>NW_028142514.1:600000-1149056 GCF_055691185.1 Crinia signifera | reverse complement strand
TAAGCCGGTTTGAGTATTTGGGGCACATTTTAGCTAAAATCATCCTACGGGGCCTAACTGCTTATGCTAAAGCCTGCCTATTTTGAATGGCGTAGTGGTCACTGCAACCTCCAAAAAAATCAGGACTTACTACCCCAATAACCTGCTAACTCACCCCTGAAATACTTACTTATGCCCCTTTCAGACCGCACTTTAAAAACGGTATATTGCCGTTTTTTACCGTTTTAAAACGGTAATGTGTGCGGTCTGAAAGGTGCAGGACCACTTAACCGGTTAGAAAAAAACGTTTTTTCTAACCGGTTAAAATGCAGGGTCCTACCCGTTTCAGAACCGGTATTTTAGGCTCAAAATCGGTTCTGAAACGGGTATTTAGGACCCAGCCAATGAGCTGGGTCCTAAATTCAGCACAGTGAATACTTAATGAGCGCTCATTAAGTATTCACAGCACTGGAGCCCCCCGCGCGTGTCGACACCCCCCGCGCGCGTGTCGACGCCCCCCGCGCGTGTCGACGCCCCCCCGCGTGTCGGCGCCCCCCCCCCCCCCCCCCCCCCGTGTCGACTTACCCCGTGCCGGTATCTCCGTTGTGGTTCCCGGCACTGCAGCTCAGTATGCTCGGAAAGCACTTATGAAAAAAGTGTCTTTCAGAAAATGGCTGCCCCCATACGAAAGACAGTTTTTTTAAACAGGGTTTCCTATGGGGCAGCCATTTTCTGGAAGACACTTTTTTCATAAGTGCTTTCCCGAGCATACTGAGCTGCAGTGCCGGGATCCACAACGGAGGTACCGGCACGGGGTAAGTCGACACGGGGGGGGGGGGCGCCGACACGCGGGGGGGGGGCGGGGGGCGTCGACATGCGCGGGGGCGTCGACATGCTCTCGGTCGACACGCGCGAGGGGGGGGGAGCTGCACGGAGGGGAGGGCTGAAGGCTGCACTGGCTTTGACCCTGTATTTGGAAAGTTTCCAAAAACGGGTCTGCCAGTGTCAAAAAATCGGCACTTAAACGGTAATATACCGTTTAAGTGCTGCGGTGTGAAAGGGGTTTTATCTGGCAGACCCGTTTTTGGAAACGTTTCCAAATACAGGGTCAAAGCCAGTTATGCGGTCTGAAAGCAGCATTATTCACACTATTTTGTTCATTTGACTTGTTTCTAATTTGAAATGCCCATTTTCGTGGGGCCAGAAAGGTGCGTCTTTAAAAGGCGATTTCTACGATACCCCACTTTTGCGCGTCGGACCGCGACTTTTTCCGGAAACGCCGAAAAAACGCAATTTTCAGGAGAAACGAGACGTACATCCTCCCCCTCTGCCGCCCACCCACCCAACTGACAGCCAGCCAGCAGACAAGCACAGAGAGTTCCGTGGGTCTGTCTGTGATGTCATAAAGGGCCTGCTGATCAATGGCCAGCTCTCTGATTGGCTGCTGTGTTTGATTGACAGATTGAATCTGGCAGCTGATTGGCTGTCTACCCTAAAGTGCATTACACACCCCTGATGGTACCACTGGCTAAGACTCCACCTCAGCTCATTGATTAATTATAAATTTAGAACAAATGATGGATGAAAGCAGGCAGGCCGGCCATTTTTTTCACGCTCATTGGACTTGTTTAATGCAATGCACCTGTGTATATTCACATGCATTCGCTTCATGCTGTAACCACTGTGCATAAAAATTTGGAAACATGGCATACAGTGTATCATTTGCTGTCTAAGTCATGTTTCCCATATTTTCCATTGCAAGATACAAGCCGGTTTGAGTGTTTGGGGCACATTTTAGCTAAAATCATCCTACGGGGCCTAACTGCTTATGCTAAAGCCTGCCTATTTTGAATGGCGTAGTGGTCACTGCAACCTCCAAAAAAATCAGGACTTACTACCCCAATAACCTGCTAACTCACCCCTGAAATACTTACTTATTCACACTATTTTGTTCATTTGACTTGTTTCTAATTTGAAATGCCCATTTTTGTGGGGCCAGAAAGGTGCGTCTTTAAAAGGCGATTTCTACGATACCCTACTTTTGCGCGTCGGACCGCGACTTTTTCCGGAAACGCCGAAAAAACGCAATTTTCAGGAGAAACGAGACGTACATCCTCCCCCTCTGCCGCCCACCCACCCAACTGACAGCCAGCCAGCAGACAAGAACAGAGAGTTCCGTGGGTCTGTCTGTGATGTTATAAAGGGCCTGCTGATCAATGGCCAGCTCTCTGATTGGCTGCTGTGTTTGATTGACAGATTGAATCTGGCAGCTGATTGGCTGTCTACCCTAAAGTGCATTACACACCCCTGATGGTACCACTGGCTAAGTCTCCACCTCAGCTCATTGATTAATTATAAATTTAGAACAAATGATGGATAAAAGCAGGCAGGCCGGCCATTTTTTTCACGCTCATTGGACTTGTTTAATGCAATGCACCTGTGTATATTCACATGCATTCGCTTCATGCTGTAACCACTGTGCATACAAATTTGGAAACATGGCATACAGTGTATCATTTGCTGTCTAAGTCATTTTTCCCATATTTTCCATTGCAAGATACAAGCCGGTTTGAGTGTTTGGGGCACATTTTAGCTAAAATCATCCTACGGGGCCTAACTGCTTATGCTAAAGCCTGCCTATTTTGAATGGCGTAGTGGTCACTGCAACCTCCAAAAAAATCAGGACTTACTACCCCAATAACCTGCTAACTCACCCCTGAAATACTTACTTATTCACACTATTTTGTTCATTTGACTTGTTTCTAATTTGAAATGCCCATTTTTGTGGGGCCAGAAAGGTGCGTCTTTAAAAGGCGATTTCTACGATACCCCACTTTTGCGCGTCGGACCGCGACTTTTTCCGGAAACGCCGAAAAACCGCAATTTTCAGGAGAAACGAGACGTACATCCTCCCCCTCTGCCGCCCACCCACCCAACTGACAGCCAGCCAGCAGACAAGCACAGAGAGTTCCGTGGGTCTGTCTGTGATGTCATAAAGGGCCTGCTGATCAATGGCCAGCTCTCTGATTGGCTGCTGTGTTTGATTGACAGATTGAATCTGGCAGCTGATTGGTTGTCTACCCTAAAGTGCTTTACACACCCCTGATGGTACCACTGGCTAAGACTCCACCTCAGCTCATTGATTAATTATAAATTTAGAACAAATGATGGATGAAAGCAGGCAGGCCGGACATTTTTTTCACGCTCATTGGACTTGTTTAATGCAATGCACCTTTGTATATTCACATGCATTCGCTTCATGCTGTAACCACTGTGCATAAAAATTTGGAAACATGGCATACAGTGTATCATTTGCTGTCTAAGTCATGTTTCCCATATTTTCCATTGCAAGATACAAGCCGGTTTGAGTGTTTGGGGCACATTTTAGCTAAAATCATCCTACGGGGCCTAACTGCTTATGCTAAAGCCTGCCTATTTTGAATGGCGTAGTGGTCACTGCAACCTCCAAAAAAATCAGGACTTACTACCCCAATAACCTGCTAACTCACCCCTGAAATACTTACTTATTCACACTATTTTGTTCATTTGACTTGTTTCTAATTTGAAATGCCCATTTTTTTGGGCCAGAAAGGTGCGTCTTTAAAAGGCGATTTCTACGATACCCCACTTTTGCGCGTCGGACCGCGACTTTTTCCGGAAACGCCGAAAAACCGCAATTATCAGGAGAAACGAGACGTACATCCTCCCCCTCTGCCGCCCACCCACCCAACTGACAGCCAGCCAGCAGACAAGCACAGAGAGTTCCGTGGGTCTGTCTGTGATGTCATAAAGGGCCTGCTGATCAATGGCCAGCTCTCTGATTGGCTGCTGTGTTTGATTGACAGATTGAATCTGGCAGCTGATTGGCTGTCTACACTAAAGTGCATTACACACCCCTGATGGTACCACTGGCTAAGACTCCACCTCAGCTCATTGATTAATTATAAATTTAGAACAAATGATGGATGAAAGCAGGCAGGCCGGCCATTTTTTTCACGCTCATTGGACTTGTTTAATGCAATGCACCTGTGTATATTCACATGCATTCGCTTCATGCTGTAACCACTGTGCATAAAAATTTGGAAACATGGCATACAGTGTATCATTTGCTGTCTAAGTCATGTTTCCCATATTTTCCATTGCAAGATACAAGCCGGTTTGAGTGTTTGGGGTACATTTTAGCTAAAATCATCCTACGGGGCCTAACTGCTTATGCTAAAGCCTGCCTATTTTGAATGGCGTAGTGGTCACTGCAACCTCCAAAAAAATCAGGACTTACTACCCCAATAACCTGCTAACTCACCCCTGAAATACTTACTTATTCACACTATTTTGTTCATTTGACTTGTTTCTAATTTGAAATGCCCATTTTTGTGGGGCCAGAAAGGTGCGTCTTTAAAAGGCGATTTCTACGATACCCCACTTTTGCGCGTCGGACCGCGACTTTTTCCGGAAACGCCGAAAACCGCAATTTTCAGGAGAAACGAGACGTACATCCTCCCCCTCTGAAAACTGACAGCCAGCCAGCAGACAAGCACAGAGAGTTCCGTGGGTCTGTCTGTGATGTCATAAAGGGCCTGCTGATCAATGGCCAGCTCTCTGATTGGCTGCTGTGTTTGATTG
Source organism: Crinia signifera (assembly GCF_055691185.1). NCBI lineage: Eukaryota > Metazoa > Chordata > Amphibia > Anura > Myobatrachidae > Crinia > Crinia signifera. The sequence goes on along the minus strand of NW_028142514.1, from coordinate 1,144,454 downwards.
ACAGATTGAATCTGGCAGCTGATTGGCTGTCTACCCTAAAGTGCATTACACACCCCTGATGGTACCACTGGCTAAGACTCCACCTCAGCTCATTGATTAATTATAAATTTAGAACAAATGATGGATGAAAGCAGGCAGGCCGGCCATTTTTTTCACGCTCATTGGACTTGTTTAATGCAATGCACCGTTGTATATTCACATGCATTCGCTTCATGCTGTAACCACTGTGCATAAAAATTTGGAAACATGGCATACAGTGTATCATTTGCTTCTAAGTCATGTATCCCATATTTTCCATTGCAAGATACAAGCCGGTTTGAGTGTTTGGGGCACATTTTAGCTAAAATCATCCTACGGGGCCTAACTGCTTATGCTAAAGCCTGCCTATTTTGAATGGCGTAGTGGTCACTGCAACCTCCAAAAAAATCAGGACTTACTACCCCAATAACCTGCTAACTCACCCCTGAAATACTTACTTATTCACACTATTTTGTTCATTTGACTTGTTTCTAATTTGAAATGCCCATTTTTGTGGGGCCAGAAAGGTGCGTCTTTAAAAGGCGATTTCTACGATACCCCACTTTTGCGCGTCGGGCCGCGACTTTTTCCGGAAACGCCAAAAAAACGCAATTTTCAGGAGAAACGAGACGTACATCCTCCCCCTCTGCCGCCCACCCACCCAACTGACAGCCAGCCAGCAGACAAGCACAGAGAGTTCCGTGGGTCTGTCTGTGATGTCATAAAGGGCCTGCTGATCAATGGCCAGCTCTCTGATTGGCTGCTGTGTTTGATTGACAGATTGAATCTGGCAGCTGATTGGCTGTCTACCCTAAAGTGCATTACACACCCCTGATGGTACCACTGGCTAAGACTCCACCTCAGCTCATTGATTAATTATAAATTTAGAACAAATGATGGATGAAAGCAGGCAGGCCGGCCATTTTTTTCACGCTCATTGGACTTGTTTAATGCAATGCACCTTTGAATATTCACATGCATTCGCTTCATGCTGTAACCACTGTGCATAAAAATTTGGAAACATGGCATACAGTGTATAATTTGCTGTCTAAGTCATGTTTCCCATATTTTCCATTGCAAGATACAAGCCGGTTTGAGTATTTGGGGCACATTTTAGCTAAAATCATCCTACGGGGCCTAACTGCTTATGCTAAAGCCGGCCTATTTTGAATGGCGTAGTGGTCACTGCAACCTCCAAAAAAATCAGGACTTACTACCCCAATAACCTGCTAACTCACCCCTGAAATACTTACTTATTCACACTATTTTGTTCATTTGACTTGTTTCTAATTTGAAATGCCCATTTTTGTGGGGCCAGAAAGGTGCGTCTTTAAAAGGCGATTTCTACGATACCCTACTTTTGCGCGTCGGACCGCGACTTTTTCCGGAAACGCCGAAAAAACGCAATTTTCAGGAGAAACGAGACGTACATCCTCCCCCTCTGCCGCCCACCCACCCAACTGACAGCCAGCCAGCAGACAAGAACAGAGAGTTCCGTGGGTCTGTCTGTGATGTTATAAAGGGCCTGCTGATCAATGGCCAGCTCTCTGATTGGCTGCTGTGTTTGATTGACAGATTGAATCTGGCAGCTGATTGGCTGTCTACCCTAAAGTGCATTACACACCCCTGATGGTACCACTGGCTAAGTCTCCACCTCAGCTCATTGATTAATTATAAATTTAGAACAAATGATGGATAAAAGCAGGCAGGCCGGCCATTTTTTTCACGCTCATTGGACTTGTTTAATGCAATGCACCTGTGTATATTCACATGCATTCGCTTCATGCTGTAACCACTGTGCATACAAATTTGGAAACATGGCATACAGTGTATCATTTGCTGTCTAAGTCATTTTTCCCATATTTTCCATTGCAAGATACAAGCCGGTTTGAGTGTTTGGGGCACATTTTAGCTAAAATCATCCTACGGGGCCTAACTGCTTATGCTAAAGCCTGCCTATTTTGAATGGCGTAGTGGTCACTGCAACCTCCAAAAAAATCAGGACTTACTACCCCAATAACCTGCTAACTCACCCCTGAAATACTTACTTATTCACACTATTTTGTTCATTTGACTTGTTTCTAATTTGAAATGCCCATTTTTGTGGGGCCAGAAAGGTGCGTCTTTAAAAGGCGATTTCTACGATACCCCACTTTTGCGCGTCGGACCGCGACTTTTTCCGGAAACGCCGAAAAACCGCAATTTTCAGGAGAAACGAGACGTACATCCTCCCCCTCTGCCGCCCACCCACCCAACTGACAGCCAGCCAGCAGACAAGCACAGAGAGTTCCGTGGGTCTGTCTGTGATGTCATAAAGGGCCTGCTGATCAATGGCCAGCTCTCTGATTGGCTGCTGTGTTTGATTGACAGATTGAATCTGGCAGCTGATTGGTTGTCTACCCTAAAGTGCTTTACACACCCCTGATGGTACCACTGGCTAAGACTCCACCTCAGCTCATTGATTAATTATAAATTTAGAACAAATGATGGATGAAAGCAGGCAGGCCGGACATTTTTTTCACGCTCATTGGACTTGTTTAATGCAATGCACCTTTGTATATTCACATGCATTCGCTTCATGCTGTAACCACTGTGCATAAAAATTTGGAAACATGGCATACAGTGTATCATTTGCTGTCTAAGTCATGTTTCCCATATTTTCCATTGCAAGATACAAGCCGGTTTGAGTGTTTGGGGCACATTTTAGCTAAAATCATCCTACGGGGCCTAACTGCTTATGCTAAAGCCTGCCTATTTTGAATGGCGTAGTGGTCACTGCAACCTCCAAAAAAATCAGGACTTACTACCCCAATAACCTGCTAACTCACCCCTGAAATACTTACTTATTCACACTATTTTGTTCATTTGACTTGTTTCTAATTTGAAATGCCCATTTTTTTGGGCCAGAAAGGTGCGTCTTTAAAAGGCGATTTCTACGATACCCCACTTTTGCGCGTCGGACCGCGACTTTTTCCGGAAACGCCGAAAAACCGCAATTATCAGGAGAAACGAGACGTACATCCTCCCCCTCTGCCGCCCACCCACCCAACTGACAGCCAGCCAGCAGACAAGCACAGAGAGTTCCGTGGGTCTGTCTGTGATGTCATAAAGGGCCTGCTGATCAATGGCCAGCTCTCTGATTGGCTGCTGTGTTTGATTGACAGATTGAATCTGGCAGCTGATTGGCTGTCTACACTAAAGTGCATTACACACCCCTGATGGTACCACTGGCTAAGACTCCACCTCAGCTCATTGATTAATTATAAATTTAGAACAAATGATGGATGAAAGCAGGCAGGCCGGCCATTTTTTTCACGCTCATTGGACTTGTTTAATGCAATGCACCTGTGTATATTCACATGCATTCGCTTCATGCTGTAACCACTGTGCATAAAAATTTGGAAACATGGCATACAGTGTATCATTTGCTGTCTAAGTCATGTTTCCCATATTTTCCATTGCAAGATACAAGCCGGTTTGAGTGTTTGGGGTACATTTTAGCTAAAATCATCCTACGGGGCCTAACTGCTTATGCTAAAGCCTGCCTATTTTGAATGGCGTAGTGGTCACTGCAACCTCCAAAAAAATCAGGACTTACTACCCCAATAACCTGCTAACTCACCCCTGAAATACTTACTTATTCACACTATTTTGTTCATTTGACTTGTTTCTAATTTGAAATGCCCATTTTTGTGGGGCCAGAAAGGTGCGTCTTTAAAAGGCGATTTCTACGATACCCCACTTTTGCGCGTCGGACCGCGACTTTTTCCGGAAACGCCGAAAACCGCAATTTTCAGGAGAAACGAGACGTACATCCTCCCCCTCTGAAAACTGACAGCCAGCCAGCAGACAAGCACAGAGAGTTCCGTGGGTCTGTCTGTGATGTCATAAAGGGCCTGCTGATCAATGGCCAGCTCTCTGATTGGCTGCTGTGTTTGATTGACAGATTGAATCTGGCAGCTGATTGGCTGTCTACCCTAAAGTGCATTACACACCCCTGATGGTACCACTGGCTAAGACTCCACCTCAGCTCATTGATTAATTATAAATTTAGAACAAATGATGGATGAAAGCAGGCAGGCCGGCCATTTTTTTCACGCTCATTGGACTTGTTTAATGCAATGCACCGTTGTATATTCACATGCATTCGCTTCATGCTGTAACCACTGTGCATAAAAATTTGGAAACATGGCATACAGTGTATCATTTGCTTCTAAGTCATGTATCCCATATTTTCCATTGCAAGATACAAGCCGGTTTGAGTGTTTGGGGCACATTTTAGCTAAAATCATCCTACGGGGCCTAACTGCTTATGCTAAAGCCTGCCTATTTTGAATGGCGTAGTGGTCACTGCAACCTCCAAAAAAATCAGGACTTACTACCCCAATAACCTGCTAACTCACCCCTGAAATACTTACTTATTCACACTATTTTGTTCATTTGACTTGTTTCTAATTTGAAATGCCCATTTTTGTGGGGCCAGAAAGGTGCGTCTTTAAAAGGCGATTTCTACGATACCCCACTTTTGCGCGTCGGGCCGCGACTTTTTCCGGAAACGCCAAAAAAACGCAATTTTCAGGAGAAACGAGACGTACATCCTCCCCCTCTGCCGCCCACCCACCCAACTGACAGCCAGCCAGCAGACAAGCACAGAGAGTTCCGTGGGTCTGTCTGTGATGTCATAAAGGGCCTGCTGATCAATGGCCAGCTCTCTGATTGGCTGCTGTGTTTGATTGACAGATTGAATCTGGCAGCTGATTGGCTGTCTACCCTAAAGTGCATTACACACCCCTGATGGTACCACTGGCTAAGACTCCACCTCAGCTCATTGATTAATTATAAATTTAGAACAAATGATGGATGAAAGCAGGCAGGCCGGCCATTTTTTTCACGCTCATTGGACTTGTTTAATGCAATGCACCTTTGAATATTCACATGCATTCGCTTCATGCTGTAACCACTGTGCATAAAAATTTGGAAACATGGCATACAGTGTATCATTTGCTGTCTAAGTCATGTTTCCCATATTTTCCATTGCAAGATACAAGCCGGTTTGAGTATTTGGGGCACATTTTAGCTAAAATCATCCTACGGGGCCTAACTGCTTATGCTAAAGCCGGCCTATTTTGAATGGCGTAGTGGTCACTGCAACCTCCAAAAAAATCAGGACTTACTACCCCAATAACCTGCTAACTCACCCCTGAAATACTTACTTATTCACACTATTTTGTTCATTTGACTTGTTTCTAATTTGAAATGCCCATTTTCGTGGGGCCAGAAAGGTGCGTCTTTAAAAGGCGATTTCTACGATACCCCACTTTTGCGCGTCGGACCGCGACTTTTTCCGGAAACGCCGAAAAAATGCAATTTTCAGGAGAAACGAGACGTACATCCTCCCCCTCTGCCGCCCACCCACCCAACTGACAGCCAGCCAGCCGACAAGCACAGAGAGTTCCGTGGGTCTGTCTGTGATGTCATAAAGGGCCTGCTGATCAATGGCCAGCTCTCTGATTGGCTGCTGTGTTTGATTGACAGATTGAATCTGGCAGCTGATTGGCTGTCTACCCTAAAGTGCATTACACACCCCTGATGGTACCACTGGCTAAGACTCCACCTCAGCTCATTGATTAATTATAAATTTAGAACAAATGATGGATGAAAGCAGGCAGGCCGGCCATTTTTTTCACGCTCATTGGACTTGTTTAATGCAATGCACCTTTGTATATTCACATGCATTCGCTTCATGCTGTAACCACTGTGCATAAAAATTTGAAAACATGGCATACAGTGTATCATTTGCTGTCTAAGTCATGTTTCCCATATTTTCCATTGCAAGATACAAGCCGGTTTGAGTGTTTGGGGCACATTTTAGCTAAAATCATCCTACGGGGCCTAACTGCTTATGCTAAAGCCTGCCTATTTTGAATGGCGTAGTGGTCACTGCAACCTCCAAAAAAATCAGGACTTACTACCCCAATAACCTGCTAACTCACCCCTGAAATACTTACTTATTCACACTATTTTGTTCATTTGACTTGTTTCTAATTTGAAATGCCCATTTTTGTGGGGCCAGAAAGGTGCTTCTTTAAAAGGCGATTTCTACGATACCCCACTTTTGCGCGTCGGACCGCGACTTTTTCCGGAAACGCCGAAAAACCGCAATTTTCAGGAGAAACGAGACGTACATCCTCCCCCTCTGCCGCCCACCCACCCAACTGACAGCCAGCCAGCAGACAAGCACAGAGAGTTCCGTGGGTCTGTCTGTGATGTCATAAAGGGCCTGCTGATCAATGGCCAGCTCTCTGATTGGCTGCTGTGTTTGATTGACAGATTGAATCTGGCAGCTGATTGGCTGTATACCCTAAAGTGCAATACACACCCCTGATGGTACCACTGGCTAAGACTCCACCTCAGCACATTGATTAATTATAAATTTAGAACAAATGATGGATGAAAGCAGGCAGGCCGGCCATTTTTTTCACGCTCATTGGACTTGTTTAATGCAATGCACCTTTGTATATTCACATGCATTCGCTTCATGCTGTAACCACTGTGCATAAAAATTTGGAAACATGGCATACAGTGTATCATTTGCTGTCTAAGTCATGTTTCCCATATTTTCCATTGCAAGATACAAGCCGGTTTGAGTATTTGGGGCACATTTTAGCTAAAATCATCCTACGGGGCCTAACTGCTTATGCTAAAGCCGGCCTATTTTGAATGGCGTAGTGGTCACTGCAACCTCCAAAAAAATCAGGACTTACTACCCCAATAACCTGCTAACTCACCCCTGAAATACTTACTTATGCCCCTTTCAGACCGCACTTTAAAAACGGTATATTGCCGTTTTTTTACCGTTTTAAAACGGTAATGTGTGCGGTCTGAAAGGTGCAGGACCACTTAACCGGTTAGAAAAAAACGTTTTTTCTAACCGGTTAAAATGCAGGGTCCTACCCGTTTCAGAACCGGTATTTTAGGCGCAAAATCGATTCTGAAACGGTATTTAGGACCCAGCCAATGAGCTGGGTCCTAAATTCAGCACAGTGAATACTTAATGAGCGCTCATTAAGTATTCACAGCACTGGAGCCCCCCGCGCGTGTCGACACCCCCCGCGCGCGTGTCGACGCCCCCGCGCGTGTCGACGCCCCCCTGCGTGTCGGCGCCCCCCCCCGTGTCGACTTACCCCGTGCCGGTATCTCCGTTGTGGTTCCCGGCACTGCAGCTCAGTATGCTCGGAAAGCACTTATGAAAAAAGTGTCTTTCAGAAAATGGCTGTCCCCATACGAAAGACAGTTTTTTTAAACAGGGTTTCCTATGGGGCAGCCATTTTCTGGAAGACACTTTTTTCATAAGTGCTTTCCGAGCATACTGAGCTGCAGTGCCGGGATCCACAACGGAGGTACCGGCACGGGGTAAGTCGACACGGGGGGGGGGGCGCCGACACGCGGGGGGGGGGTCGACATGCGCGGGGGGGCGTCGACATGCGCGGGGGCGTCGACATGCTCTCGGTCGACACGCGCGAGGGGGGGGGAGCTGCACGGAGGGGAGGGCTGAAGGCTGCACTGGCTTTGACCCTGTATTAGGAAAGTTTCCAAAAACGGGTCTGCCAGTGTCAAAAAATCGGCACTTAAACGGTAATATACCGTTTAAGTGCTGCGGTGTGAAAGGGGTTTTATCTGGCAGACCCGTTTTTGGAAACGTTTCCAAATACAGGGTCAAAGCCAGTTATGCGGTCTGAAAGCAGCATTATTCACACTATTTTGTTCATTTGACTTGTTTCTAATTTGAAATGCCCATTTTCGTGGAGCCAGAAAGGTGCGTCTTTAAAAGGCGATTTCTACGATACCCCACTTTTGCGCGTCGGACCGCGACTTTTTCCGGAAACGCCGAAAAAACGCAATTTTCAGGAGAAACGAGATGTACATCCTCCCCCTCTGCCGCCCACCCACCCAACTGACAGCCAGCCAGCAGACAAGCACAGAGAGTTCTGTGGGTCTGTCTGTGATGTCATAAAGGGCCTGCTGATCAATGGCCAGCTCTCTGATTGGCTGCTGTGTTTGATTGACAGATTGAATCTGGCAGCTGATTGGCTGTCTACCCTAAAGTGCATTACACACCCCTGATGGTACCACTGGCTAAGACTCCACCTCAGCTCATTGATTAATTATAAATTTAGAACAAATGATGGATGAAAGCAGGCAGGCCGGCCATTTTTTTCACGCTCATTGGACTTGTTTAATGCAATGCACCTGTGTATATTCACATGCATTCGCTTCATGCTGTAACCACTGTGCATAAAAATTTGGAAACATGGCATACAGTGTATCATTTGCTGTCTAAGTCATGTTTCCCATATTTTCCATTGCAAGATACAAGCCGGTTTGAGTGTTTGGGGCACATTTTAGCTAAAATCATCCTACGGGGCCTAACTGCTTATGCTAAAGCCTGCCTATTTTGAATGGCGTAGTGGTCACTGCAACCTCCAAAAAAATCAGGACTTACTACCCCAATAACCTGCTAACTCACCCCTGAAATACTTACTTATTCACACTATTTTGTTCATTTGACTTGTTTCTAATTTGAAACGCCCATTTTTGTGGGGCCAGAAAGGTGCGTCTTTAAAAGGCGATTTCTACGATACCCCACTTTTGCGCGTCGGACCGCGACTTTTTCCGGAAACGCCGAAAAAACGCAATTTTCAGGAGAAACGAGACGTACATCCTCCCCCTCTGCCGCCCACCCACCCAACTGACAGCCAGCCAGCAGACAAGAACAGAGAGTTCCGTGGGTCTGTCTGTGATGTTATAAAGGGCCTGCTGATCAATGGCCAGCTCTCTGATTGGCTGCTGTGTTTGATTGACAGATTGAATCTGGCAGCTGATTGGCTGTCTACCCTAAAGTGCATTACACACCCCTGATGGTACCACTGGCTAAGTCTCCACCTCAGCTCATTGATTAATTATAAATTTAGAACAAATGATGGATGAAAGCAGGCAGGCCGGCCATTTTTTTCACGCTCATTGGACTTGTTTAATGCAATGCACCTGTGTATATTCACATGCATTCGCTTCATGCTGTAACCACTGTGCATACAAATTTGGAAACATGGCATACAGTGTATCATTTGCTGTCTAAGTCATTTTTCCCATATTTTCCATTGCAAGATACAAGCCGGTTTGAGTGTTTGGGGCACATTTTAGCTAAAATCATCCTACGGGGCCTAACTGCTTATGCTAAAGCCTGCCTATTTTGAATGGCGTAGTGGTCACTGCAACCTCCAAAAAAATCAGGACTTACTACCCCAATAACCTGCTAACTCACCCCTGAAATACTTACTTATTCACACTATTTTGTTCATTTGACTTGTTTCTAATTTGAAATGCCCATTTTTGTGGGGCCAGAAAGGTGCGTCTTTAAAAGGCGATTTCTACGATACCCCACTTTTGCGCGTCGGACCGCGACTTTTTCCGGAAACGCCGAAAAACCGCAATTTTCAGGAGAAACGAGACGTACATCCTCCCCCTCTGCCGCCCACCCACCCAACTGACAGCCAGCCAGCAGACAAGCACAGAGAGTTCCGTGGGTCTGTCTGTGATGTCATAAAGGGCCTGCTGATCAATGGCCAGCTCTCTGATTGGCTGCTGTGTTTGATTGACAGATTGAATCTGGCAGCTGATTGGTTGTCTACCCTAAAGTGCATTACACACCCCTGATGGTACCACTGGCTAAGACTCCACCTCAGCTCATTGATTAATTATAAATTTAGAACAAATGATGGATGAAAGCAGGCAGGCCGGCCATTTTTTTCACGCTCATTGGACTTGTTTAATGCAATGCACCTTTGTATATTCACATGCATTCGCTTCATGCTGTAACCACTGTGCATAAAAATTTGGAAACATGGCATACAGTGTATCATTTGCTGTCTAAGTCATGTTTCCCATATTTTCCATTGCAAGATACAAGCCGGTTTGAGTGTTTGGGGCACATTTTAGCTAAAATCATCCTACGGGGCCTAACTGCTTATGCTAAAGCCTGCCTATTTTGAATGGCGTAGTGGTCACTGCAACCTCCAAAAAAATCAGGACTTACTACCCCAATAACCTGCTAACTCACCCCTGAAATACTTACTTATTCACACTATTTTGTTCATTTGACTTGTTTCTAATTTGAAATGCCCATTTTTTTGGGCCAGAAAGGTGCGTCTTTAAAAGGCGATTTCTACGATACCCCACTTTTGCGCGTCGGACCGCGACTTTTTCCGGAAACGCCGAAAAACCGCAATTATCAGGAGAAACGAGACGTACATCCTCCCCCTCTGCCGCCCACCCACCCAACTGACAGCCAGCCAGCAGACAAGCACAGAGAGTTCCGTGGGTCTGTCTGTGATGTCATAAAGGGCCTGCTGATCAATGGCCAGCTCTCTGATTGGCTGCTGTGTTTGATTGACAGATTGAATCTGGCAGCTGATTGGCTGTCTACCCTAAAGTGCATTACACACCCCTGATGGTACCACTGGCTAATGCTAGGTACACACCAGGACGACTAGGGCCCGATCAGCACAATCTAGATCCAATTCCGATCAATCGGATGTAGATTGTGTGCTGATTGGGCCCTTTTCTGACCTGGTGTGGAGCGATTCCGATCCGATGCGCGGTCCCGCGGGTCGGTCGGTCGTTATTGAGATCCTACCTGCTGCAGGTAGGATCTCAATGACGACCATAGAACCGGGTGCGGGTCGCCATCGGATCGGACCCGCTCACGGTGCACATCGTGAGCGGGTCGTGCCCTCCCGCGTCATCGTGAGCGGGTCGGACGAGACACTGACGACCCGCTCACGATGTGCATCGTGAGCGGGTCGTCCTGGTGTGTACCCCGCATAAGACTCCACCTCAGCTCATTGATTAATTATAAATTTAGAACAAATGCTGGATGAAAGCAGGCAGGCCGGCCATTTTTTTCACGCTCATTGGACTTGTTTAATGCAATGCACCTGTGTATATTCACATGCATTCGCTTCATGCTGTAACCACTGTGCATAAAAATTTGGAAACATGGCATACAGTGTATCATTTGCTGTCTAAGTCATGTTTCCCATATTTTCCATTGCAAGATACAAGCCGGTTTGAGTGTTTGGGGCACATTTTAGCTAAAATCATCCTACGGGGCCTAACTGCTTATGCTAAAGCCTGCCTATTTTGAATGGCGTAGTGGTCACTGCAACCTCCAAAAAAATCAGGACTTACTACCCCAACAACCTGCTAACTCACCCCTGAAATACTTACTTATTCACACTATTTTGTTCATTTGACTTGTTTCTAATTTGAAATGCCCATTTTTGTGGGGCCAGAAAGGTGCGTCTTTAAAATGCGATTTCTACGATACCCCACTTTTGCGCGTCGGACCGCGACTTTTTCCGGAAACGCCGAAAAACCGCAATTTTCAGGAGAAACGAGACGTACATCCTCCCCCTCTGCCGCCCACCCACCCAACTGACAGCCAGCAGACAAGCACAGAGAGTTCCGTGGGTCTGTCTGTGATGTCATAAAGGGCCTGCTGATCAATGGCCAGCTCTCTGATTGGCTGCTGTGTTTGATTGACAGATTGAATCTGGCAGCTGATTGGCTGTCTACCCTAAAGTGCATTACACACCCCTGATGGTACCACTGGCTAAGTCTCCACCTCAGCTCATTGATTAATTATAAATTTAGAACAAATGATGGATGAAAGCAGGCAGGCCGGCCATTTTTTTCACGCTCATTGGACTTGTTTAATGCAATGCACCTGTGTATATTCACATGCATTCGCTTCATGCTGTAACCACTGTGCATAAAAATTTGGAAACATGGCATACAGTGTATCATTTGCTGTCTAAGTCATGTTTCCCATATTTTCCATTGCAAGATACAAGCCGGTTTGAGTGTTTGGGGCACATTTTAGCTAAAATCATCCTACGGGGCCTAACTGCTTATGCTAAAGCCTGCCTATTTTGAATGGCGTAGTGGTCACTGCAACCTCCAAAAAAATCAGGACTTACTACCCCAATAACCTGCTAACTCACCCCTGAAATACTTACTTATTCACACTATTTTGTTCATTTGACTTGTTTCTAATTTGAAATGCCCATTTTCGTGGGGCCAGAAAGGTGCGTCTTTAAAAGGCGATTTCTACGATACCCCACTTTTGCGCGTCGGACCGCGACTTTTTCCGGAAACGCTGAAAAACCGCAATTTTCAGGAGAAACGAGACGTACATCCTCCCCCTCTGCCGCCCACCCACCCAACTGACAGCCAGCCAGCAGACAAGCACAGAGAGTTCCGTGGGTCTGTCTGTGATGTCATAAAGGGCCTGCTGATCAATGGCCAGCTCTCTGATTGGCTGCTGTGTTTGATTGACAGATTGAATCTGGCAGCTGATTGGCTGTCTACCCTAAAGTGCATTACACACCCCTGATGGTACCACTGGCTAAGACTCCACCTCAGCTCATTGATTAATTATAAATTTAGAACAAATGATGGATGAAAGCAGGCAGGCCGGCCATTTTTTTCACGCTCATTGGACTTGTTTAATGCAATGCACCTGTGTATATTCACATGCATTCGCTTCATGCTGTAACCACTGTGCATACAAATTTGGAAACATGGCATACAGTGTATCATTTGCTGTCTAAGTCATGTTTCCCATATTTTCCATTGCAAGATACAAGCTGGTTTGAGTGTTTGGGGCACATTTTAGCTAAAATCATCCTACGGGGCCTAACTGCTTATGCTAAAGCCTGCCTATTTTGAATGGCGTAGTGGTCACTGCAACCTCCAAAAAAATCAGGACTTACTACCCCAATAACCTGCTAACTCACCCCTGAAATACTTACTTATTCACACTATTTTGTTCATTTGACTTGTTTCTAATTTGAAATGCCCATTTTTGTGGGGCCAGAAAGGTGCGTCTTTAAAAGGCGATTTCTACGATACCCCACTTTTGCGCGTCGGACCGCGACTTTTTCCGGAAACGCCGAAAAACCGCAATTTTCAGGAGAAACGAGACGTACATCCTCCCCCTCTGCCGCCCACCCACCCAACTGACAGCCAGCCAGCAGACAAGCACAGAGAGTTCCGTGGGTCTGTCTGTGATGTCATAAAGGGCCTGCTGATCAATGGCCAGCTCTCTGATTGGCTGCTGTGTTTGATTGACAGATTGAATCTGGCAGCTGATTGGCTGTCTACCCTAAAGTGCATTACACACCCCTGATGGTACCACTGGCTAAGACTCCACCTCAGCTCATTGATTAATTATAAATTTAGAACAAATGCTGGATGAAAGCAGGCAGGCCGGCCATTTTTTTCACGCTCATTGGACTTGTTTAATGCAATGCACCTGTGTATATTCACATGCATTCGCTTCATGCTGTAACCACTGTGCATAAAAATTTGGAAACATGGCATACAGTGTATCATTTGCTGTCTAAGTCATGTTTCCCATATTTTCCATTGCAAGATACAAGCCGGTTTGAGTGTTTGGGGCACATTTTAGCTAAAATCATCCTACGGGGCCTAACTGCTTATGCTAAAGCCTGCCTATTTTGAATGGCGTAGTGGTCACTGCAACCTCCAAAAAAATCAGGACTTACTACCCCAATAACCTGCTAACTCACCCCTGAAATACTTACTTATTCACACTATTTTGTTCATTTGACTTGTTTCTAATTTGAAATGCCCATTTTTGTGGGGCCAGAAAGGTGCGTCTTTAAAATGCGATTTCTACGATACCCCACTTTTGCGCGTCGGACCGCGACTTTTTCCGGAAACGCCGAAAAACCGCAATTTTCAGGAGAAACGAGACGTACATCCTCCCCCTCTGCCGCCCACCCACCCAACTGACAGCCAGCCAGCAGACAAGCACAGAGAGTTCCGTGGGTCTGTCTGTGATGTCATAAAGGGCCTGCTGATCAATGGCCAGCTCTCTGATTGGCTGCTGTGTTTGATTGACAGATTGAATCTGGCAGCTGATTGGCTGTCTACCCTAAAGTGCATTACACACCCCTGATGGTACCACTGGCTAAGTCTCCACCTCAGCTCATTGATTAATTATAAATTTAGAACAAATGATGGATGAAAGCAGGCAGGCCGGCCATTTTTTTCACGCTCATTGGACTTGTTTAATGCAATGCACCTGTGTATATTCACATGCATTCGCTTCATGCTGTAACCACTGTGCATAAAAATTTGGAAACATGGCATACAGTGTATCATTTGCTGTCTAAGTCATGTTTCCCATATTTTCCATTGCAAGATACAAGCCGGTTTGAGTGTTTGGGGCACATTTTAGCTAAAATCATCCTACGGGGCCTAACTGCTTATGCTAAAGCCTGCCTATTTTGAATGGCGTAGTGGTCACTGCAACCTCCAAAAAAATCAGGACTTACTACCCCAATAACCTGCTAACTCACCACTGAAATACTTACTTATTCACACTATTTTGTTCATTTGACTTGTTTCTAATTTGAAATGCCCATTTTCGTGGGGCCAGAAAGGTGCGTCTTTAAAAGGCGATTTCTACGATACCCCACTTTTGCGCGTCGGACCGCGACTTTTTCCGGAAACGCTGAAAAACCGCAATTTTCAGGAGAAACGAGACGTACATCCTCCCCCTCTGCCGCCCACCCACCCAACTGACAGCCAGCCAGCAGACAAGCACAGAGAGTTCCGTGGGTCTGTCTGTGATGTCATAAAGGGCCTGCTGATCAATGGCCAGCTCTCTGATTGGCTGCTGTGTTTGATTGACAGATTGAATCTGGCAGCTGATTGGCTGTCTACCCTAAAGTGCATTACACACCCCTGATGGTACCACTGGCTAAGACTCCACCTCAGCTCATTGATTAATTATAAATTTAGAACAAATGATGGATGAAAGCAGGCAGGCCGGCCATTTTTTTCACGCTCATTGGACTTGTTTAATGCAATGCACCTGTGTATATTCACATGCATTCGCTTCATGCTGTAACCACTGTGCATACAAATTTGGAAACATGGCATACAGTGTATCATTTGCTGTCTAAGTCATGTTTCCCATATTTTCCATTGCAAGATACAAGCTGGTTTGAGTGTTTGGGGCACATTTTAGCTAAAATCATCCTACGGGGCCTAACTGCTTATGCTAAAGCCTGCCTATTTTGAATGGCGTAGTGGTCACTGCAACCTCCAAAAAAATCAGGACTTACTACCCCAATAACCTGCTAACTCACCCCTGAAATACTTACTTATTCACACTATTTTGTTCATTTGACTTGTTTCTAATTTGAAATGCCCATTTTTGTGGGGCCAGAAAGGTGCGTCTTTAAAAGGCGATTTCTACGATACCCCACTTTTGCGCGTCGGACCGCGACTTTTTCCGGAAACGCCGAAAAACCGCAATTTTCAGGAGAAACGAGACGTACATCCTCCCCCTCTGCCGCCCACCCACCCAACTGACAGCCAGCCAGCAGACAAGCACAGAGAGTTCCGTGGGTCTGTCTGTGATGTCATAAAGGGCCTGCTGATCAATGGCCAGCTCTCTGATTGGCTGCTGTGTTTGATTGACAGATTGAATCTGGCAGCTGATTGGCTGTCTACCCTAAAGTGCATTACACACCCCTGATGGTACCACTGGCTAAGACTCCACCTTAGCTCATTGATTAATTATAAATTTAGAACAAATGATGGATGAAAGCAGGCAGGCCGGCCATTTTTTTCACGCTCATTGGACTTGTTTAATGCAATGCACCTTTGTATATTCACATGCATTCGCTTCATGCTGTAACCACTGTGCATAAAAATTTGGAAACATGGCATACAGTGTATCATTTGCTGTCTAAGTCATGTTTCCCATATTTTCCATTGCAAGATACAAGCCGGTTTGAGTGTTTGGGGCACATTTTAGCTAAAATCATCCTACGGGGCCTAACTGCTTATGCTAAAGCCTGCCTATTTTGAATGGCGTAGTGGTCACTGCAACCTCCAAAAAAATCAGGACTTACTACCCCAATAACCTGCTAACTCACCCCTGAAATACTTACTTATTCACACTATTTTGTTCATTTGACTTGTTTCTAATTTGAAATGCCCATTTTTGTGGGGCCAGAAAGGTGCGTCTTTAAAAGGCGATTTCTACGATACCCCACTTTTGCGCGTCGGGCCGCGACTTTTTCCGGAAACGCCGAAAAACCGCAATTTTCAGGAGAAACGAGACGTACATCCTCCCCCTCTGCCGCCCACCCACCCAACTGACAGCCAGCCAGCAGACAAGCACAGAGAGTTCCGTGGGTCTGTCTGTGATGTCATAAAGGGCCTGCTGATCAATGGCCAGCTCTCTGATTGGCTGCTGTGTTTGATTGACAGATTGAATCTGGCAGCTGATTGGCTGTCTACCCTAAAGTGCATTACACACCCCTGATGGTACCACTGGCTAAGACTCCACCTCAGCTCATTGATTAATTATAAATTTAGAACAAATGATGGATGAAAGCAGGCAGGCCGGCCATTTTTTCACGCTCATTGGACTTGTTTAATGCAATGCACCTTTGAATATTCACATGCATTTGCTTCATGCTGTAACCACTGTGCATAAAAATTTGGAAACATGGCATACAGTGTATCATTTGCTGTCTAAGTCATGTTTCCCATATTTTCCATTGCAAGATACAAGCCGGTTTGAGTATTTGGGGCACATTTTAGCTAAAATCATCCTACGGGGCCTAACTGCTTATGCTAAAGCCGGCCTATTTTGAATGGCGTAGTGGTCACTGCAACCTCCAAAAAAATCAGGACTTACTACCCCAATAACCTGCTAACTCACCCCTGAAATACTTACTTATTCACACTATTTTGTTAATTTGACTTGTTTCTAATTTGAAATGCCCATTTTCGTGGGGCCAGAAAGGTGCGTCTTTAAAAGACGATTTCTACGATACCCCACTTTTGCGCGTCGGACCGCGACTTTTTCCGGAAACGCCGAAAAACCGCAATTTTCAGGAGAAACGAGACGTACATCCTCCCCCTCTGCCGCCCACCCACCCAACTGACAGCCAGCCAGCAGACAAGCACAGAGAGTTCCGTGGGTCTGTCTGTGATGTCATAAAGGGCCTGCTGATCAATGGCCAGCTCTCTGATTGGCTGCTGTGTTTGATTGACAGATTGAATCTGGCAGCTGATTGGCTGTCTACCCTAAAGTGCATTACACACCCCTGATGGTACCACTGGCTAAGACTCCACCTCAGCTCATTGATTAATTATAAATTTAGAACAAATGATGGATGAAAGCAGGCAGGCCGGCCATTTTTTTCACGCTCATTGGACTTGTTTAATGCAATGCACCTGTGTATATTCACATGCATTCGCTTCATGCTGTAACCACTGTGCATAAAAATTTGGAAACATGGCATACAGTGTATCATTTGCTGTCTAAGTCATGTTTCCCATATTTTCCATTGCAAGATACAAGCCGGTTTGAGTGTTTGGGGCACATTTTAGCTAAAATCATCCTACGGGGCCTAACTGCTTATGCTAAAGCCTGCCTATTTTGAATGGCGTAGTGGTCACTGCAACCTCCAAAAAAATCAGGACTTACTACCCCAATAACCTGCTAACTCACCCCTGAAATACTTAATTATTCACACTATTTTGTTCATTTGACTTGTTTCTAATTTGAAATGCCCATTTTTGTGGGGCCAGAAAGGTGCGTCTTTAAAAGGCGATTTCTACGATACCCCACTTTTGCGCGTCGGACCGCGACTTTTTCCGGAAACGCCGAAAAACCGCAATTTTCAGGAGAAACGAGACGTACATCCTCCCCCTCTGCCGCCCACCCACCCAACTGACAGCTAGCCAGCAGACAAGCACAGAGAGTTCCGTGGGTCTGTCTGTGATGTCATAAAGGGCCTGCTGATCAATGGCCAGCTCTCTGATTGGCTGCTGTGTTTGATTGACAGATTGAATCTGGCAGCTGATTGGCTGTCTACCCTAAAGTGCATTACACACCCCTGATGGTACCACTGGCTAAGACTCCACCTCAGCTCATTGATTAATTATAAATTTAGAACAAATGATGGATGAAAGCAGGCAGGCCGGCCATTTTTTTCACACTCATTGGACTTGTTTAATGCAATGCACCTGTGTATATTCACATACATTCGCTTCATGCTGTAACCACTGTGCATAAAAATTTGGAAACATGGCATACAGTGTATCATTTGCTGTCTAAGTCATGTTTCCCATATTTTCCATTGCAAGATACAAGCCGGTTTGAATGTTTGGGGCACATTTTAGCTAAAATCATCCTACGGGGCCTAACTGCTTATGCTAAAGCCTGCCTATTTTGAATGGCGTAGTGGTCACTGCAACCTCCAAAAAAATCAGGACTTACTACCCCAATAACCTGCTAACTCACCCCTGAAATACTTACTTATTCACACTATTTTGTTCATTTGACTTGTTTCTAATTTGAAATGCCCATTTTTGTGGGGCCAGAAAGGTGCGTCTTTAAAAGGCGATTTCTACGATACCCCACTTTTGCGCGTCGGACCGCGACTTTTTCCGGAAACGCCGAAAAACCGAAATTTTCAGGAGAAACGAGACGTACATCCTCCCCCTCTGCCGCCCACCCACCCAACTGACAGCCAGCCAGCAGACAAGCACAGAGAGTTCCGTGGGTCTGTCTGTGATGTCATAAAGGGCCTGCTGATCAATGGCCAGCTCTCTGATTGGCTGCTGTGTTTGATTGACAGATTGAATCTGGCAGCTGATTGGCTGTCTACCCTAAAGTGCATTACACACCCCTGATGGTACCACTGGCTAAGACTCCACCTCAGCTCATTGATTAATTATAAATTTAGAACAAATGATGGATGAAAGCAGGCAGGCCGGCCATTTTTTTCACGCTCATTGGACTTGTTTAATGCAATGCACCTTTGTATATTCACATGCATTCGCTTCATGCTGTAACCACTGTGCATAAAAATTTGGAAACATGGCATACAGTGTATCATTTGCTGTCTAAGTCATGTTTCCCATATTTTCCATTGCAAGATACAAACCGGTTTGAGTGTTTGGGGCACATTTTAGCTAAAATCATCCTACGGGGCCTAACTGCTTATGCTAAAGCCTGCCTATTTTGAATGGCGTAGTGGTCACTGCAACCTCCAAAAAAATCAGGACTTACTACCCCAATAACATGCTAACTCACCCCTGAAATACTTACTTATTTACACTATTTTGTTCATTTGACTTGTTTCTAATTTGAAATGCCCATTTTTGTGGGGCCAGAAAGGTGCGTCTTTAAAAGGCGATTTCTACGATACCCCAATTTTGCGCGTCGGACCGCGACTTTTTCCGGAAACGCCGAAAAACCGCAATTTTCAGGAGAAACGAGACGTACATCCTCCCCCTCTGCCGCCCACCCACCCAACTGACAGCCAGCCAGCAGACAAGCACAGAGAGTTCCGTGGGTCTGTCTGTGATGTCATAAAGGGCCTGCTGATCAATGGCCAGCTCTCTGATTGGCTGCTGTGTTTGATTGACAGATTGAATCTGGCAGCTGATTGGCTGTCTACCCTAAAGTGCATTACACACCCCTGATGGTACCACTGGCTAAGACTCCACCTCAGCTCATTGATTAATTATAAATTTAGAACAAATGATGGATCAAAGCAGGCAGGCAGGCCGGCCATTTTTTTCACGCTCATTGGACTTGTTTAATGCAATGCACCTTTGTATATTCACATGCATTCGCTTCATGCTGTAACCACTGTGCATAAAAATTTGGAAACATGGCATACAGTGTATCATTTGCTGTCTAAGTCATGTTTCCCATATTTTCCATTGCAAGATACAAGCCGGTTTGAGTGTTTGGGGCACATTTTAGCTAAAATCATCCTACGGGGCCTAACTGCTTATGCTAAAGCCTGCCTATTTTGAATGGCGTAGTGGTCACTGCAACCTCCAAAAAAATCAGGACTTACTACCCCAATAACCTGCTAACTCACCCCTGAAATACTTACTTATTCACACTATTTTGTTCATTTGACTTGTTTCTAATTTGAAATGCCCATTTTTGTGGGGCCAGAAAGGTGCGTCTTTAAAAGGCGATTTCTACGATACCCCACTTTTGCGCGTTGGACCGCGACTTTTTCCGGAAACGCCGAAAAACCGCAATTTTCAGGAGAAACGAGATGTACATCCTCCCCCTCTGCCGCCCACCCACCCAACTGACAGCCAGCCAGCAGACAAGCACAGAGAGTTCCGTGGGTCTGTCTGTGATGTCATAAAGGGCCTGCTGATCAATGGCCAGCTCTCTGATTGGCTGCTGTGTTTGATTGACAGATTGAATCTGGCAGCTGATTGGCTGTCTACCCTAAAGTGCATTACACACCCCTGATGGTACCACTGGCTAAGACTCCACCTCAGCTCATTGATTAATTATAAATTTAGAACAAATGATGGATCAAAGCAGGCAGGCAGGCCGGCCATTTTTTTCACGCTCATTGGACTTGTTTAATGCAATGCACCTTTGTATATTCACATGCATTCGCTTCATGCTGTAACCACTGTGCATCAAAATTTGGAAACATGGCATACAGGGTATCATTTGCTGTCTAAGTCATGTTTCCCATATTTTCCATTGCAAGATACAAGCCGGTTTGAGTGTTTGGGGCACATTTTAGCTAAAATCATCCTACGGGGCCTAACTGCTTATGCTAAAGCCGGCCTATTTTGAATGGCGTAGTGGTCACTGCAACCTCCAAAAAAATCAGGACTTACTACCCCAATAACCTGCTAACTCACCCCTGAAATACTTACTTATTCACACTATTTTGTTCATTTGACTTGTTTCTAATTTGAAATGCCCATTTTTGTGGGGCCAGAAAGGTGCGTCTTTAAAAGGCGATTTCTACGATACCCCACTTTTGCGCGTCGGACCGCGACTTTTTCCGGAAACGCCGAAAAACCGCAATTTTCAGGAGAAACGAGACGTACATCCTCCCCCTCTGCCGCCCACCCACCCAACTGACAGCCAGCCAGCAGACAAGCACAGAGAGTTCCGTGGGTCTGTCTGTGATGTCATAAAGGGCCTGCTGATCAATGGCCAGCTCTCTGATTGGCTGCTGTGTTTGAATGACAGATTGAATCTGGCAGCTGATTGGCTGTCTACCCTAAAGTGCATTACACACCCCTGATGGTACCACTGGCTAAGACTCCACCTCAGCTCATTGATTAATTATAAATTTAGAACAAATGATGGATGAAAGCAGGCAGGCCGGCCATTTTTTTCACGCTCATTGGACTTGTTTAATGCAATGCACCTTTGTATATTCACATGCATTCGCTTCATGCTGTAACCACTGTGCATAAAAATTTGGAAACATGGCATACAGTGTATCATTTGCTGTCTAAGTCATGTTTCCCATATTTTCCATTGCAAGATACAAGCCGGTTTGAGTGTTTGGGGCACATTTTAGCTAAAATCATCCTACGGGGCCTAACTGCTTATGCTAAAGCCTGCCTATTTTGAATGGCGTAGTGGTCACTGCAACCTCCAAAAAAATCAGGACTTACTACCCCAATAACCTGCTAACTCACCCCTGAAATACTTACTTATTCACACTATTTTGTTCATTTGACTTGTTTCTAATTTGAAATGCCCATTTTTGTGGGGCCAGAAAGGTGCGTCTTTAAAAGGCGATTTCTACGATACCCCACTTTTGCGCTTCGGACCGCGACTTTTTCCGGAAACGCCGAAAAAACGCAATTTTCAGGAGAAACGAGACGTACAAACTCCCCCTCTGCCGCCCACCCACCCAACTGAAAGCCAGCCAGCAGACAAGCACAGACAGTTCCGTGGGTCTGTCTGTGATGTCATAAAGGGCCTGCTGATCAATGGCCAGCTCTCTGATTGGCTGCTGTGTTTGATTGACAGATTGAATCTGGCAGCTGATTGGCTGTCTACCCTAAAGTGCATTACACACCCCTGATGGTACCACTGGCTAAGACTCCACCTCAGCTCATTGATTAATTATAAATTTAGAACAAATGATGGATGAAAGCAGGCAGGCCGGCCATTTTTTTCACGCTCATTGGACTTGTTTAATGCAATGCACCTTTGTATATTCACATGCATTCGCTTCATGCTGTAACCACTGTGCATAAATATTTGGAAACATGGCATACAGTGTATCATTTGCTGTCTAAGTCATGTTTCCCATATTTTTCATTGCAAGATACTGTACAAGCCGGTTTGAGTGTTTGGGGAACATTTTAGCTAAAATCATCCTACGGGGCCTAACTGCTTATGCTAAAGCCTGCCTATTTTGAATGGCGTAGTGGTCACTGCAACCTCCAAAAAAATCAGGACTTACTACCCCAATAACCTGCTAACTCACCCCTGAAATACTTACTTATTCACACTATTTTGTTCATTTGACTTGTTTCTAATTTGAAATGCCCATTTTTGTGGGGCCAGAAAGGTGCGTCTTTAAAAGGCGATTTCTACGATACCCCACTTTTGCGCGTCGGACCGCGACTTTTTCCGGAAACGCCGAAAAACCGCAATTTTCAGGAGAAACGAGACGTACATCCTCCCCCTCTGCCGCCCACCCACCCAACTGACAGCCAGCCAGCAGACAAGCACAGAGAGTTCCGTGGGTCTGTCTGTGATGTCATAAAGGGCCTGCTGATCAATGGCCAGCTCTCTGATTGGCTGCTGTGTTTGATTGACAGATTGAATCTGGCAGCTGATTGGCTGTCTACCCTAAAGTGCATTACACACCCCTGATGGTACCACTGGCTAAGACTCCACCTCAGCTCATTGATTAATTATAAATTTAGAACAAATGATGGATGAAAGCAGGCAGGCCGGTCATTTTTTTCACGCTCATTGGACTTGTTTAATGCAATGCACCTTTGTATATTCACATGCATTCGCTTCATGCTGTAACCACTGTGCATAAAAATTTGGAAACATGGCATACAGTGTATCATTTGCTGTCTAAGTCATGTTTCCCATATTTTCCATTGCAAGATACAAGCCGGTTTGAGTGTTTGGGGCACATTTTAGCTAAAATCATCCTACGGGGCCTAACTGCTTATGCTAAAGCCTGCCTATTTTGAATGGCGTAGTGGTCACTGCAACCTCCAAAAAAATCAGGACTTACTACCCCAATAACCTGCTAACTCACCCCTGAAATACTTACTTATTCACACTATTTTGTTCATTTGACTTGTTTCTAATTTGAAATGCCCATTTTTGTGGGGCCAGAAAGGTGCGTCTTTAAAAGGCGATTTCTACGATACCCCACTTTTGCGCGTCGGACCGCGACTTTTTCCGGAAACGCCGAAAAACCGCAATTTACAGGAGAAACGAGACGTACATTCTCCCCCTCTGCCGCCCACCCACCCAACTGACAGCCAGCCAGCAGACAAGCACAGAGAGTTCCGTGGGTCTGTCTGTGATGTCATAAAGGGCCTGCTGATCAATGGCCAGCTCTCTGATTGGCTGCTGTGTTTGATTGACAGATTGAATCTGGCAGCTGATTGGCTGTCTACCCTAAAGTGCATTACACACCCCTGATGGTACCACTGGCTAAGACTCCACCTCAGCTCATTGATTAATTATAAATTTAGAACAAATGATGGATGAAAGCAGGCAGGCCGGCCATTTTTTTCACGCTCATTGGACTTGTTTAATGCAATGCACCTTTGTATATTCACATGCATTCGCTTCATGCTGTAACCACTGTGCATACAAATTTGGAAACATGGCATACAGTGTATCATTTGCTGTCTAAGTCATGTTTCCCATATTTTCCATTGCAAGATACAAGCCGGTTTGAGTGTTTGGGGCACATTTTAGCTAAAATCATCCAACGGGGCCTAAATGCTTATGCTAAAGCCTGCCTATTTTGAATGGCGTAGTGGTCACTGCAACCTCCAAAAAAATCAGGACTTACTACCCCAATAACCTGCTAACTCACCCCTGATATACTTACTTATTCACACTATTTTGTTCATTTGACTTGTTTCTAATTTGAAATGCCCATTTTTGTGGGGCCAGAAAGGTGCATCTTTAAAAGTCGATTTCTACGATACCCCACTTTTGCGCGTCGGACCGCGACTTTTTCCGGAAACGGCAAAAAACCGCAATTTTCAGGAGAAACGAGACGTACATCCTCCCCCTCTGCCGCCCACCCACCCAACTGACAGCCAGCCAGCAGACAAGCACAGAGAGTTCCGTGGGTCTGTCTGTGATGTCATAAAGGGCCTGCTGATCAATGGCCAGCTCTCTGATTGGCTGCTGTGTTTGATTGACAGATTGAATCTGGCAGCTGATTGGCTGTCTACCCTAAAGTGCATTACACACCCCTGATGGTACCACTGGCTAAGACTCCACCTCAGCTCATTGATTAATTATAAATTTAGAACAAATGATGGATGAAAGCAGGCAGGCCGGCCATTTTTTTCACGCTCATTGGACTTGTTTAATGCAATGCACCTTTGTATATTCACATGCATTCGCTTCATGCTGTAACCACTGTGCATAAAAATTTGGAAACATGGCATACAGTGTATCATTTGCTGTCTAAGTCATGTTTCCCATATTTTCCATTGCAAGATACAAGCCGGTTTGAGTGTTTGGGGCACATTTTAGCTAAAATCATCCTACGGGGCCTAACTGCTTATGCTAAAGCCTGCCTATTTTGAATGGCGTAGTGGTCACTGCAACCTCCAAAAAAATCAGGACTTACTACCCCAATAACCTGCTAACTCACCCCTGAAATACTTACTTATTCACACTATTTTGTTCATTTGACTTGTTTCTAATTTGAAATGCCCATTTTTGTGGGGCCAGAAAGGTGCGTCTTTAAAAGGCGATTTCTACGATACCCCACTTTTGCGTGTCGGACCGCGTCTTTTTCCGGAAACGCCGAAAAACCGCAATTTTCAGGAGAAACGAGACGTACATCCTCCCCCTCTGCCGCCCACCCACCCAACTGACAGCCAGCAGACAAGCACAGAGAGTTCCGTGGGTCCGTCTGTGATGTCATAAAGGGCCTGATGATCAATGGCCAGCTCTCTGATTGGCTGCTGTGTTTGATTGACAGATTGAATCTGGCAGCTGATTGGCTGTCTACCCTAAAGTGCATTACACACCCCTGATGGTACCACTGGCTAAGACTCCACCTCAGCTCATTGATTAATTATAAATTTAGAACAAATGTTGGATGAAAGCAGGCAGGCCGGCCATTTTTTTCACGCTCATTGGACTTGTTTAATGCAATGCACCTTTGTATATTCACATGCATTCGCTTCATGCTGTAACCACTGTGCATAAAAATTTGGAAACATGGCATACAGTGTATCATTTGCTGTCTAAGTCATGTTTCCCATATTTTCCATTGCAAGATACAAGCCGGTTTGAGTGTTTGGGGCACATTTTAGCTAAAATCATCCTACGGGGCCTAACTGCTTATGCTAAAGCCTGCCTATTTTGAATGGCATAGTGGTCACTGCAACCTCCAAAAAAATCAGGACTTACTACCCCAATAACCTGCTAACTCACCCCTGAAATACTTACTTATTCACACTATTTTGTTCATTTGACTTGTTTCTAATTTGAAATGCCCATTTTTGTGGGGCCAGAAAGGTGCGTCTTTAAAAGGCGATTCCTACGATACCCCACTTTTGCGCGTCGGACCGCGACTTTTTCCGGAAACGCCAAAAAACCGCAATTTTCAGGAGAAACGAGACGTACATCCACCCCCCTCTGCCGCCCACCCACCCAACTGACAGCCAGACAGCAGACAAGCACAGAGAGTTCCGTGGGTCTGTCTGTGATGTCATAAAGGGCCTGCTGATCAATGGCCAGCTCTCTGATTGGCTGCTGTGTTTGATTGACAGATTGAATCTGGCAGCTGATTGGCTGTCTACCCT
Source organism: Crinia signifera (assembly GCF_055691185.1). Lineage (NCBI taxonomy): Eukaryota > Metazoa > Chordata > Amphibia > Anura > Myobatrachidae > Crinia > Crinia signifera. The sequence goes on along the minus strand of NW_028142514.1, from coordinate 1,118,480 downwards.
AAAGTGCATTACACACCCCTGATGGTACCACTGGCTAAGACTCCACCTCAGCTCATTGATTAATTATAAATTTAGAACAAATGATGGATGAAAGCAGGCAGGCCGGCCATTTTTTTCACGCTCATTGGACTTGTTTAATGCAATGCACCTTTGTATATTCACATGCATTCGCTTCATGCTGTAACCACTGTGCATAAAAATGTGGAAACATGGCATACAGTGTATCATTTGCTGTCTAAGTCATGTTTCCCATATTTTCCATTGCAAGATACAAGCCGGTTTGAGTGTTTGGGGCACATTTTAGCTAAAATCATCCTACGGGCCCTAACTGCTTATGCTAAAGCCTGCCTATTTTGAATGGCGTAGTGGTCACTGCAACCTCCAAAAAAATCAGGACTTACTACCCCAATAACCTGCTAACTCACCCCTGAAATACTTACTTATTCACACTATTTTGTTCATTTGACTTGTTTCTAATTTGAAATGCCCATTTTTGTGGGGCCAGAAAGGTGCGTCTTTAAAAGGCGATTTCTACGATACCCCACTTTTGCGCGTCGGACCGCGACTTTTTCCGGAAACGCTGAAAAACCGCAATTTTCAGGAGAAACGAGACGTACATCCTCCCCCTCTGCCGCCCACCCACCCAACTGACAGCCAGCCAGCAGGCAAGCACAGAGAGTTCCGTGGGTCTGTCTGTGATGTCATAAAGGGCCTGCTGATCAATGGCCAGCTCTCTGATTGGCTGCTGTGTTTGATTGACAGATTGAATCTGGCAGCTGATTGGCTGTCTACCCTAAAGTGCATTACACACCCCTGATGGTACCACTGGCTAAGACTCCACCTCAGCTCATTGATTAATTATAAAATTAGAACAAATGATGGATGAAAGCAGGCAGGCCGGTCATTTTTTTCACGCTCATTGGACTTGTTTAATGCAATGCACCTTTGTATATTCACATGCATTCGCTTCATGCTGTAACCACTGTGCATAAAAATTTGGAAACATGGCATACAGTGTATCATTTGCTGTCTAAGTCATGTTTCCCATATTTTCCATTGCAAGATACAAGCCGGTTTGAGTGTTTGGGGCACATTTTAGCTAAAATCATCCTACGGGGCCTAACTGCTTATGCTAAAGCCTGCCTATTTTGAATGGCGTAGTGGTCACTGCAACCTCCAAAAAAATCAGGACTTACTACCCCAATAACCTGCTAACTCACCCCTAAAATACTTACTTATTCACACTATTTTGTTCATTTGACTTGTCTCTAATTTGAAATGCCCATTTTTGTGGGGCCAGAAAGGTGCGTCTTTAAAAGGCGATTTCTACGATACCCCACTTTTGCGCGTCGGACCGCGACTTTTTCCGGAAACGCCGAAAAACCGCAATTTTCAGGAGAAACGAGACGTACTGTACATCCTCCCCCTCTGCCGCCCACCCACCCAACTGACAGCCAGCCAGCAGACAAGCACAGAGAGTTCCGTGGGTCTGTCTGTGATGTCATAAAGGGCCTGCTGATCAATGGCCAGCTCTCTGATTGGCTGCTGTGTTTGATTGACAGATTGAATCTGGCAGCTGATTGGCTGTCTACCCTAAAGTGCATTACACACCCCTGATGGTACCACTGGCTAAGACTCCACCTCAGCTCATTGATTAATTATAAATTTAGAACAAATGATGGATGAAAGCAGGCAGGCCGGCCATTTTTTTCACGCTCATTGGACTTGTTTAATGCAATGCACCTTTGTATATTCACATGCATTCGCTTCATGCTGTAACCACTGTGCATACAAATTTGGAAACATGGCATACAGTGTATCATTTGCTGTCTAAGTCATGTTTCCCATATTTTCCATTGCAAGATACAAGCCGGTTTGAGTGTTTGGGGCACATTTTAGCTAAAATCATCCTACGGGGCCTAACTGCTTATGCTAAAGCCTGCCTATTTTGAATGGCGTAGTGGTCACTGCAAACTCCAAAAAAATCAGGACTTACTACCCCAATAACCTGCTAACTCACCCCTGAAATACTTACTTATTCACACTATTTTGTTCATTTGACTTGTTTCTAATTTGAAATGCCCATTTTTGTGGGGCCAGAAAGGTGCATCTTTAAAAGGCGATTTCTACAATACCCCACTTTTGCGCGTCGGACCGCGACTTTTTCCGGAAACGCCGAAAAACCGCAATTTTCAGGAGAAACGAGACGTACATCCTCCCCCTCTGCCGCCCACCCACCCAACTGACAGCCAGCCAGCAGACAAGCACAGAGAGTTCCGTGGGTCTGTCTGTGATGTCATAAAGGGCCTGCTGATCAATGGCCAGCTCTCTGATTGGCTGCTGTGTTTGATTGACAGATTGAATCTGGCAGCTGATTGGCTGTCTACCCTAAAGTGCATTACACACCCCTGATGGTACCACTGGCTAAGACTCCACCTCAGCTCATTGATTAATTATAAATTTAGAACAAATGATGGATGAAAGCAGGCAGGCCGGCCATTTTTTTCACGCTCATTAGACTTGTTTAATGCAATGCACCTTTGTATATTCACATGCATTCGCTTCATGCTGTAACCACTGTGCATAAAAATTTGGAAACATGGCATACAGTGTATCATTTGCTGTCTAAGTCATGTTTCCCATATTTTCCATTGCAAGATACAAGCCGGTTTGAGTGTTTGGGGCACATTTTAGCTAAAATCATCCTACGGGGCCTAACTGCTTATGCTAAAGCCTGCCTATTTTGAATGGCGTAGTGGTCACTGCAAACTCCAAAAAAATCAGGACTTACTACCCCAATAACCTGCTAACTCACCCCTGAAATACTTACTTATTCACACTATTTTGTTCATTTGACTTGTTTCTAATTTGAAATGCCCATTTTTGTGGGGCCAGAAAGGTGCGTCTTTAAAAGGCGATTTCTACAATACCCCACTTTTGCGCGTCGGACCGCGACTTTTTCCGGAAACGCCGAAAAACCGCAATTTTCAGGAGAAACGAGACGTACATCCTCCCCCTCTGCCGCCCACCCACCCAACTGACAGCCAGCCAGCAGACAAGCACAGAGAGTTCCATGGGTCTGTCTGTGATGTCATAAAGGGCCTGCTGATCAATGGCCAGCTCTCTGATTGGCTGCTGTGTTTGAATGACAGATTGAATCTGGCAGCTGATTGGCTGTCTACCCTAAAGTGCATTACACACCCCTGATGGTACCACTGGCTAAGACTCCACCTCAGCTCATTGATTAATTATAAATTTAGAACAAATGATGGATGAAAGCAGGCAGGCCGGCCATTTTTTTCACGCTCATTGGACTTGTTTAATGCAATGCACCTTTGTATATTCACATGCATTCGCTTCATGCTGTAACCACTGTGCATAAAAATTTGGAAACATGGCATACAGTGTATCATTTGCTGTCTAAGTCATGTTTCCCTTATTTTCGAATGCAAGATACAAGCCGGTTTGAGTGTTTGGGGCACATTTTAGCTAAAATCATCCTACGGGCCTTACTGCTTATGCTAAAGCCTGCCTATTTTGAATGGCGTAGTGGTCACTGCAACCTCCAAAAAAATCAGGACTTACTACCCCAATAACCTGCTAACTCACCCCTGAAATACTTACTTATTCACACTATTTTGTTCATTTGACTTGTTTCTAATTTGAAATGCCCATTTTTGTGGGGCCAGAAAGGTGCGTCTTTAAAAGGCGATTTCTACGATACCCCACTTTTGCGCTTCGGACCGCGACTTTTTCCGGAAACGCCGAAAAAACGCAATTTTCAGGAGAAACGAGACGTACAAACTCCCCCTCTGCCGCCCACCCACCCAACTGAAAGCCAGCCAGCAGACAAGCACAGACAGTTCCGTGGGTCTGTCTGTGATGTCATAAAGGGCCTGCTGATCAATGGCCAGCTCTCTGATTGGCTGCTGTGTTTGATTGACAGATTGAATCTGGCAGCTGATTGGCTGTCTACCCTAAAGTGCATTACACACCCCTGATGGTACCACTGGCTAAGACTCCACCTCAGCTCATTGATTAATTATAAATTTAGAACAAATGATGGATGAAAGCAGGCAGGCCGGCCATTTTTTTCACGCTCATTGGACTTGTTTAATGCAATGCACCTTTGTATATTCACATGCATTCGCTTCATGCTGTAACCACTGTGCATAAATATTTGGAAACATGGCATACAGTGTATCATTTGCTGTCTAAGTCATGTTTCCCATATTTTTCATTGCAAGATACTGTACAAGCCGGTTTGAGTGTTTGGGGAACATTTTAGCTAAAATCATCCTACGGGGCCTAACTGCTTATGCTAAAGCCTGCCTATTTTGAATGGCGTAGTGGTCACTGCAACCTCCAAAAAAATCAGGACTTACTACCCCAATAACCTGCTAACTCACCCCTGAAATACTTACTTATTCACACTATTTTGTTCATTTGACTTGTTTCTAATTTGAAATGCCCATTTTTGTGGGGCCAGAAAGGTGCGTCTTTAAAAGGCGATTTCTACGATACCCCACTTTTGCGCGTCGGACCGCGACTTTTTCCGGAAACGCCGAAAAACCGCAATTTTCAGGAGAAACGAGACGTACATCCTCCCCCTCTGCCGCCCACCCACCCAACTGACAGCCAGCCAGCAGACAAGCACAGAGAGTTCCGTGGGTCTGTCTGTGATGTCATAAAGGGCCTGCTGATCAATGGCCAGCTCTCTGATTGGCTGCTGTGTTTGATTGACAGATTGAATCTGGCAGCTGATTGGCTGTCTACCCTAAAGTGCATTACACACCCCTGATGGTACCACTGGCTAAGACTCCACCTCAGCTCATTGATTAATTATAAATTTAGAACAAATGATGGATGAAAGCAGGCAGGCCGGTCATTTTTTTCACGCTCATTGGACTTGTTTAATGCAATGCACCTTTGTATATTCACATGCATTCGCTTCATGCTGTAACCACTGTACATAAAAATTTGGAAACATGGCATACAGTGTATCATTTGCTGTCTAAGTCATGTTTCCCATATTTTCCATTGCAAGATACAAGTCGGTTTGAGTGTTTGGGGCACATTTTAGCTAAAATCATCCTACGGGGCCTAACTGCTTATGCTAAAGCCTGCCTATTTTGAATGGCGTAGTGGTCACTGCAACCTCCAAAAAAATCAGGACTTACTACCCCAATAACCTGCTAACTCACCCCTGAAATACTTACTTATTCACACTATTTTGTTCATTTGACTTGTTTCTAATTTGAAATGCCCATTTTTGTGGGGCCAGAAAGGTGCGTCTTTCAAAGGCGATTTCTACGATACCCCACTTTTGCGCGTCGGACCGCGACTTTTTCCGGAAACGCCGAAAAACTGCAATTTTCAGAAGAAACGAGACGTACATCCTCCCCCTCTGCCGCCCACCCACCCAACTGACAGCCAGCCAGCAGACAAGCACAGAGAGTTCCGTGGGTCTGTCTGTGATGTCATAAAGGGCCTGCTGATCAATGGCCAGCTCTCTGATTGGCTGCTGTGTTTGATTGACAGATTGAATCTGGCAGCTGATTGGCTGTCTACCCTAAAGTGCATTACACACCCCTGATGGTACCACTGGCTAAGACTCCACCTCAGCTCATTGATTAATTATAAATTTAGAACAAATGATGGATGAAAGCAGGCAGGCCGGCCATTTTTTTCACGCTCATTGGACTTGTTTAATGCAATGCACCTTTGTATATTCACATGCATTCGCTTCATGCTGTAACCACTGTGCATAAAAATTTGGAAACATGGCATACAGTGTATCATTTGCTGTCTAAGTCATGTTTCCCATATTTTCCATTGCAAGATACAAGCCGGTTTGAGTGTTTGGGGCACATTTTAGCTAAAATCATCCTACGGGGCCTAACTGCTTATGCTAAAGCCTGCCTATTTTGAATGGCGTAGTGGTCACTGCAACCTCCAAAAAAATCAGGACTTACTACCCCAATAACCTGCTAACTCACCCCTGAAATACTTACTTATTCACACTATTTTGTTCATTTGACTTGTTTCTAATTTGAAATGCCCATTTTTGTGGGGCCAGAAAGGTGCATCTTTAAAAGGCGATTTCTACGATACCCCACTTTTGCGCGTCGGACCGCGACTTTTTCCGGAAACGGCAAAAAACCGCAATTTTCAGGAGAAACGAGACGTACATCCTCCCCCTCTGCCGCCCACCCACCCAACTGACAGCCAGCCAGCAGACAAGCACAGAGAGTTCCGTGGGTCTGTCTGTGATGTCATAAAGGGCCTGCTGATCAATGGCCAGCTCTCTGATTGGCTGCTGTGTTTGATTGACAGATTGAATCTGGCAGCTGATTGGCTGTCTACCCTAAAGTGCATTACACACCCCTGATGGTACCACTGGCTAAGACTCCACCTCAGCTCATTGATTAATTATAAATTTAGAACAAATGATGGATGAAAGCAGGCAGGCCGGCCATTTTTTTCACGCTCATTGGACTTGTTTAATGCAATGCACCTTTGTATATTCACATGCATTCGCTTCATGCTGTAACCACTGTGCATAAAAATTTGGAAACATGGCATACAGTGTATCATTTGCTGTCTAAGTCATGTTTCCCATATTTTCCATTGCAAGATACAAGCCGGTTTGAGTGTTTGGGGCACATTTTAGCTAAAATCATCCTACGGGGCCTAACTGCTTATGCTAAAGCCTGCCTATTTTGAATGGCGTAGTGGTCACTGCAACCTCCAAAAAAATCAGGACTTACTACCCCAATAACCTGCTAACTCACCCCTGAAATACTTACTTATTCACACTATTTTGTTCATTTGACTTGTTTCTAATTTGAAATGCCCATTTTTGTGGGGCCAGAAAGGTGCGTCTTTAAAAGGCGATTTCTACGATACCCCACTTTTGCGCGTCGGACCGCGTCTTTTTCCGGAAACGCCGAAAAACCGCAATTTTCAGGAGAAACGAGACGTACATCCTCCCCCTCTGCCGCCCACCCACCCAACTGACAGCCAGCAGAAAAGCACAGAGAGTTCCGTGGGTCTGTCTGTGATGTCATAAAGGGCCTGATGATCAATGGCCAGCTCTCTGATTGGCTGCTGTGTTTGATTGACAGATTGAATCTGGCAGCTGATTGGCTGTCTACCCTAAAGTGCATTACACACCCCTGATGGTACCACTGGCTAAGACTCCACCTCAGCTCATTGATTAATTATAAATTTAGAACAAATGATGGATGAAAGCAGGCAGGCCGGCCATTTTTTTCACGCTCATTGGACTTGTTTAATGCAATGCACCTTTGTATATTCACATGCATTCGCTTCATGCTGTAACCACTGTGCATAAAAATTTGGAAACATGGCATACAGTGTATCATTTGCTGTCTAAGTCATGTTTCCCATATTTTCCATTGCAAGATACAAGCCGGTTTGAGTGTTTGGGGCACATTTTAGCTAAAATCATCCTACGGGGCCTAACTGCTTATGCTAAAGCCTGCCTATTTTGAATGGCATAGTGGTCACTGCAACCTCCAAAAAAATCAGGACTTACTACCCCAATAACCTGCTAACTCACCCCTGAAATACTTACTTATTCACACTATTTTGTTAATTTGACTTGTTTCTAATTTGAAATGCCCATTTTTGTGGGGCCAGAAAGGTGCGTCTTTAAAAGGCGATTCCTACGATACCCCACTTTTGCGCGTCGGACCGCGACTTTTTCCGGAAACGCCAAAAAAACGCAATTTTCAGGAGAAACGAGACGTACATCCACCCCCCTCTGCCGCCCACCCACCCAACTGACAGCCAGCCAGCAGACAAGCACAGAGAGTTCCGTGGGTCTGCTTGTGATGTCATAAAGGGCCTGCTGATCAATGGCCAGCTCTCTGATTGGCTGCTGTGTTTGATTGACAGATTGAATCTGGCAGCTGATTGGCTGTCTACCCTAAAGTGCATTACACACCCCTGATGGTACCACTGGCTAAGACTCCACCTCAGCTCATTGATTAATTATAAATTTAGAACAAATGATGGATGAAAGCAGGCAGGCCGGCCATTTTTTTCACGCTCATTGGACTTGTTTAATGCAATGCACCTTTGTATATTCACATGCATTCGCTTCATGCTGTAACCACTGTGCATAAAAATTTGGAAACATGGCATACAGTGTATCATTTGCTGTCTAAGTCATGTTTCCCATATTTTCCATTGCAAGATACAAGCCGGTTTGAGTGTTTGGGGCACATTTTAGCTAAAATCATCCTACGGGGCCTAACTGCTTATGCTAAAGCCTGCCTATTTTGAATGGCGTAGTGGTCACTGCAACCTCCAAAAAAATCAGGACTTACTACCCCAATAACCTGCTAACTCACCCCTGAAATACTTACTTATTCACACTATTTTGTTCATTTGACTTGTTTCTAATTTGAAATGCCCATTTTTGTGGGGCCAGAAAGGTGCATCTTTAAAAGGCGATTTCTACGATACCCCACTTTTGCGCGTCGGACCGCGACTTTTTCCGGAAACGGCAAAAAACCGCAATTTTCAGGAGAAACGAGACGTACATCCTCCCCCTCTGCCGCCCACCCACCCAACTGACAGCCAGCCAGCAGACAAGCACAGAGAGTTCCGTGGGTCTGTCTGTGATGTCATAAAGGGCCTGCTGATCAATGGCCAGCTCTCTGATTGGCTGCTGTGTTTGATTGACAGATTGAATCTGGCAGCTGATTGGCTGTCTACCCTAAAGTGCATTACACACCCCTGATGGTACCACTGGCTAAGACTCCACCTCAGCTCATTGATTAATTATAAATTTAGAACAAATGATGGATGAAAGCAGGCAGGCCGGCCATTTTTTTCACGCTCATTGGACTTGTTTAATGCAATGCACCTTTGTATATTCACATGCATTCGCTTCATGCTGTAACCACTGTGCATAAAAATTTGGAAACATGGCATACAGTGTATCATTTGCTGTCTAAGTCATGTTTCCCATATTTTCCATTGCAAGATACAAGCCGGTTTGAGTGTTTGGGGCACATTTTAGCTAAAATCATCCTACGGGGCCTAACTGCTTATGCTAAAGCCTGCCTATTTTGAATGGCGTAGTGGTCACTGCAACCTCCAAAAAAATCAGGACTTACTACCCCAATAACCTGCTAACTCACCCCTGAAATACTTACTTATTCACACTATTTTGTTCATTTGACTTGTTTCTAATTTGAAATGCCCATTTTTGTGGGGCCAGAAAGGTGCGTCTTTAAAAGGCGATTTCTACGATACCCCACTTTTGCGCGTCGGACCGCGACTTTTTCCGGAAACGCCGAAAAACCGCAATTTTCAGGAGAAACGAGACGTACATCCTCCCCCTCTGCCGCCCACCCACCCAACTGACAGCCAGCCAGCAGACAAGCACAGAGAGTTCCGTGGGTCTGTCTGTGATGTCATAAAGGGCCTGCTGATCAATGGCCAGCTCTCTGATTGGCTGCTGTGTTTGATTGACAGATTGAATCTGGCAGCTGATTGGTTGTCTACCCTAAAGTGCTTTACACACCCCTGATGGTACCACTGGCTAAGACTCCACCTCAGCTCATTGATTAATTATAAATTTAGAACAAATGATGGATCAAAGCAGGCAGGCAGGCCGGCCATTTTTTTCACGCTCATTGGACTTGTTTAATGCAATGCACCTTTGTATATTCACATGCATTCGCTTCATGCTGTAACCACTGTGCATAAAAATTTGGAAACATGGCATACAGTGTATCATTTGCTGTCTAAGTCATGTTTCCCATATTTTCCATTGCAAGATACAAGCCGGTTTGAGTGTTTGGGGCACATTTTAGCTAAAATCATCCTACGGGGCCTAACTGCTTATGCTAAAGCCTGCCTATTTTGAATGGCGTAGTGGTCACTGCAACCTCCAAAAAAATCAGGACTTACTACCCCAATAACCTGCTAACTCACCCCTGAAATACTTACTTATTCACACTATTTTGTTCATTTGACTTGTTTCTAATTTGAAATGCCCATTTTTTTGGGCCAGAAAGGTGCGTCTTTAAAAGGCGATTTCTACGATACCCCACTTTTGCGCGTCGGACCGCGACTTTTTCCGGAAACGCCGAAAAACCGCAATTATCAGGAGAAACGAGACGTACATCCTCCCCCTCTGCCGCCCACCCACCCAACTGACAGCCAGCCAGCAGACAAGCACAGAGAGTTCCGTGGGTCTGTCTGTGATGTCATAAAGGGCCTGCTGATCAATGGCCAGCTCTCTGATTGGCTGCTGTGTTTGATTGACAGATTGAATCTGGCAGCTGATTGGCTGTCTACCCTAAAGTGCATTACACACCCCTGATGGTACCACTGGCTAAGACTCCACCTCAGCTCATTGATTAATTATAAATTTAGAACAAATGATGGATGAAAGCAGGCAGGCCGGCCATTTTTTTCACGCTCATTGGACTTGTTTAATGCAATGCACCTGTGTATATTCACATGCATTCGCTTCATGCTGTAACCACTGTGCATAAAAATTTGGAAACATGGCATACAGTGTATCATTTGCTGTCTAAGTCATGTTTCCCATATTTTCCATTGCAAGATACAAGCCGGTTTGAGTGTTTGGGGTACATTTTAGCTAAAATCATCCTACGGGGCCTAACTGCTTATGCTAAAGCCTGCCTATTTTGAATGGCGTAGTGGTCACTGCAACCTCCAAAAAAATCAGGACTTACTACCCCAATAACCTGCTAACTCACCCCTGAAATACTTACTTATTCACACTATTTTGTTCATTTGACTTGTTTCTAATTTGAAATGCCCATTTTTGTGGGGCCAGAAAGGTGCGTCTTTAAAAGGCGATTTCTACGATACCCCACTTTTGCGCGTCGGACTGCGACTTTTTCCGGAAACGCCGAAAACCGCAATTTTCAGGAGAAACGAGACGTACATCCTCCCCCTCTGCCGCCCACCCACCCAACTGACAGCCAGCCAGCAGACAAGCACAGAGAGTTCCGTGGGTCTGTCTGTGATGTCATAAAGGGCCTGCTGATCAATGGCCAGCTCTCTGATTGGCTGCTGTGTTTGATTGACAGATTGAATCTGGCAGCTGATTGGCTGTCTACCCTAAAGTGCATTACACACCCCTGATGGTACCACTGGCTAAGACTCCACCTCAGCTCATTGATTAATTATAAATTTAGAACAAATGATGGATGAAAGCAGGCAGGCCGGCCATTTTTTTCACGCTCATTGGACTTGTTTAATGCAATGCACCTGTGTATATTCACATGCATTCGCTTCATGCTGTAACCACTGTGCATAAAAATTTGGAAACATGGCATACAGTGTATCATTTGCTGTCTAAGTCATGTTTCCCATATTTTCCATTGCAAGATACAAGCCGGTTTGAGTGTTTGGGGTACATTTTAGCTAAAATCATCCTACGGGGCCTAACTGCTTATGCTAAAGCCTGCCTATTTTGAATGGCGTAGTGGTCACTGCAACCTCCAAAAAAATCAGGACTTACTACCCCAATAACCTGCTAACTCACCCCTGAAATACTTACTTATTCACACTATTTTGTTCATTTGACTTGTTTCTAATTTGAAATGCCCATTTTTGTGGGGCCAGAAAGGTGCGTCTTTAAAAGGCGATTTCTACGATACCCCACTTTTGCGCGTCGGACCGCGACTTTTTCCGGAAACGCCGAAAACCGCAATTTTCAGGAGAAACGAGACGTACATCCTCCCCCTCTGCCGCCCACCCACCCAACTGACAGCCAGCCAGCAGACAAGCACAGAGAGTTCCGTGGGTCTGTCTGTGATGTCATAAAGGGCCTGCTGATCAATGGCCAGCTCTCTGATTGGCTGCTGTGTTTGATTGACAGATTGAATCTGGCAGCTGATTGGCTGTCTACCCTAAAGTGCATTACACACCCCTGATGGTACCACTGGCTAAGACTCCACCTCAGCTCATTGATTAATTATAAATTTAGAACAAATGATGGATGAAAGCAGGCAGGCCGGCCATTTTTTTCACGCTCATTGGACTTGTTTAATGCAATGCACCGTTGTATATTCACATGCATTCGCTTCATGCTGTAACCACTGTGCATAAAAATTTGGAAACATGGCATACAGTGTATCATTTGCTTCTAAGTCATGTATCCCATATTTTCCATTGCAAGATACAAGCCGGTTTGAGTGTTTGGGGCACATTTTAGCTAAAATCATCCTACGGGGCCTAACTGCTTATGCTAAAGCCTGCCTATTTTGAATGGCGTAGTGGTCACTGCAACCTCCAAAAAAATCAGGACTTACTACCCCAATAACCTGCTAACTCACCCCTGAAATACTTACTTATTCACACTATTTTGTTCATTTGACTTGTTTCTAATTTGAAATGCCCATTTTTGTGGGGCCAGAAAGGTGCGTCTTTAAAAGGCGATTTCTACGATACCCCACTTTTGCGCGTCGGGCCGCGACTTTTTCCGGAAACGCCGAAAAAACGCAATTTTCAGGAGAAACGAGACGTACATCCTCCCCCTCTGCCGCCCACCCACCCAACTGACAGCCAGCCAGCAGACAAGCACAGAGAGTTCCGTGGGTCTGTCTGTGATGTCATAAAGGGCCTGCTGATCAATGGCCAGCTCTCTGATTGGCTGCTGTGTTTGATTGACAGATTGAATCTGGCAGCTGATTGGCTGTCTACCCTAAAGTGCATTACACACCCCTGATGGTACCACTGGCTAAGACTCCACCTCAGCTCATTGATTAATTATAAATTTAGAACAAATGATGGATGAAAGCAGGCAGGCCGGCCATTTTTTTCACGCTCATTGGACTTGTTTAATGCAATGCACCTTTGAATATTCACATGCATTCGCTTCATGCTGTAACCACTGTGCATAAAAATTTGGAAACATGGCATACAGTGTATCATTTGCTGTCTAAGTCATGTTTCCCATATTTTCCATTGCAAGATACAAGCCGGTTTGAGTATTTGGGGCACATTTTAGCTAAAATCATCCTACGGGGCCTAACTGCTTATGCTAAAGCCGGCCTATTTTGAATGGCGTAGTGGTCACTGCAACCTCCAAAAAAATCAGGACTTACTACCCCAATAACCTGCTAACTCACCCCTGAAATACTTACTTATTCACACTATTTTGTTCATTTGACTTGTTTCTAATTTGAAATGCCCATTTTTGTGGGGCCAGAAAGGTGCGTCTTTAAAAGGCGATTTCTACGATACCCCACTTTTGCGCGTCGGACCGCGACTTTTTCCGGAAACGCCGAAAAACCGCAATTTTCAGGAGAAACGAGACGTACATCCTCCCCCTCTGCCGCCCACCCACCCAACTGACAGCCAGCCAGCAGACAAGCACAGAGAGTTCCGTGGGTCTGTCTGTGATGTCATAAAGGGCCTGCTGATCAATGGCCAGCTCTCTGATTGGCTGCTGTGTTTGATTGACAGATTGAATCTGGCAGCTGATTGGTTGTCTACCCTAAAGTGCATTACACACCCCTGATGGTACCACTGGCTAAGACTCCACCTCAGCTCATTGATTAATTATAAATTTAGAACAAATGATGGATGAAAGCAGTCAGGCCGGCCATTTTTTTCACGCTCATTGGACTTGTTTAATGCAATGCACCTTTGTATATTCACATGCATTCGCTTCATGCTGTAACCACTGTGCATAAAAATTTGGAAACATGGCATACAGTGTATCATTTGCTGTCTAAGTCATGTTTCCCATATTTTCCATTGCAAGATACAAGCCGGTTTGAGTGTTTGGGGCACATTTTAGCTAAAATCATCCTACGGGGCCTAACTGCTTATGCTAAAGCCTGCCTATTTTGAATGGCGTAGTGGTCACTGCAACCTCCAAAAAAATCAGGACTTACTACCCCAATAACCTGCTAACTCACCCCTGAAATACTTACTTATTCACACTATTTTGTTCATTTGACTTGTTTCTAATTTGAAATGCCCATTTTTTTGGGCCAGAAAGGTGCGTCTTTAAAAGGCGATTTCTACGATACCCCACTTTTGCGCGTCGGACCGCGACTTTTTCCGGAAACGCCGAAAAACCGCAATTATCAGGAGAAACGAGACGTACATCCTCCCCCTCTGCCGCCCACCCACCCAACTGACAGCCAGCCAGCAGACAAGCACAGAGAGTTCCGTGGGTCTGTCTGTGATGTCATAAAGGGCCTGCTGATCAATGGCCAGCTCTCTGATTGGCTGCTGTGTTTGATTGACAGATTGAATCTGGCAGCTGATTGGCTGTCTACCCTAAAGTGCATTACACACCCCTGATGGTACCACTGGCTAAGACTCCACCTCAGCTCATTGATTAATTATAAATTTAGAACAAATGATGGATGAAAGCAGGCAGGCCGGCCATTTTTTTCACGCTCATTGGACTTGTTTAATGCAATGCACCTGTGTATATTCACATGCATTCGCTTCATGCTGTAACCACTGTGCATAAAAATTTGGAAACATGGCATACAGTGTATCATTTGCTGTCTAAGTCATGTTTCCCATATTTTCCATTGCAAGATACAAGCCGGTTTGAGTGTTTGGGGCACATTTTAGCTAAAATCATCCTACGGGGCCTAACTGCTTATGCTAAAGCCTGCCTATTTTGAATGGCGTAGTGGTCACTGCAACCTCCAAAAAAATCAGGACTTACTACCCCAATAACCTGCTAACTCACCCCTGAAATACTTACTTATTCACACTATTTTGTTCATTTGACTTGTTTCTAATTTGAAATGCCCATTTTTGTGGGGCCAGAAAGGTGCGTCTTTAAAATGCGATTTCTACGATACCCCACTTTTGCGCGTCGGACCGCGACTTTTTCCGGAAACGCCGAAAAACCGCAATTTTCAGGAGAAACGAGACGTACATCCTCCCCCTCTGCCGCCCACCCACCCAACTGACAGCCAGCCAGCAGACAAGCACAGAGAGTTCCGTGGGTCTGTCTGTAATGTCATAAAGGGCCTGCTGATCAATGGCCAGCTCTCTGATTGGCTGCTGTGTTTGATTGACAGATTGAATCTGGCAGCTGATTGGCTGTCTACCCTAAAGTGCATTACACACCCCTGATGGTACCACTGGCTAAGTCTCCACCTCAGCTCATTGATTAATTATAAATTTAGAACAAATGATGGATGAAAGCAGGCAGGCCGGCCATTTTTTTCACGCTCATTGGACTTGTTTAATGCAATGCACCTGTGTATATTCACATGCATTCGCTTCATGCTGTAACCACTGTGCATAAAAATTTGGAAACATGGCATACAGTGTATCATTTGCTGTCTAAGTCATGTTTCCCATATTTTCCATTGCAAGATACAAGCCGGTTTCAGTGTTTGGGGCACATTTTAGCTAAAATCATCCTACGGGGCCTAACTGCTTATGCTAAAGCCTGCCTATTTTGAATGGCGTAGTGGTCACTGCAACCTCCAAAAAAATCAGGACTTACTACCCCAATAACCTGCTAACTCACCCCTGAAATACTTACTTATTCACACTATTTTGTTCATTTGACTTGTTTCTAATTTGAAATGCCCATTTTTGTGGGGCCAGAAAGGTGCGTCTTTAAAAGGCGATTTTTACGATACCCCACTTTTGCGCGTCGGGCCGCGACTTTTTCCTGAAACGCCGAAAAACCGCAATTTTCAGGAGAAACGAGACGTACATCCTCCCCCTCTGCCGCCCACCCACCCAACTGACAGCCAGCCAGCAGACAAGCACAGAGAGTTCCGTGGGTCTGTCTGTGATGTCATAAAGGGCCTGCTGATCAATGGCCAGCTCTCTGATTGGCTGCTGTGTTTGATTGACAGATTGAATCTGGCAGCTGATTGGCTGTCTACCCTAAAGTGCATTACACACCCCTGATGGTACCACTGGCTAAGACTCCACCTCAGCTCATTGATTAATTATAAATTTAGAACAAATGATGGATGAAAGCAGGCAGGCCGGCCATTTTTTTCACGCTCATTGGACTTGTTTAATGCAATGCACCTTTGAATATTCACATGCATTCGCTTCATGCTGTAACCACTGTGCATAAAAATTTGGAAACATGGCATACAGTGTATCATTTGCTGTCTAAGTCATGTTTCCCATATTTTCCATTGCAAGATACAAGCCGGTTTGAGTATTTGGGGCACATTTTAGCTAAAATCATCCTACGGGGCCTAACTGCTTATGCTAAAGCCGGCCTATTTTGAATGGCGTAGTGGTCACTGCAACCTCCAAAAATATCAGGACTTACTACCCCAATAACCTGCTAACTCACCCCTGAAATACTTACTTATTCACACTATTTTGTTCATTTGACTTGTTTCTAATTTGAAATGCCCATTTTCGTGGGGCCAGAAAGGTGCGTCTTTAAAAGGCGATTTCTACGATACCCCACTTTTGCGCGTCGGACCGCGACTTTTTCCGGAAACGCTGAAAAACCGCAATTTTCAGGAGAAACGAGACGTACATCCTCCCCCTCTGCCGCCCACCCACCCAACTGACAGCCAGCCAGCAGACAAGCACAGAGAGTTCCGTGGGTCTGTCTGTGATGTCATAAAGGGCCTGCTGATCAATGGCCAGCTCTCTGATTGGCTGCTGTGTTTGATTGACAGATTGAATCTGGCAGCTGATTGGCTGTCTACCCTAAAGTGCATTACACACCCCTGATGGTACCACTGGCTAAGACTCCACCTCAGCTCATTGATTAATTATAAATTTAGAACAAATGATGGATGAAAGCAGGCAGGCCGGCCATTTTTTTCACGCTCATTGGACTTGTTTAATGCAATGCACCTGTGTATATTCACATGCATTCGCTTCATGCTGTAACCACTGTGCATACAAATTTGGAAACATGGCATACAGTGTATCATTTGCTGTCTAAGTCATGTTTCCCATATTTTCCATTGCAAGATACAAGCTGGTTTGAGTGTTTGGGGCACATTTTAGCTAAAATCATCCTACGGGGCCTAACTGCTTATGCTAAAGCCTGCCTATTTTGAATGGCGTAGTGGTCACTGCAACCTCCAAAAAAATCAGGACTTACTACCCCAATAACCTGCTAACTCACCCCTGAAATACTTACTTATTCACACTATTTTGTTCATTTGACTTGTTTCTAATTTGAAATGCCCATTTTTGTGGGGCCAGAAAGGTGCGTCTTTAAAAGGCGATTTCTACGATACCCCACTTTTGCGCGTCGGACCGCGACTTTTTCCGGAAACGCCGAAAAACCGCAATTTTCAGGAGAAACGAGACGTACATCCTCCCCCTCTGCCGCCCACCCACCCAACTGACAGCCAGCCAGCAGACAAGCACAGAGAGTTCCGTGGGTCTGTCTGTGATGTCATTAAGGGCCTGCTGATCAATGGCCAGCTCTCTGATTGGCTGCTGTGTTTGATTGACAGATTGAATCTGGCAGCTGATTGGCTGTCTACCCTAAAGTGCATTACACACCCCTGATGGTACCACTGGCTAAGACTCCACCTTAGCTCATTGATTAATTATAAATTTAGAACAAATGATGGATGAAAGCAGGCAGGCCGGCCATTTTTTTCACGCTCATTGGACTTGTTTAATGCAATGCACCTTTGTATATTCACATGCATTCGCTTCATGCTGTAACCACTGTGCATAAAAATTTGGAAACATGGCATACAGTGTATCATTTGCTGTCTAAGTCATGTTTCCCATATTTTCCATTGCAAGATACAAGCCGGTTTGAGTGTTTGGGGCACATTTTAGCTAAAATCATCCTACGGGGCCTAACTGCTTATGCTAAAGCCTGCCTATTTTGAATGGCGTAGTGGTCACTGCAACCTCCAAAAAAATCAGGACTTACTACCCCAATAACCTGCTAACTCACCCCTGAAATACTTACTTATTCACACTATTTTGTTCATTTGACTTGTTTCTAATTTGAAATGCCCATTTTTGTGGGGCCAGAAAGGTGCGTCTTTAAAAGGCGATTTCTACGATACCCCACTTTTGCGCGTCGGGCCGCGACTTTTTCCGGAAACGCCGAAAAACCGCAATTTTCAGGAGAAACGAGACGTACATCCTCCCCCTCTGCCGCCCACCCACCCAACTGACAGCCAGCCAGCAGACAAGCACAGAGAGTTCCGTGGGTCTGTCTGTGATGTCATAAAGGGCCTGCTGATCAATGGCCAGCTCTCTGATTGGCTGCTGTGTTTGATTGACAGATTGAATCTGGCAGCTGATTGGCTGTCTACCCTAAAGTGCATTACACACCCCTGATGGTACCACTGGCTAAGTCTCCACCTCAGCTCATTGATTAATTATAAATTTAGAACAAATGATGGATGAAAGCAGGCAGGCCGGCCATTTTTTTCACGCTCATTGGACTTGTTTAATGCAATGCACCTGTGTATATTCACATGCATTCGCTTCATGCTGTAACCACTGTGCATAAAAATTTGGAAACATGGCATACAGTGTATCATTTGCTGTCTAAGTCATGTTTCCCATATTTTCCATTGCAAGATACAAGCCGGTTTGAGTGTTTGGGGCACATTTTAGCTAAAATCATCCTACGGGGCCTAACTGCTTATGCTAAAGCCTGCCTATTTTGAATGGCGTAGTGGTCACTGCAACCTCCAAAAAAATCAGGACTTACTACCCCAATAACCTGCTAACTCACCCCTGAAATACTTACTTATTCACACTATTTTGTTCATTTGACTTGTTTCTAATTTGAAATGCCCATTTTTGTGGGGCCAGAAAGGTGCGTCTTTAAAAGGCGATTTTTACGATACCCCACTTTTGCGCGTCGGGCCGCGACTTTTTCCTGAAACGCCGAAAAACCGCAATTTTCAGGAGAAACGAGACGTACATCCTCCCCCTCTGCCGCCCACCCACCCAACTGACAGCCAGCCAGCAGACAAGCACAGAGAGTTCCGTGGGTCTGTCTGTGATGTCATAAAGGGCCTGCTGATCAATGGCCAGCTCTCTGATTGGCTGCTGTGTTTGATTGACAGATTGAATCTGGCAGCTGATTGGCTGTCTACCCTAAAGTGCATTACACACCTCTGATGGTACCACTGGCTAAGACTCCACCTCAGCTCATTGATTAATTATAAATTTAGAACAAATGATGGATGAAAGCAGGCAGGCCGGCCATTTTTTTCACGCTCATTGGACTTGTTTAATGCAATGCACCTTTGAATATTCACATGCATTCGCTTCATGCTGTAACCACTGTGCATAAAAATTTGGAAACATGGCATACAGTGTATCATTTGCTGTCTAAGTCATGTTTCCCATATTTTCCATTGCAAGATACAAGCCGGTTTGAGTATTTGGGGCACATTTTAGCTAAAATCATCCTACGGGGCCTAACTGCTTATGCTAAAGCCGGCCTATTTTGAATGGCGTAGTGGTCACTGCAACCTCCAAAAATATCAGGACTTACTACCCCAATAACCTGCTAACTCACCCCTGAAATACTTACTTATTCACACTATTTTGTTCATTTGACTTGTTTCTAATTTGAAATGCCCATTTTCGTGGGGCCAGAAAGGTGCGTCTTTAAAAGGCGATTTCTACGATACCCCACTTTTGCGCGTCGGACCGCGACTTTTTCCGGAAACGCTGAAAAACCGCAATTTTCAGGAGAAACGAGACGTACATCCTCCCCCTCTGCCGCCCACCCACCCAACTGACAGCCAGCCAGCAGACAAGCACAGAGAGTTCCGTGGGTCTGTCTGTGATGTCATAAAGGGCCTGCTGATCAATGGCCAGCTCTCTGATTGGCTGCTGTGTTTGATTGACAGATTGAATCTGGCAGCTGATTGGCTGTCTACCCTAAAGTGCATTACACACCCCTGATGGTACCACTGGCTAAGACTCCACCTCAGCTCATTGATTAATTATAAATTTAGAACAAATGATGGATGAAAGCAGGCAGGCCGGCCATTTTTTTCACGCTCATTGGACTTGTTTAATGCAATGCACCTGTGTATATTCACATGCATTCGCTTCATGCTGTAACCACTGTGCATACAAATTTGGAAACATGGCATACAGTGTATCATTTGCTGTCTAAGTCATGTTTCCCATATTTTCCATTGCAAGATACAAGCTGGTTTGAGTGTTTGGGGCACATTTTAGCTAAAATCATCCTACGGGGCCTAACTGCTTATGCTAAAGCCTGCCTATTTTGAATGGCGTAGTGGTCACTGCAACCTCCAAAAAAATCAGGACTTACTACCCCAATAACCTGCTAACTCACCCCTGAAATACTTACTTATTCACACTATTTTGTTCATTTGACTTGTTTCTAATTTGAAATGCCCATTTTTGTGGGGCCAGAAAGGTGCGTCTTTAAAAGGCGATTTCTACGATACCCCACTTTTGCGCGTCGGACCGCGACTTTTTCCGGAAACGCCGAAAAACCGCAATTTTCAGGAGAAACGAGACGTACATCCTCCCCCTCTGCCGCCCACCCACCCAACTGACAGCCAGCCAGCAGACAAGCACAGAGAGTTCCGTGGGTCTGTCTGTGATGTCATAAAGGGCCTGCTGATCAATGGCCAGCTCTCTGATTGGCTGCTGTGTTTGATTGACAGATTGAATCTGGCAGCTGATTGGCTGTCTACCCTAAAGTGCATTACACACCCCTGATGGTACCACTGGCTAAGACTCCACCTTAGCTCATTGATTAATTATAAATTTAGAACAAATGATGGATGAAAGCAGGCAGGCCGGCCATTTTTTTCACGCTCATTGGACTTGTTTAATGCAATGCACCTTTGTATATTCACATGCATTCGCTTCATGCTGTAACCACTGTGCATAAAAATTTGGAAACATGGCATACAGTGTATCATTTGCTGTCTAAGTCATGTTTCCCATATTTTCCATTGCAAGATACAAGCCGGTTTGAGTGTTTGGGGCACATTTTAGCTAAAATCATCCTACGGGGCCTAACTGCTTATGCTAAAGCCTGCCTATTTTGAATGGCGTAGTGGTCACTGCAACCTCCAAAAAAATCAGGACTTACTACCCCAATAACCTGCTAACTCACCCCTGAAATACTTACTTATTCACACTATTTTGTTCATTTGACTTGTTTCTAATTTGAAATGCCCATTTTTGTGGGGCCAGAAAGGTGCGTCTTTAAAAGGCGATTTCTACGATACCCCACTTTTGCGCGTCGGGCCGCGACTTTTTCCGGAAACGCCGAATAACCGCAATTTTCAGGAGAAACGAGACGTACATCCTCCCCCTCTGCCGCCCACCCACCCAACTGACAGCCAGCCAGCAGACAAGCACAGAGAGTTCCGTGGGTCTGTCTGTGATGTCATAAAGGGCCTGCTGATCAATGGCCAGCTCTCTGATTGGCTGCTGTGTTTGATTGACAGATTGAATCTGGCAGCTGATTGGCTGTCTACCCTAAAGTGCATTACACACCCCTGATGGTACCACTGGCTAAGACTCCACCTCAGCTCATTGATTAATTATAAATTTAGAACAAATGATGGATGAAAGCAGGCAGGCCATTTTTTTCACGCTCATTGGACTTGTTTAATGCAATGCACCTTTGAATATTCACATGCATTCGCTTCATGCTGTAACCACTGTGCATAAAAATTTGGAAACATGGCATACAGTGTATCATTTGCTGTCTAAGTCATGTTTCCCATATTTTCCATTGCAAGATACAAGCCGGTTTGAGTATTTGGGGCACATTTTAGCTAAAATCATCCTACGGGGCCTAACTGCTTATGCTAAAGCCGGCCTATTTTGAATGGCGTAGTGGTCACTGCAACCTCCAAAAAAATCAGGACTTACTACCCCAATAACCTGCTAACTCACCCCTGAAATACTTACTTATTCACACTATTTTGTTCATTTGACTTGTTTCTAATTTGAAATGCCCATTTTCGTGGGGCCAGAAAGGTGCGTCTTTAAAAGACGATTTCTACGATACCCCACTTTTGCGCGTCGGACCGCGACTTTTTCCGGAAACGCCGAAAAACCGCAATTTTCAGGAGAAACGAGACGTACATCCTCCCCCTCTGCCGCCCACCCACCCAACTGACAGCCAGCCAGCAGACAAGCACAGAGAGTTCCGTGGGTCTGTCTGTGATGTCATAAAGGGCCTGCTGATCAATGGCCAGCTCTCTGATTGGCTGCTGTGTTTGAATGACAGATTGAATCTGGCAGCTGATTGGCTGTCTACCCTAAAGTGCATTACACACCCCTGATGGTACCACTGGCTAAGACTCCACCTCAGCTCATTGATTAATTATAAATTTAGAAC
The DNA here is from genome assembly GCF_055691185.1 of Crinia signifera. Classification (NCBI taxonomy): domain Eukaryota; kingdom Metazoa; phylum Chordata; class Amphibia; order Anura; family Myobatrachidae; genus Crinia; species Crinia signifera. The sequence continues at coordinate 1,096,141 of NW_028142514.1, read as the reverse complement.
AAATGATGGATGAAAGCAGGCAGGCCGGCCATTTTTTTCACGCTCATTGGACTTGTTTAATGCAATGCACCTGTGTATATTCACATGCATTCGCTTCATGCTGTAACCACTGTGCATAAAAATTTGGAAACATGGCATACAGTGTATCATTTGCTGTCTAAGTCATGTTTCCCATATTTTCCATTGCAAGATACAAGCCGGTTTGAGTGTTTGGGGCACATTTTAGCTAAAATCATCCTACGGGGCCTAACTGCTTATGCTAAAGCCTGCCTATTTTGAATGGCGTAGTGGTCACTGCAACCTCCAAAAAAATCAGGACTTACTACCCCAATAACCTGCTAACTCACCCCTGAAATACTTAATTATTCACACTATTTTGTTCATTTGACTTGTTTCTAATTTGAAATGCCCATTTTTGTGGGGCCAGAAAGGTGCGTCTTTAAAAGGCGATTTCTACGATACCCCACTTTTGCGCGTCGGACCGCGACTTTTCCGGAAACGCCGAAAAACCGCAATTTTCAGGAGAAACGAGACGTACATCCTCCCCCTCTGCCGCCCACCCACCCAACTGACAGCCAGCCAGCAGACAAGCACAGAGAGTTCCGTGGGTCTGTCTGTGATGTCATAAAGGGCCTGCTGATCAATGGCCAGCTCTCTGATTGGCTGCTGTGTTTGATTGACAGATTGAATCTGGCAGCTGATTGGCTGTCTACCCTAAAGTGCATTACACACCCCTGATGGTACCACTGGCTAAGACTCCACCTCAGCTCATTGATTAATTATAAATTTAGAACAAATGATGGATGAAAGCAGGCAGGCCGGCCATTTTTTTCACGCTCATTGGACTTGTTTAATGCAATGCACCTGTGTATATTCACATGCATTCGCTTCATGCTGTAACCACTGTGCATAAAAATTTGGAAACATGGCATACAGTGTATCATTTGCTGTCTAAGTCATGTTTCCCATATTTTCCATTGCAAGATACAAGCCGGTTTGAGTGTTTGGGGCACATTTTAGCTAAAATCATCCTACGGGGCCTAACTGCTTATGCTAAAGCCTGCCTATTTTGAATGGCGTAGTGGTCACTGCAACCTCCAAAAAAATCAGGACTTACTACCCTAATAACCTGCTAACTCACCCCTGAAATACTTACTTATTCACACTATTTTGTTCATTTGACTTGTTTCTAATTTGAAATGCCCATTTTTGTGGGGCCAGAAAGGTGCGTCTTTAAAAGGCGATTTCTACGATACCCCACTTTTGCGCGTCGGACCGCGACTTTTTCCGGAAACGCCGAAAAACCGCAATTTTCAGGAGAAACAAGACGTACATCTTCCCCCTCTGCCGCCCACCCACCCAACTGACAGCCAGCCAGCAGACAAGCACAGAGAGTTCCGTGGGTCTGTCTGTGATGTCATAAAGGGCCTGCTGATCAATGGCCAGCTCTCTGATTGGCTGCTGTGTTTGATTGACAGATTGAATCTGGCAGCTGATTGGCTGTCTACCCTAAAGTGCATTACACACCCCTGATGGTACCACTGGCTAAGACTCCACCTCAGCTCATTGATTAATTATAAATTTAGAACAAATGATGGATGAAAGCAGGCAGGCCGGCCATTTTTTTCACGCTCATTGGACTTGTTTAATGCAATGCACCTTTGTATATTCACATGCATTCGCTTCATGCTGTAACCACTGTGCATAAAAATTTGGAAACATGGCATACAGTGTATCATTTGCTGTCTAAGTCATGTTTCCCATATTTTCCATTTCAAGATACAAGCCGGTTTGAGTGTTTGGGGCACATTTTAGCTAAAATCATCCTACGGGGCCTAACTGCTTATGCTAAAGCCTGCCTATTTTGAATGGCGTAGTGGTCACTGCAACCTCCAAAAAAATCAGGACTTACTACCTCAATAACATGCTAACTCACCCCTGAAATACTTACTTATTTACATTATTTTGTTCATTTGACTTGTTTCTAATTTGAAATGCCCATTTTTGTGGGGCCAGAAAGGTGCGTCTTTAAAAGGCGATTTCTACGATACCCCACTTTTGCGCGTCGGACCGCGACTTTTTCCGGAAACGCCGAAAAACCGCAATTTTCAGGAGAAACAAGACGTACATCTTCCCCCTCTGCCGCCCACCCACCCAACTGACAGCCAGCCAGCAGACAAGCACAGAGAGTTCCGTGGGTCTGTCTGTGATGTCATAAAGGGCCTGCTGATCAATGGCCAGCTCTCTGATTGGCTGCTGTGTTTGATTGACAGATTGAATCTGGCAGCTGATTGGCTGTCTACCCTAAAGTGCATTACACACCCCTGATGGTACCACTGGCTAAGACTCCACCTCAGCTCATTGATTAATTATAAATTTAGAACAAATGATGGATGAAAGCAGGCAGGCCGGCCATTTTTTTCACGCTCATTGGACTTGTTTAATGCAATGCACCTTTGTATATTCACATGCATTCGCTTCATGCTGTAACCACTGTGCATAAAAATTTGGAAACATGGCATACAGTGTATCATTTGCTGTCTAAGTCATGTTTCCCATATTTTCCATTTCAAGATACAAGCCGGTTTGAGTGTTTGGGGCACATTTTAGCTAAAATCATCCTACGGGGCCTAACTGCTTATGCTAAAGCCTGCCTATTTTGAATGGCGTAGTGGTCACTGCAACCTCCAAAAAAATCAGGACTTACTACCTCAATAACATGCTAACTCACCCCTGAAATACTTACTTATTTACATTATTTTGTTCATTTGACTTGTTTCTAATTTGAAATGCCCATTTTTGTGGGGCCAGAAAGGTGCGTCTTTAAAAGGCGATTTCTACGATACCCCACTTTTGCGCGTCGGACCGCGACTTTTTCCGGAAACGCCGAAAAACCGCAATTTTCAGGAGAAACGAGACGTACATCCTCCCCCTCTACCGCCCACCCACCCAACTGACAGCCAGCCAGCAGACAAGCACAGAGAGTTCCGTGGGTCTGTCTGTGATGTCATAAAGGGCCTGCTGATCAATGGCCAGCTCTCTGATTGGCTGCTGTGTTTAATTGACAGATTGAATCTGGCAGCTGATTGGCTGTCTACCCTAAAGTGCATTACACACCCCTGATGGTACCACTGGCTAAGACTCCACCTCAGCTCATTGATTAATTATAAATTTAGAACAAATGATGGATGAAAGCAGGCAGGCCGGCCATTTTTTTCACGCTCATTGGACTTGTTTAATGCAATGCACCTTTGTATATTCACATGCATTCGCTTCATGCTGTAACCACTGTGCATAAAAATTTGGAAACATGGCATACAGTGTATCATTTGCTGTCTAAGTCATGTTTCCCATATTTTCCATTGCAAGATACAAGCCGGTTTGAGTGTTTGGGGCACATTTTAGCTAAAATCATCCTACGGGGCCTAACTGCTTATGCTAAAGCCTGCCTATTTTGAATGGCGTAGTGGTCACTGCAACCTCCAAAAAAATCAGGACTTACTACCCCAATAACCTGCTAACTCACCCCTGAAATACTTACTTATTTACACTATTTTGTTCATTTGACTTGTTTCTAATTTGAAATGCCCATTTTTGTGGGGCCAGAAAGGTGCGTCTTTAAAACGCGATTTCTACGATACCCCACTTTTGCGCGTCGGACCGCGACTTTTTCCGGAAACGCCGAAAAACCGAAATTTTCAGGAGAAACGAGACGTACATCCTCCCCCTCTGCCACCCACCCACCCAACTGACAGCCAGCCAGCAGACAAGCACAGAGAGTTCCGTGGGTCTGTCTGTGATGTCATAAAGGGCCTGCTGATCAATGGCCAGCTCTCTGATTGGCTGCTGTGTTTGATTGACAGATTGAATCTGGCAGCTGATTGGCTGTCTACCCTAAAATGCATTACACACCCCTGATGGTACCACTGGCTAAGACTCCACCTCAGCTCATTGATTAATTATAAATTTAGAACAAATGATGGATGAAAGCAGGCAGGCCGGCCATTTTTTTCACGCTCATTGGACTTGTTTAATGCAATGCACCTTTGTATATTCACATGCATTCGCTTCATGCTGTAACCACTGTGCATAAAAATTTGGAAACATGGCATACAGTGTATCATTTGCTGTCTAAGTCATGTTTCCCATATTTTCCATTGCAAGATACAAGCCGGTTTGAGTGTTTGGGGCACATTTTAGCTAAAATCATCCTACGGGGCCTAACTGCTTATGCTAAAGCCTGCCTATTTTGAATGGCGTAGTGGTCACTGCAACCTCCAAAAAAATCAGGACTTACTACCCCAATAACCTGCTAACTCACCCCTGAAATACTTACTTATTTACACTATTTTGTTCATTTGACTTGTTTCTAATTTGAAATGCCCATTTTTGTGGGGCCAGAAAGGTGCGTCTTTAAAACGCGATTTCTACGATACCCCACTTTTGCGCGTCGGACCGCGACTTTTTCCGGAAACGCCGAAAAACCGAAATTTTCAGGAGAAACGAGACGTACATCCTCCCCCTCTGCCGCCCACCCACCCAACTGACAGCCAGCCAGCAGACAAGCACAGAGAGTTCCGTGGGTCTGTCTGTGATGTCATAAAGGGCCTGCTGATCAATGGCCAGCTCTCTGATTGGCTGCTGTGTTTGATTGACAGATTGAATCTGGCAGCTGATTGGCTGTCTACCCTAAAATGCATTACACACCCCTGATGGTACCACTGGCTAAGACTCCACCTCAGCTCATTGATTAATTATAAATTTAGAACAAATGATGGATGAAAGCAGGCAGGCCGGCCATTTTTTTCACGCTCATTGGACTTGTTTAATGCAATGCACCTTTGTATATTCACATGCATTCGCTTCATGCTGTAACCACTGTGCATAAAAATTTGGAAACATGGCATACAGTGTATCATTTGCTGTCTAAGTCATGTTTCCCATATTTTCCATTGCAAGATACAAGCCGGTTTGAGTGTTTGGGGCACATTTTAGCTAAAATCATCCTACGGGGCCTAACTGCTTATGCTAAAGCCTGCCTATTTTGAATGGCGTAGTGGTCACTGCAACCTCCAAAAAAATCAGGACTTACTACCCCAATAACATGCTAACTCACCCCTGAAATACTTACTTATTTACACTATTTTGTTCATTTGACTTGTTTCTAATTTGAAATGCCCATTTTTGTGGGGCCAGAAAGGTGCGTCTTTAAAAGGCGATTTCTACGATACCCCAATTTTGCGCGTCGGACCGCGACTTTTTCCGGAAACGCCGAAAAACCGCAATTTTCAGGAGAAACGAGACGTACATCCTCCCCCTCTGCCGCCCACCCACCCAACTGACAGCCAGCCAGCAGACAAGCACAGAGAGTTCCGTGGGTCTGTCTGTGATGTCATAAAGGGCCTGCTGATCAATGGCCAGCTCTCTGATTGGCTGCTGTGTTTGATTGACAGATTGAATCTGGCAGCTGATTGGCTGTCTACCCTAAAGTGCATTACACACCCCTGATGGTACCACTGGCTAAGACTCCACCTCAGCTCATTGATTAATTATAAATTTAGAACAAATGATGGATCAAAGCAGGCAGGCAGGCCGGCCATTTTTTTCACGCTCATTGGACTTGTTTAATGCAATGCACCTTTGTATATTCACATGCATTCGCTTCATGCTGTAACCACTGTGCATAAAAATTTGGAAACATGGCATACAGTGTATCATTTGCTGTCTAAGTCATGTTTCCCATATTTTCCATTGCAAGATACAAGCCGGTTTGAGTGTTTGGGGCACATTTTAGCTAAAATCATCCTACGGGGCCTAACTGCTTATGCTAAAGCCTGCCTATTTTGAATGGCGTAGTGGTCACTGCAACCTCCAAAAAAATCAGGACTTACTACCCCAATAACCTGCTAACTCACCCCTGAAATACTTACTTATTCACACTATTTTGTTCATTTGACTTGTTTCTAATTTGAAATGCCCATTTTTGTGGGGCCAGAAAGGTGCGTCTTTAAAAGGCGATTTCTACGATACCCCACTTTTGCGCGTCGGACCGCGACTTTTTCCGGAAACGCCGAAAAACCGCAATTTTCAGGAGAAACGAGACGTACATCCTCCCCCTCTGCCGCCCACCCACCCAACTGACAGCCAGCCAGCAGACAAGCACAGAGAGTTCCGTGGGTCTGTCTGTGATGTCATAAAGGGCCTGCTGATCAATGGCCAGCTCTCTGATTGGCTGCTGTGTTTGATTGACAGATTGAATCTGGCAGCTGATTGGCTGTCTACCCTAAAGTGCATTACACACCCCTGATGGTACCACTGGCTAAGACTCCACCTCAGCTCATTGATTAATTATAAATTTAGAACAAATGATGGATCAAAGCAGGCAGGCAGGCCGGCCATTTTTTTCACGCTCATTGGACTTGTTTAATGCAATGCACCTTTGTATATTCACATGCATTCGCTTCATGCTGTAACCACTGTGCATCAAAATTTGGAAACATGGCATACAGGGTATCATTTGCTGTCTAAGTCATGTTTCCCATATTTTCCATTGCAAGATACAAGCCGGTTTGAGTGTTTGGGGCACATTTTAGCTAAAATCATCCTACGGGGCCTAACTGCTTATGCTAAAGCCGGCCTATTTTGAATGGCGTAGTGGTCACTGCAACCTCCAAAAAAATCAGGACTTACTACCCCAATAACCTGCTAACTCACCCCTGAAATACTTACTTATTCACACTATTTTGTTCATTTGACTTGTTTCTAATTTGAAATGCCCATTTTTGTGGGGCCAGAAAGGTGCGTCTTTAAAAGGCGATTTCTACGATACCCCACTTTTGCGCGTCGGACCGCGACTTTTTCCGGAAACGCCGAAAAACCGCAATTTTCAGGAGAAACGAGACGTACATCCTCCCCCTCTGCCGCCCACCCACCCAACTGACAGCCAGCCAGCAGGCAAGCACAGAAAGTTCCGTGGGTCTGTCTGTGATGTCATAAAGGGCCTGCTGATCAATGGCCAGCTCTCTGATTGGCTGCTGTGTTTGATTGACAGATTGAATCTGGCAGCTGATTGGCTGTCTACCCTAAAGTGCATTACACACCCCTGATGGTACCACTGGCTAAGACTCCACCTCAGCTCATTGATTAATTATAAATTTAGAACAAATGATGGATGAAAGCAGGCAGGCCGGCCATTTTTTTCACGCTCATTGGACTTGTTTAATGCAATGCACCTTTGTATATTCACATGCATTCGCTTCATGCTGTAACCACTGTGCATAAAAATTTGGAAACATGGCATACAGTGTATCATTTGCTGTCTAAGTCATGTTTCCCATATTTTCCATTGCAAGATACAAGCCATTTTGAGTGTTTGGGGCACATTTTAGCTAAAATCATCCTACGGGGCCTAACTGCTTATGCTAAAGCCTGCCTATTTTGAATGGCGTAGTGGTCACTGCAACCTTCAAAAAAATCAGGACTTACTACCCCAATAACCTGCTAACTCACCCCTGAAATACTTACTTATTCACACTATTTTGTTCATTTGACTTGTTTCTAATTTGAAATGCCCATTTTTGTGGGGCCAGAAAGGTGCGTCTTTAAAAGGCGATTTCTACGATACCCCACTTTTGCGCGTCGGACCGCGACTTTTTCCGGAAACGCCGAAAAACCGCAATTTTCAGGAGAAACGAGACGTACATCCTCCCCCTCTGCCGCCCACCCACCCAACTGACAGCCAGCCAGCAGACAAGCACAGAGAGTTCCGTGGGTCTGTCTGTGATGTCATAAAGGGCCTGCTGATCAATGGCCAGCTCTCTGATTGGCTGCTGTGTTTGATTGACAGATTGAATCTGGCAGCTGATTGGCTGTCTACCCTAAAGTGCATTACACACCCCTGATGGTACCACTGGCTAAGACTCCACCTCAGCTCATTGATTAATTATAAATTTAGAACAAATGATGGATGAAAGCAGGCAGGCCGGCCATTTTTTTCACGCTCATTGGACTTGTTTAATTCAATGCACCTTTGTATATTCACATGCATTCGCTTCATGCTGTAACCACTGTGCATAAAAATTTGGAAACTTGGCATACAGTGTATCATTTGCTGTCTAAGTCATGTTTCCCATATTTTCCATTGCAAGATACAAGCCATTTTGAGTGTTTGGGGCACATTTTAGCTAAAATCATCCTACGGGGCCTAACTGCTTATGCTAAAGCCTGCCTATTTTGAATGGCGTAGTGGTCACTGCAACCTTCAAAAAAATCAGGACTTACTACCCCAATAACCTGCTAACTCACCCCTGATATACTTACTTATTCACACTATTTTGTTCATTTGACTTGTTTCTAATTTGAAATGCCCATTTTTGTGGGGCCAGAAAGGTGCGTCTTTAAAAGGCGATTTCTACGATACCCCACTTTTGCGCGTCGGACTGCGACTTTTTCCGGAAACGCCGAAAAACCGCAATTTTCAGGAGAAACGAGACGTACATCCTCCCCCTCTGCCGCCCACCCACCCAACTGACAGCCAGACAGCAGACAAGCACAGAGAGTTCCGTGGGTCTGTCTGTGATGTCATAAAGGGCCTGCTGATCAATGGCCAGCTCTCTGATTGGCTGCTGTGTTTGATTGACAGATTGAATCTGGCAGCTGATTGGCTGTCTACCCTAAAGTGCATTACACACCCCTGATGGTACCACTGGCTAAGACTCCACCTCAGCTCATTGATTAATTATAAATTTAGAACAAATGATGGATGAAAGCAGGCAGGCCGGCCATTTTTTTCACGCTCATTGGACTTGTTTAATGCAATGCACCTTTGTATATTCACATGCATTCGCTTCATGCTGTAACCACTGTGCATAAAAATTTGGAAACATGGCAAACAATGTATCATTTGCTGTCTAAGTCATGTTTCCCATATTTTCCATTGCAAGATACAAGCCGGTTTGAGTGTTTGGGGCACATTTTAGCTAAAATCATCCTACGGGGCCTAACTGCTTATGCTAAAGCCTGCCTATTTTGAATGGCGTAGTGGTCACTGCAACCTCCAAAAAAATCAGGACTTACTACCCCAATAACCTGCTAACTCACCCCTGAAATACTTACTTATTCACACTATTTTGTTCATTTGACTTGTTTCTAATTTGAAATGCCCATTTTTGTGGGGCCAGAAAGGTGCGTCTTTAAAAGGCGATTTCTACGATACCCCACTTTTGCGCGTCGGACCGCGACTTTTTCCGGAAACGCCGAAAAACCGCAATTTTCAGGAGAAACGAGACGTACATCCTCCCCCTCTGCCGCCCACCCACCCAACTGACAGCCAGCCAGCAGACAAGCACAGAGAGTTCCGTGGGTCTGTCTGTGATGTCATAAAGGGCCTGCTGATCAATGGCCAGCTCTCTGATTGGCTGCTGTGTTTGATTGACAGATTGAATCTGGCAGCTGATTGGCTGTCTACCCTAAAGTGCATTACACACCCCTGATGGTACCACTGGCTAAGACTCCACCTCAGCTCATTGATTAATTATAAATTTAGAACAAATGATGGATCAAAGCAGGCAGGCAGGCCGGCCATTTTTTTCACGCTCATTGGACTTGTTTAATGCAATGCACCTTTGTATATTCACATGCATTCGCTTCATGCTGTAACCACTGTGCATAAAAATTTGGAAACATGGCATACAGGGTATCATTTGCTGTCTAAGTCATGTTTCCCATATTTTCCATTGCAAGATACAAGCCGGTTTGAGTGTTTGGGGCACATTTTAGCTAAAATCATCCTACGGGGCCTAACTGCTTATGCTAAAGCCGGCCTATTTTGAATGGCGTAGTGGTCACTGCAACCTCCCAAAAAATCAGGACTTACTACCCCAATAACCTGCTAACTCACCCCTGAAATACTTACTTATTCACACTATTTTGTTCATTTGACTTGTTTCTAATTTGAAATGCCCATTTTTGTGGGGCCAGAAAGGTGCGTCTTTAAAAGGCGATTTCTACGATACCCCACTTTTGCGCGTCGGACCGCGACTTTTTCCGGAAACGCCGAAAAACCGCAATTTTCAGGAGAAACGAGACGTACATCCTCCCCCTCTGCCGCCCACCCACCCAACTGACAGCCAGCCAGCAGACAAGCACAGAGAGTTCGGTGGGTCTGTCTGTGATGTCATAAAGGGCCTGCTGATCAATGGCCAGCTCTCTGATTGGCTGCTGTGTTTGATTGACAGATTGAATCTGGCAGCTGATTGGCTGTCTACCCTAAAGTGCATTACACATCCCTGATGGTACCACTGGCTAAGACTCCACCTCAGCTCATTGATTAATTATAAATTTAGAACAAATGATGGATGAAAGCAGGCAGGCCGGCCATTTTTTTCACGCTCATTGGACTTGTTTAATGCAATGCACCTTTGTATATTCACATGCATTCGCTTCATGCTGTAACCACTGTGCATAAAAATTTGGAAACATGGCATACAGTGTATCATTTGCTGTCTAAGTCATGTTTCCCATATTTTCCATTGCAAGATACAAGCCGGTTTGAGTGTTTGGGGCACATTTTAGCTAAAATCATCCTACGGGGCCTAACTGCTTATGCTAAAGCCTGCCTATTTTGAATGGCGTAGTGGTCACTGCAACCTTCAAAAAAATCAGGACTTACTACCCCAATAACCTGCTAACTCACCCCTGAAATACTTACTTATTCACACTATTTTGTTCATTTGACTTGTTTCTAATTTGAAATGCCCATTTTTGTGGGGCCATAAAGGTGCGTCTTTAAAAGGCGATTTCTACGATACCCCACTTTTGCGCGTCGGACCGTGACTTTTTCCGGAAACGCCGAAAAACCGCAATTTTCAGGAGAAACGAGACGTACATCCTCCCCCTCTGCCGCCCACCCACCCAACTGACAGCCAGCCAGCAGACAAGCACAGAGAGTACCGTGGGTCTGTCTGTGATGTCATAAAGGGCCTGCTGATCAATGGCCAGCACTCTGATTGGCTGCTGTGTTTGATTGACAGATTGAATCTGGCAGTTGATTGGCTGTCTACCCTAAAGTACATTACACACCCCTGATGGTACCACTGGCTAAGACTCCACCTCAGCTCATTGATTAATTATAAATTTAGAACAAATGATGGATGAAAGCAGGCAGGCCGGCCATTTTTTTCACGCTCATTGGACTTGTTTAATGCAATGCACCTTTGTATATTCACATGCATTCGCTTCATGCTGTAACCACTGTGCATAAAAATTTGGAAACATGGCATACAGTGTATCATTTGCTGTCTAAGTCATGTTTCCCATATTTTCCATTGCAAGATACAAGCCGGTTTGAGTGTTTGGGGAACATTTTAGCTAAAATCATCCTACGGGGCCTAACTGCTTATGCTAAAGCCTGCCTATTTTGAATGGCATAGTGGTCACTGCAACCTCCAAAAAAATCAGGACTTACTACCCCAATAACCTGCTAACTCACCCCTGAAATACTTACTTATTCACACTATTTTGTTCATTTGACTTGTTTCTAATTTGAAATACCCATTTTTGTGGGGCCAGAAAGGTGCGTCTTTAAAAGGCGATTTCTACGATACCCCACTTTTGCGCGTCGGACCGCGACTTTTTCCGGAAACGCCGAAAAACCGCAATTTTCAGGAGAAACGAGACGTACATCCTCCCCCTCTGCCGCCCACCCACCCAACTGACAGCCAGCCAGCAGACAAGCACAGAGAGTTCCGTGGGTCTGTCTGTGATGTCATAAAGGGCCTGCTGATCAATGGCCAGCTCTCTGATTGGCTGCTGTGTTTGATTGACAGATTGAATCTGGCAGCTGATTGGCTGTCTACCCTAAAGTGCATTACACACCCCTGATGGTACCACTGGCTAAGACTCCACCTCAGCTCATTGATTAATTATAAATTTAGAACAAATGATGGATGAAAGCAGGCAGGCCGGCCATTTTTTTCACGCTCATTAGACTTGTTTAATGCAATGCACCTTTGTATATTCACATGCATTCGCTTCATGCTGTAACCACTGTGCATAAAAATTTGGAAACATGGCATACAGTGTATCATTTGCTGTCTAAGTCATGTTTCCCATATTTTCCATTGCAAGATACAAGCCGGTTTGAGTGTTTGGGGCACATTTTAGCTAAAATCATCCTACGGGGCCTAACTGCTTATGCTAAAGCCTGCCTATTTTGAATGGCGTAGTGGTCACTGCAAACTCCAAAAAAATCAGGACTTACTACCCCAATAACCTGCTAACTCACCCCTGAAATACTTACTTATTCACACTATTTTGTTCATTTGACTTGTTTCTAATTTGAAATGCCCATTTTTGTGGGGCCAGAAAGGTGCGTCTTTAAAAGGCGATTTCTACAATACCCCACTTTTGCGCGTCGGACCGCGACTTTTTCCGGAAACGCCGAAAAACCGCTATTTTCAGGAGAAACGAGACGTACATCCTCCCCCTCTGCCGCCCACCCACCCAACTGACAGCCAGCCAGCAGACAAGCACAGAGAGTTCCATGGGTCTGTCTGTGATGTCATAAAGGGCCTGCTGATCAATGGCCAGCTCTCTGATTGGCTGCTGTGTTTGAATGACAGATTGAATCTGGCAGCTGATTGGCTGTCTACCCTAAAGTGCATTACACACCCCTGATGGTACCACTGGCTAAGACTCCACCTCAGCTCATTGATTAATTATAAATTTAGAACAAATGATGGATGAAAGCAGGCAGGCCGGCCATTTTTTTCACGCTCATTGGACTTGTTTAATGCAATGCACCTTTGTATATTCACATGCATTCGCTTCATGCTGTAACCACTGTGCATAAAAATTTGGAAACATGGCATACAGTGTATCATTTGCTGTCTAAGTCATGTTTCCCATATTTTCGAATGCAAGATACAAGCCGGTTTGAGTGTTTGGGGCACATTTTAGCTAAAATCATCCTACGGGGCCTTACTGCTTATGCTAAAGCCTGCCTATTTTGAATGGCGTAGTGGTCACTGCAACCTCCAAAAAAATCAGGACTTACTACCCCAATAACCTGCTAACTCACCCCTGAAATACTTACTTATTCACACTATTTTGTTCATTTGACTTGTTTCTAATTTGAAATGCCCATTTTTGTGGGGCCAGAAAGGTGCGTCTTTAAAAGGCGATTTCTACGATACCCCACTTTTGCGCTTCGGACCGCGACTTTTTCCGGAAACGCCGAAAAAACGCAATTTTCAGGAGAAACGAGACGTACAAACTCCCCCTCTGCCGCCCACCCACCCAACTGAAAGCCAGCCAGCAGACAAGCACAGACAGTTCCGTGGGTCTGTCTGTGATGTCATAAAGGGCCTGCTGATCAATGGCCAGCTCTCTGATTGGCTGCTGTGTTTGATTGACAGATTGAATCTGGCAGCTGATTGGCTGTCTACCCTAAAGTGCATTACACACCCCTGATGGTACCACTGGCTAAGACTCCACCTCAGCTCATTGATTAATTATAAATTTAGAACAAATGATGGATGAAAGCAGGCAGGCCGGCCATTTTTTTCACGCTCATTGGACTTGTTTAATGCAATGCACCTTTGTATATTCACATGCATTCGCTTCATGCTGTAACCACTGTGCATAAATATTTGGAAACATGGCATACAGTGTATCATTTGCTGTCTAAGTCATGTTTCCCATATTTTTCATTGCAAGATACTGTACAAGCCGGTTTGAGTGTTTGGGGAACATTTTAGCTAAAATCATCCTACGGGGCCTAACTGCTTATGCTAAAGCCTGCCTATTTTGAATGGCGTAGTGGTCACTGCAACCTCCAAAAAAATCAGGACTTACTACCCCAATAACCTGCTAACTCACCCCTGAAATACTTACTTATTCACACTATTTTGTTCATTTGACTTGTTTCTAATTTGAAATGCCCATTTTTGTGGGGCCAGAAAGGTGCGTCTTTAAAAGGCGATTTCTACGATACCCCACTTTTGCGCGTCGGACCGCGACTTTTTCCGGAAACGCCGAAAAACCGCAATTTTCAGGAGAAACGAGACGTACATCCTCCCCCTCTGCCGCCCACCCACCCAACTGACAGCCAGCCAGCAGACAAGCACAGAGAGTTCCGTGGGTCTGTCTGTGATGTCATAAAGGGCCTGCTGATCAATGGCCAGCTCTCTGATTGGCTGCTGTGTTTGATTGACAGATTGAATCTGGCAGCTGATTGGCTGTCTACCCTAAAGTGCATTACACACCCCTGATGGTACCACTGGCTAAGACTCCACCTCAGCTCATTGATTAATTATAAATTTAGAACAAATGATGGATGAAAGCAGGCAGGCCGGTCATTTTTTTCACGCTCATTGGACTTGTTTAATGCAATGCACCTTTGTATATTCACATGCATTCGCTTCATGCTGTAACCACTGTGCATAAAAATTTGGAAACATGGCATACAGTGTATCATTTGCTGTCTAAGTCATGTTTCCCATATTTTCCATTGCAAGATACAAGCCGGTTTGAGTGTTTGGGGCACATTTTAGCTAAAATCATCCTACGGGGCCTAACTGCTTATGCTAAAGCCTGCCTATTTTGAATGGCGTAGTGGTCACTGCAACCTCCAAAAAAATCAGGACTTACTACCCCAATAACCTGCTAACTCACCCCTGAAATACTTACTTATTCACACTATTTTGTTCATTTGACTTGTTTCTAATTTGAAATGCCCATTTTTGTGGGGCCAGAAAGGTGCGTCTTTAAAAGGCGATTTCTACGATACCCCACTTTTGCGCGTCGGACCGCGACTTTTTCCGGAAACGCCGAAAAACCGCAATTTACAGGAGAAACGAGACGTACATCCTCCCCCTCTGCCGCCCACCCACCCAACTGACAGCCAGCCAGCAGACAAGCACAGAGAGTTCCGTGGGTCTGTCTGTGATGTCATAAAGGGCCTGCTGATCAATGGCCAGCTCTCTGATTGGCTGCTGTGTTTGATTGACAGATTGAATCTGGCAGCTGATTGGCTGTCTACCCTAAAGTGCATTACACACCCCTGATGGTACCACTGGCTAAGACTCCACCTCAGCTCATTGATTAATTATAAATTTAGAACAAATGATGGATGAAAGCAGGCAGGCCGGTCATTTTTTTCACGCTCATTGGACTTGTTTAATGCAATGCACCTTTGTATATTCACATGCATTCGCTTCATGCTGTAACCACTGTGCATAAAAATTTGGAAACATGGCATACAGTGTATCATTTGCTGTCTAAGTCATGTTTCCCATATTTTCCATTGCAAGATACAAGCCGGTTTGAGTGTTTGGGGCACATTTTAGCTAAAATCATCCTACGGGGCCTAACTGCTTATGCTAAAGCCTGCCTATTTTGAATGGCGTAGTGGTCACTGCAACCTCCAAAAAAATCAGGACTTACTACCCCAATAACCTGCTAACTCACCCCTGAAATACTTACTTATTCACACTATTTTGTTCATTTGACTTGTTTCTAATTTGAAATGCCCATTTTTGTGGGGCCAGAAAGGTGCGTCTTTAAAAGGCGATTTCTACGATACCCCACTTTTGCGCGTCGGACCGCGACTTTTTCCGGAAACGCCGAAAAACCGCAATTTACAGGAGAAACGAGACGTACATCCTCCCCCTCTGCCGCCCACCCACCCAACTGACAGCCAGCCAGCAGACAAGCACAGAGAGTTCCGTGGGTCTGTCTGTGATGTCATAAAGGGCCTGCTGATCAATGGCCAGCTCTCTGATTGGCTGCTGTGTTTGATTGACAGATTGAATCTGGCAGCTGATTGGCTGTCTACCCTAAAGTGCATTACACACCCCTGATGGTACCACTGGCTAAGACTCCACCTCAGCTCATTGATTAATTATAAATTTAGAACAAATGATGGATGAAAGCAGGCAGGCCGGCCATTTTTTTCACGCTCATTGGACTTGTTTAATACAATGCACCTGTGTATATTCACATGCATTCGCTTCATGCTGTAACCACTGTGCATAAAAATTGGAAACATGGCATACAGTGTATCATTTGCTGTCTAAGTCATGTTTCCCATATTTTCCATTGCAAGATACTGTACAAGCCGGTTTGAGTGTTTGGGGAACATTTTAGCTAAAATCATCCTACGGGGCCTAACTGCTTATGCTAAAGCCTGCCTATTTTGAATGGCGTAGTGGTCACTGCAACCTCCAAAAAAATCAGGACTTACTACCCCAATAACCTGCTAACTCACCCCTGAAATACTTACTTATTCACACTATTTTGTTCATTTGACTTGTTTCTAATTTGAAATGCCCATTTTTGTGGGGCCAGAAAGGTGCGTCTTTAAAAGGCGATTTCTACGATACCCCACTTTTGCGCGTCGGACCGCGACTTTTTCCGGAAACGCCGAAAAACCGCAATTTTCAGGAGAAACGAGACGTACATCCTCCCCCTCTGCCGCCCACCCACCCAACTGACAGCCAGCCAGCAGACAAGCACAGAGAGTTCCGTGGGTCTGTCTGTGATGTCATAAAGGGCCTGCTGATCAATGGCCAGCTCTCTGATTGGCTGCTGTGTTTGATTGACAGATTGAATCTGGCAGCTGATTGGCTGTCTACCCTAAAGTGCATTACACACCCCTGATGGTACCACTGGCTAAGACTCCACCTCAGCTCATTGATTAATTATAAATTTAGAACAAATGATGGATGAAAGCAGGCAGGCCGGTCATTTTTTTCACGCTCATTGGACTTGTTTAATGCAATGCACCTTTGTATATTCACATGCATTCGCTTCATGCTGTAACCACTGTGCATAAAAATTTGGAAACATGGCATACAGTGTATCATTTGCTGTCTAAGTCATGTTTCCCATATTTTCCATTGCAAGATACAAGCCGGTTTGAGTGTTTGGGGCACATTTTAGCTAAAATCATCCTACGGGGCCTAACTGCTTATGCTAAAGCCTGCCTATTTTGAATGGCGTAGTGGTCACTGCAACCTCCAAAAAAATCAGGACTTACTACCCCAATAACCTGCTAACTCACCCCTGAAATACTTACTTATTCACACTATTTTGTTCATTTGACTTGTTTCTAATTTGAAATGCCCATTTTTGTGGGGCCAGAAAGGTGCGTCTTTAAAAGGCGATTTCTACGATACCCCACTTTTGCGCGTCGGACCGCGACTTTTTCCGGAAACGCCGAAAAACCGCAATTTTCAGGAGAAACGAGACGTACATCCTCCCCCTCTGCCGCCCACCCACCCAACTGACAGCCAGCCAGCAGACAAGCACAGAGAGTTCCGTGGGTCTGTCTGTGATGTCATAAAGGGCCTGCTGATCAATGGCCAGCTCTCTGATTGGCTGCTGTGTTTGATTGACAGATTGAATCTGGCAGCTGATTGGCTGTCTACCCTAAAGTGCATTACACACCCCTGATGGTACCACTGGCTAAGACTCCACCTCAGCTCATTGATTAATTATAAATTTAGAACAAATGATGGATGAAAGCAGGCAGGCCGGCCATTTTTTTCACGCTCATTGGACTTGTTTAATGCAATGCACCTTTGTATATTCACATGCATTCGCTTCATGCTGTAACCACTGTGCATACAAATTTGGAAACATGGCATACAGTGTATCATTTGCTGTCTAAGTCATGTTTCCCATATTTTCCATTGCAAGATACAAGCCGGTTTGAGTGTTTGGGGCACATTTTAGCTAAAATCATCCTACGGGGCCTAACTGCTTATGCTAAAGCCTGCCTATTTTGAATGGCGTAGTGGTCACTGCAACCTCCAAAAAAATCAGGACTTACTACCCCAATAACCTGCTAACTCACCCCTGAAATACTTACTTATTCACACTATTTTGTTCATTTGACTTGTTTCTAATTTGAAATGCCCATTTTTGTGGGGCCAGAAAGGTGCGTCTTTAAAAGGCGATTTCTACGATACCCCACTTTTGCGCGTCGGACCGCGTCTTTTTCCGGAAACGCCGAAAAACCGCAATTTTCAGGAGAAACGAGACGTACATCCTCCCCCTCTGCCGCCCACCCACCCAACTGACAGCCAGCAGACAAGCACAGAGAGTTCCGTGGGTCCGTCTGTGATGTCATAAAGGGCCTGATGATCAATGGCCAGCTCTCTGATTGGCTGCTGTGTTTGATTGACAGATTGAATCTGGCAGCTGATTGGCTGTCTACCCTAAAGTGCATTACACACCCCTGATGGTACCACTGGCTAAGACTCCACCTCAGCTCATTGATTAATTATAAATTTAGAACAAATGATGGATGAAAGCAGGCAGGCCGGCCATTTTTTTCACGCTCATTGGACTTGTTTAATGCAATGCACCTTTGTATATTCACATGCATTCGCTTCATGCTGTAACCACTGTGCATAAAAATTTGGAAACATGGCATACAGTGTATCATTTGCTGTCTAAGTCATGTTTCCCATATTTTCCATTGCAAGATACAAGCCGGTTTGAGTGTTTGGGGCACATTTTAGCTAAAATCATCCTACGGGGCCTAACTGCTTATGCTAAAGCCTGCCTATTTTGAATGGCATAGTGGTCACTGCAACCTCCAAAAAAATCAGGACTTACTACCCCAATAACCTGCTAACTCACCCCTGAAATACTTACTTATTCACACTATTTTGTTCATTTGACTTGTTTCTAATTTGAAATGCCCATTTTTGTGGGGCCAGAAAGGTGCGTCTTTAAAAGGCGATTCCTACGATACCCCACTTTTGCGCGTCGGACCGCGACTTTTTCCGGAAACGCCAAAAAACCGCAATTTTCAGGAGAAACGAGACGTACATCCACCCCCCTCTGACGCCCACCCACCCAACTGACAGCCAGACAGCAGACAAGCACAGAGAGTTCCGTGGGTCTGTCTGTGATGTCATAAAGGGCCTGCTGATCAATGGCCAGCTCTCTGATTGGCTGCTGTGTTTGATTGACAGATTAAATCTGGCAGCTGATTGGCTGTCTACCCTAAAGTGCATTACACACCCCTGATGGTACCACTGGCTAAGACTCCACCTCAGCTCATTGATTAATTATAAATTTAGAACAAATGATGGATGAAAGCAGGCAGGCCGGCCATTTTTTTCACGCTCATTGGACTTGTTTAATGCAATGCACCTTTGTATATTCACATGCATTCGCTTCATGCTGTAACCACTGTGCATAAAAATGTGGAAACATGGCATACAGTGTATCATTTGCTGTCTAAGTCATGTTTCCCATATTTTCCATTGCAAGATACAAGCCGGTTTGAGTGTTTGGGGCACATTTTAGCTAAAATCATCCTACGGGCCCTAACTGCTTATGCTAAAGCCTGCCTATTTTGAATGGCGTAGTGGTCACTGCAACCTCCAAAAAAATCAGGACTTACTACCCCAATAACCTGCTAACTCACCCCTGAAATACTTACTTATTCACACTATTTTGTTCATTTGACTTGTTTCTAATTTGAAATGCCCATTTTTGTGGGGCCAGAAAGGTGCGTCTTTAAAAGGCGATTTCTACGATACCCCACTTTTGCGCGTCGGACCGCGACTTTTTCCGGAAACGCTGAAAAACCGCAATTTTCAGGAGAAACGAGACGTACATCCTCCCCCTCTGCCGCCCACCCACCCAACTGACAGCCAGCCAGCAGGCAAGCACAGAGAGTTCCGTGGGTCTGTCTGTGATGTCATAAAGGGCCTGCTGATCAATGGCCAGCTCTCTGATTGGCTGCTGTGTTTGATTGACAGATTGAATCTGGCAGCTGATTGGCTGTCTACCCTAAAGTGCATTACACACCCCTGATGGTACCACTGGCTAAGACTCCACCTCAGCTCATTGATTAATTATAAAATTAGAACAAATGATGGATGAAAGCAGGCAGGCCGGTCATTTTTTTCACGCTCATTGGACTTGTTTAATGCAATGCACCTTTGTATATTCACATGCATTCGCTTCATGCTGTAACCACTGTGCATAAAAATTTGGAAACATGGCATACAGTGTATCATTTGCTGTCTAAGTCATGTTTCCCATATTTTCCATTGCAAGATACAAGCCGGTTTGAGTGTTTGGGGCACATTTTAGCTAAAATCATCCTACGGGGCCTAACTGCTTATGCTAAAGCCTGCCTATTTTGAATGGCGTAGTGGTCACTGCAACCTCCAAAAAAATCAGGACTTACTACCCCAATAACCTGCTAACTCACCCCTGAAATACTTACTTATTCACACTATTTTGTTCATTTGACTTGTCTCTAATTTGAAATGCCCATTTTTGTGGGGCCAGAAAGGTGCGTCTTTAAAAGGCGATTTCTACGATACCCCACTTTTGCGCGTCGGACCGCGACTTTTTCCGGAAACGCCGAAAAACCGCAATTTTCAGGAGAAACGAGACGTACTGTACATCCTCCCCCTCTGCCGCCCACCCACCCAACTGACAGCCAGCCAGCAGACAAGCACAGAGAGTTCCGTGGGTCTGTCTGTGATGTCATAAAGGGCCTGCTGATCAATGGCCAGCTCTCTGATTGGCTGCTGTGTTTGATTGACAGATTGAATCTGGCAGCTGATTGGCTGTCTACCCTAAAGTGCATTACACACCCCTGATGGTACCACTGGCTAAGACTCCACCTCAGCTCATTGATTAATTATAAAATTAGAACAAATGATGGATGAAAGCAGGCAGGCCGGTCATTTTTTTCACGCTCACTGGACTTGTTTAATGCAATGCACCTTTGTATATTCACATGCATTCGCTTCATGCTGTAACCACTGTGCATAAAAATTTGGAAACATGGCATACAGTGTATCATTTGCTGTCTAAGTCATGTTTCCCATATTTTCCATTGCAAGATACAAGCCGGTTTGAGTGTTTGGGGCACATTTTAGCTAAAATCATCCTACGGGGCCTAACTGCTTATGCTAAAGCCTGCCTATTTTGAATGGCGTAGTGGTCACTGCAACCTCCAAAAAAATCAGGACTTACTACCCCAATAACCTGCTAACTCACCCCTGAAATACTTACTTATTCACACTATTTTGTTCATTTGACTTGTTTCTAATTTGAAATGCCCATTTTTGTGGGGCCAGAAAGGTGCGTCTTTAAAAGGCGATTTCTACGATACCCCACTTTTGCGCGTCGGACCGCGTCTTTTTCCGGAAACGCCGAAAAACCGCAATTTTCAGGAGAAACGAGACGTACATCCTCCCCCTCTGCCGCCCACCCACCCAACTGACAGCCAGCAGACAAGCACAGAGAGTTCCGTGGGTCCGTCTGTGATGTCATAAAGGGCCTGATGATCAATGGCCAGCTCTCTGATTGGCTGCTGTGTTTGATTGACAGATTGAATCTGGCAGCTGATTGGCTGTCTACCCTAAAGTGCATTACACACCCCTGATGGTACCACTGGCTAAGACTCCACCTCAGCTCATTGATTAATTATAAATTTAGAACAAATGATGGATGAAAGCAGGCAGGCCGGCCATTTTTTTCACGCTCATTGGACTTGTTTAATGCAATGCACCTTTGTATATTCACATGCATTCGCTTCATGCTGTAACCACTGTGCATAAAAATTTGGAAACATGGCATACAGTGTATCATTTGCTGTCTAAGTCATGTTTCCCATATTTTCCATTGCAAGATACAAGCCGGTTTGAGTGTTTGGGGCACATTTTAGCTAAAATCATCCTACGGGGCCTAACTGCTTATGCTAAAGCCTGCCTATTTTGAATGGCATAGTGGTCACTGCAACCTCCAAAAAAATCAGGACTTACTACCCCAATAACCTGCTAACTCACCCCTGAAATACTTACTTATTCACACTATTTTGTTCATTTGACTTGTTTCTAATTTGAAATGCCCATTTTTGTGGGGCCAGAAAGGTGCGTCTTTAAAAGGCGATTCCTACGATACCCCACTTTTGCGCGTCGGACCGCGACTTTTTCCGGAAACGCCAAAAAACCGCAATTTTCAGGAGAAACGAGACGTACATCCACCCCCCTCTGCCGCCCACCCACCCAACTGACAGCCAGACAGCAGACAAGCACAGAGAGTTCCGTGGGTCTGTCTGTGATGTCATAAAGGGCCTGCTGATCAATGGCCAGCTCTCTGATTGGCTGCTGTGTTTGATTGACAGATTAAATCTGGCAGCTGATTGGCTGTCTACCCTAAAGTGCATTACACACCCCTGATGGTACCACTGGCTAAGACTCCACCTCAGCTCATTGATTAATTATAAATTTAGAACAAATGATGGATGAAAGCAGGCAGGCCGGCCATTTTTTTCACGCTCATTGGACTTGTTTAATGCAATGCACCTTTGTATATTCACATGCATTCGCTTCATGCTGTAACCACTGTGCATAAAAATGTGGAAACATGGCATACAGTGTATCATTTGCTGTCTAAGTCATGTTTCCCATATTTTCCATTGCAAGATACAAGCCGGTTTGAGTGTTTGGGGCACATTTTAGCTAAAATCATCCTACGGGCCCTAACTGCTTATGCTAAAGCCTGCCTATTTTGAATGGCGTAGTGGTCACTGCAACCTCCAAAAAAATCAGGACTTACTACCCCAATAACCTGCTAACTCACCCCTGAAATACTTACTTATTCACACTATTTTGTTCATTTGACTTGTTTCTAATTTGAAATGCCCATTTTTGTGGGGCCAGAAAGGTGCGTCTTTAAAAGGCGATTTCTACGATACCCCACTTTTGCGCGTCGGACCGCGACTTTTTCCGGAAACGCTGAAAAACCGCAATTTTCAGGAGAAACGAGACGTACATCCTCCCCCTCTGCCGCCCACCCACCCAACTGACAGCCAGCCAGCAGGCAAGCACAGAGAGTTCCGTGGGTCTGTCTGTGATGTCATAAAGGGCCGGCTGATCAATGGCCAGCTCTCTGATTGGCTGCTGTGTTTGATTGACAGATTGAATCTGGCAGCTGATTGGCTGTCTACCCTAAAGTGCATTACACACCCCTGATGGTACCACTGGCTAAGACTCCACCTCAGCTCATTGATTAATTATAAAATTAGAACAAATGATGGATGAAATCAGGCAGGCCGGTCATTTTTTTCACGCTCATTGGACTTGTTTAATGCAATGCACCTTTGTATATTCACATGCATTCGCTTCATGCTGTAACCACTGTGCATAAAAATTTGGAAACATGGCATACAGTGTATCATTTGCTGTCTAAGTCATGTTTCCCATATTTTCCATTGCAAGATACAAGCCGGTTTGAGTGTTTGGGGCACATTTTAGCTAAAATCATCCTACGGGGCCTAACTGCTTATGCTAAAGCCTGCCTATTTTGAATGGCGTAGTGGTCACTGCAACCTCCAAAAAAATCAGGACTTACTACCCCAATAACCTGCTAACTCACCCCTGAAATACTTACTTATTCACACTATTTTGTTCATTTGACTTGTCTCTAATTTGAAATGCCCATTTTTGTGGGGCCAGAAAGGTGCGTCTTTAAAAGGCGATTTCTACGATACCCCACTTTTGCGCGTCGGACCGCGACTTTTTCCGGAAACGCCGAAAAACCGCAATTTTCAGGAGAAACGAGACGTACTGTACATCCTCCCCCTCTGCCGCCCACCCACCCAACTGACAGCCAGCCAGCAGACAAGCACAGAGAGTTCCGTGGGTCTGTCTGTGATGTCATAAAGGGCCTGCTGATCAATGGCCAGCTCTCTGATTGGCTGCTGTGTTTGATTGACAGATTGAATCTGGCAGCTGATTGTCTGTCTACCCTAAAGTGCATTACACACCCCTGATGGTACCACTGGCTAAGACTCCACCTCAGCTCATTGATTAATTATAAAATTAGAACAAATGATGGATGAAAGCAGGCAGGCCGGTCATTTTTTTCACGCTCACTGGACTTGTTTAATGCAATGCACCTTTGTATATTCACATGCATTCGCTTCATGCTGTAACCACTGTGCATAAAAATTTGGAAACATGGCATACAGTGTATCATTTGCTGTCTAAGTCATGTTTCCCATATTTTCCATTGCAAGATACAAGCCGGTTTGAGTGTTTGGGGCACATTTTAGCTAAAATCATCCTACGGGGCCTAACTGCTTATGCTAAAGCCTGCCTATTTTGAATGGCGTAGTGGTCACTGCAACCTCCAAAAAAATCAGGACTTACTACCCCAATAACCTGCTAACTCACCCCTGAAATACTTACTTATTCACACTATTTTGTTCATTTGACTTGTCTCTAATTTGAAATGCCCATTTTTGTGGGGCCAGAAAGGTGCGTCTTTAAAAGGCGATTTCTACGATACCCCACTTTTGCGCGTCGGACCGCGACTTTTTCCGGAAACGCCGAAAAACCGCAATTTTCAGGAGAAACGAGACGTACTGTACATCCTCCCCCTCTGCCGCCCACCCACCCAACTGACAGCCAGCCAGCAGACAAGCACAGAGAGTTCCGTGGGTCTGTCTGTGATGTCATAAAGGGCCTGCTGATCAATGGCCAGCTCTCTGATTGGCTGCTGTGTTTGATTGACAGATTGAATCTGGCAGCTGATTGGCTGTCTACCCTAAAGTGCATTACACACCCCTGATGGTACCACTGGCTAAGACTCCACCTCAGCTCATTGATTAATTATAAATTTAGAACAAATGATGGATGAAAGCAGGCAGGCCGGCCATTTTTTTCACGCTCATTGGACTTGTTTATTGCAATGCACCTTTGTATATTCACATGCATTCGCTTCATGCTGTAACCACTGTGCATAAAAATTTGGAAACATGGCATACAGTGTATCATTTGCTGTCTAAGTCATGTTTCCCATATTTTCCATTGCAAGATACAAGCCGGTTTGAGTGTTTGGGGCACATTTTAGCTAAAATCATCCTACGGGGCCTAACTGCTTATGCTAAAGCCTGCCTATTTTGAATGGCGTAGTGGTCACTGCAAACTCCAAAAAAATCAGGACTTACTACCCCAATAACCTGCTAACTCACCCCTGAAATACTTACTTATTCACACTATTTTGTTCATTTGACTTGTTTCTAATTTGAAATGCCCATTTTTGTGGGGCCAGAAAGGTGCGTCTTTAAAAGGCGATTTCTACAATACCCCACTTTTGCGCGTCGGACCGCGACTTTTTCCGGAAACGCCGAAAAACCGCAATTTTCAGGAGAAACGAGACATACATCCTCCCCCTCTGCCGCCCACCCACCCAACTGACAGCCAGCCAGCAGACAAGCACAGAGAGTTCCGTGGGTCTGTCTGTGATGTCATAAAGGGCCTGCTGATCAATGGCCAGCTCTCTGATTGGCTGCTGTGTTTGATTGACAGATTGAATCTGGCAGCTGATTGGCTGTCTACCCTAAAGTGCATTACACACCCCTGATGGTACCACTGGCTAAGACTCCACCTCAGCTCATTGATTAATTATAAATTTAGAACAAATGATGGATGAAAGCAGGCAGGCCGGCCATTTTTTTCACGCTCATTAGACTTGTTTAATGCAATGCACCTTTGTATATTCACATGCATTCGCTTCATGCTGTAACCACTGTGCATAAAAATTTGGAAACATGGCATACAGTGTATCATTTGCTGTCTAAGTCATGTTTCCCATATTTTCCATTGCAAGATACAAGCCGGTTTGAGTGTTTGGGGCACATTTTAGCTAAAATCATCCTACGGGGCCTAACTGCTTATGCTAAAGCCTGCCTATTTTGAATGGCGTAGTGGTCACTGCAAACTCCAAAAAAATCAGGACTTACTACCCCAATAACCTGCTAACTCACCCCTGAAATACTTACTTATTCACACTATTTTGTTCATTTGACTTGTTTCTAATTTGAAATGCCCATTTTTGTGGGGCCAGAAAGGTGCGTCTTTAAAAGGCGATTTCTACAATACCCCACTTTTGCGCGTCGGACTGCGACTTTTTCCGGAAACGCCGAAAAACCGCAATTTTCAGGAGAAACGAGACGTACATCCTCCCCCTCTGCCGCCCACCCACCCAACTGACAGCCAGCCAGCAGACAAGCACAGAGAGTTCCATGGGTCTGTCTGTGATGTCATAAAGGGCCTGCTGATCAATGGCCAGCTCTCTGATTGGCTGCTGTGTTTGAATGACAGATTGAATCTGGCAGCTGATTGGCTGTCTACCCTAAAGTGCATTACACACCCCTGATGGTACCACTGGCTAAGACTCCACCTCAGCTCATTGATTAATTATAAATTTAGAACAAATGATGGATGAAAGCAGGCAGGCCGGCCATTTTTTTCACGCTCATTGGACTTGTTTAATGCAATGCACCTTTGTATATTCACATGCATTCGCTTCATGCTGTAACCACTGTGCATAAAAATTTGGAAACATGGCATACAGTGTATCATTTGCTGTCTAAGTCATGTTTCCCTTATTTTCGAATGCAAGATACAAGCCGGTTTGAGTGTTTGGGGCACATTTTAGCTAAAATCATCCTACGGGCCTTACTGCTTATGCTAAAGCCTGCCTATTTTGAATGGCGTAGTGGTCACTGCAACCTCCAAAAAAATCAGGACTTACTACCCCAATAACCTGCTAACTCACCCCTGAAATACTTACTTATTCACACTATTTTGTTCATTTGACTTGTTTCTAATTTGAAATGCCCATTTTTGTGGGGCCAGAAAGGTGCGTCTTTAAAAGGCGATTTCTACGATACCCCACTTTTGCGCTTCGGACCGCGACTTTTTCCGGAAACGCCGAAAAAACGCAATTTTCAGGAGAAACGAGACGTACAAACTCCCCCTCTGCCGCCCACCCACCCAACTGAAAGCCAGCCAGCAGACAAGCACAGACAGTTCCGTGGGTCTGTCTGTGATGTCATAAAGGGCCTGCTGATCAATGGCCAGCTCTCTGATTGGCTGCTGTGTTTGATTGACAGATTGAATCTGGCAGCTGATTGGCTGTCTACCCTAAAGTGCATTACACACCCCTGATGGTACCACTGGCTAAGACTCCACCTCAGCTCATTGATTAATTATAAATTTAGAACAAATGATGGATGAAAGCAGGCAGGCCGGCCATTTTTTTCACGCTCATTGGACTTGTTTAATGCAATGCACCTTTGTATATTCACATGCATTCGCTTCATGCTGTAACCACTGTGCATAAATATTTGGAAACATGGCATACAGTGTATCATTTGCTGTCTAAGTCATGTTTCCCATATTTTTCATTGCAAGATACTGTACAAGCCGGTTTGAGTGTTTGGGGAACATTTTAGCTAAAATCATCCTACGGGGCCTAACTGCTTATGCTAAAGCCTGCCTATTTTGAATGGCGTAGTGGTCACTGCAACCTCCAAAAAAATCAGGACTTACTACCCCAATAACCTGCTAACTCACCCCTGAAATACTTACTTATTCACACTATTTTGTTCATTTGACTTGTTTCTAATTTGAAATGCCCATTTTTGTGGGGCCAGAAAGGTGCGTCTTTAAAAGGCGATTTCTACGATACCCCACTTTTGCGCGTCGGACCGCGACTTTTTCCGGAAACGCCGAAAAACCGCAATTTTCAGGAGAAACGAGACGTACATCCTCCCCCTCTGCCGCCCACCCACCCAACTGACAGCCAGCCAGCAGACAAGCACAGAGAGTTCCGTGGGTCTGTCTGTGATGTCATAAAGGGCCTGCTGATCAATGGCCAGCTCTCTGATTGGCTGCTGTGTTTGATTGACAGATTGAATCTGGCAGCTGATTGGCTGTCTACCCTAAAGTGCATTACACACCCCTGATGGTACCACTGGCTAAGACTCCACCTCAGCTCATTGATTAATTATAAATTTAGAACAAATGATGGATGAAAGCAGGCAGGCCGGTCATTTTTTTCACGCTCATTGGACTTGTTTAATGCAATGCACCTTTGTATATTCACATGCATTCGCTTCATGCTGTAACCACTGTGCATAAAAATTTGGAAACATGGCATACAGTGTATCATTTGCTGTCTAAGTCATGTTTCCCATATTTTCCATTGCAAGATACAAGCCGGTTTGAGTGTTTGGGGCACATTTTAGCTAAAATCATCCTACGGGGCCTAACTGCTTATGCTAAAGCCTGCCTATTTTGAATGGCGTAGTGGTCACTGCAACCTCCAAAAAAATCAGGACTTACTACCCCAATAACCTGCTAACTCACCCCTGAAATACTTACTTATTCACACTATTTTGTTCATTTGACTTGTTTCTAATTTGAAATGCCCATTTTTGTGGGGCCAGAAAGGTGCGTCTTTAAAAGGCGATTTCTACGATACCTCACTTTTGCGCGTCGGACCGCGACTTTTTCCGGAAACGCCGAAAAACTGCAATTTTCAGAAGAAACGAGACGTACATCCTCCCCCTCTGCCGCCCACCCACCCAACTGACAGCCAGCCAGCAGACAAGCACAGAGAGTTCCGTGGGTCTGTCTGTGATGTCATAAAGGGCCTGCTGATCAATGGCCAGCTCTCTGATTGGCTGCTGTGTTTGATTGACAGATTGAATCTGGCAGCTGATTGGCTGTCTACCCTAAAGTGCATTACACACCCCTGATGGTACCACTGGCTAAGACTCCACCTCAGCTCATTGATTAATTATAAATTTAGAACAAATGATGGATGAAAGCAGGCAGGCCGGCCATTTTTTTCACGCTCATTGGACTTGTTTAATGCAAAGCACCTTTGTATATTCACATGCATTCGCTTCATGCTGTAACCACTGTGCATACAAATTTGGAAACATGGCATACAGTGTATCATTTGCTGTCTAAGTCATGTTTCCCATATTTTCCATTGCAAGATACAAGCCGGTTTGAGTGTTTGGGGCACATTTTAGCTAAAATCATCCTACGGGGTCTAACTGCTTATGCTAAAGCCTGCCTATTTTGAATGGCGTAGTGGTCACTGCAACCTCCAAAAAAATCAGGACTTACTACCCCAATAACCTGCTAACTCACCCCTGAAATACTTACTTATTCACACTATTTTGTTCATTTGACTTGTTTCTAATTTGAAATGCCCATTTTTGTGGGGCCAGAAAGGTGCATCTTTAAAAGGCGATTTCTACGATACCCCACTTTTGCGCGTCGGACCGCGACTTTTTCCGGAAACGGCAAAAAACCGCAATTTTCAGGAGAAACGAGACGTACATCCTCCCCCTCTGCCGACCACCCACCCAACTGACAGCCAGCCAGCAGACAAGCACAGAGAGTTCCGTGGGTCTGTCTGTGATGTCATAAAGGGCCTGCTGATCAATGGTCAGCTCTCTGATTGGCTGCTGTGTTTGATTGACAGATTGAATCTGGCAGCTGATTGGCTGTCTACCCTAAAGTGCATTACACACCCCTGATGGTACCACTGGCTAAGACTCCACCTCAGCTCATTGATTAATTATAAATTTAGAACAAATGATGGATGAAAGCAGGCAGGCCGGCCATTTTTTTCACGCTCATTGGACTTGTTTAATGCAATGCACCTTTGTATATTCACATGCATTCGCTTCATGCTGTAACCACTGTGCATAAAAATTTGGAAACATGGCATACAGTGTATCATTTGCTGTCTAAGTCATGTTTCCCATATTTTCCATTGCAAGATACAAGCCGGTTTGAGTGTTTGGGGCACATTTTAGCTAAAATCATCCTACGGGGCCTAACTGCTTATGCTAAAGCCTGCCTATTTTGAATGGCGTAGTGGTCACTGCAACCTCCAAAAAAATCAGGACTTACTACCCCAATAACCTGCTAACTCACCCCTGAAATACTTACTTATTCACACTATTTTGTTCATTTGACTTGTTTCTAATTTGAAATGCCCATTTTTGTGGGGCCAGAAAGGTGCGTCTTTAAAAGGCGATTTCTACGATACCCCACTTTTGCGCGTCGGACCGCGTCTTTTTCCGGAAACGCCGAAAAACCGCAATTTTCAGGAGAAACGAGACGTACATCCTCCCCCTCTGCCGCCCACCCACCCAACTGACAGCCAGCAGAAAAGCACAGAGAGTTCCGTGGGTCTGTCTGTGATGTCATAAAGGGCCTGATGATCAATGGCCAGCTCTCTGATTGGCTGCTGTGTTTGATTGACAGATTGAATCTGGCAGCTGATTGGCTGTCTACCCTAAAGTGCATTACACACCCCTGATGGTACCACTGGCTAAGACTCCACCTCAGCTCATTGATTAATTATAAATTTAGAACAAATGATGGATGAAAGCAGGCAGGCCGGCCATTTTTTTCACGCTCATTGGACTTGTTTAATGCAATGCACCTTTGTATATTCACATGCATTCGCTTCATGCTGTAACCACTGTGCATAAAAATTTGGAAACATGGCATACAGTGTATCATTTGCTGTCTAAGTCATGTTTCCCATATTTTCCATTGCAAGATACAAGCCGGTTTGAGTGTTTGGGGCACATTTTAGCTAAAATCATCCTACGGGGCCTAACTGCTTATGCTAAAGCCTGCCTATTTTGAATGGCATAGTGGTCACTGCAACCTCCAAAAAAATCAGGACTTACTACCCCAATAACCTGCTAACTCACCCCTGAAATACTTACTTATTCACACTATTTTGTTAATTTGACTTGTTTCTAATTTGAAATGCCCATTTTTGTGGGGCCAGAAAGGTGCGTCTTTAAAAGGCGATTCCTACGATACCCCACTTTTGCGCGTCGGACCGCGACTTTTTCCGGAAACGCCAAAAAAACGCAATTTTCAGGAGAAACGAGACGTACATCCACCCCCCTCTGCCGCCCACCCACCCAACTGACAGCCAGCCAGCAGACAAGCACAGAGAGTTCCGTGGGTCTGTCTGTGATGTCATAAAGGGCCTGCTGATCAATGGCCAGCTCTCTGATTGGCTGCTGTGTTTGATTGACAGATTGAATCTGGCAGCTGATTGGCTGTCTACCCTAAAGTGCATTACACACCCCTGATGGTACCACTGGCTAAGACTCCACCTCAGCTCATTGATTAATTATAAATTTAGAACAAATGATGGATGAAAGCAGGCAGGCCGGCCATTTTTTTCACGCTCATTGGACTTGTTTAATGCAATGCACCTTTGTATATTCACATGCATTCGCTTCATGCTGTAACCACTGTGCATAAAAATTTGGAAACATGGCATACAGTGTATCATTTGCTGTCTAAGTCATGTTTCCCATATTTTCCATTGCAAGATACAAGCCGGTTTGAGTGTTTGGGGCACATTTTAGCTAAAATCATCCTACGGGGCCTAACTGCTTATGCTAAAGCCTGCCTATTTTGAATGGCGTAGTGGTCACTGCAACCTCCAAAAAAATCAGGACTTACTACCCCAATAACCTGCTAACTCACCCCTGAAATACTTACTTATTCACACTATTTTGTTCATTTGACTTGTTTCTAATTTGAAATGCCCATTTTTGTGGGGCCAGAAAGGTGCATCTTTAAAAGGCGATTTCTACGATACCCCACTTTTGCGCGTCGGACCGCGACTTTTTCCGGAAACGGCAAAAAACCGCAATTTTCAGGAGAAACGAGACGTACATCCTCCCCCTCTGCCGCCCACCCACCCAACTGACAGCCAGCCAGCAGACAAGCACAGAGAGTTCCGTGGGTCTGTCTGTGATGTCATAAAGGGCCTGCTGATCAATGGCCAGCTCTCTGATTGGCTGCTGTGTTTGATTGACAGATTGAATCTGGCAGCTGATTGGCTGTCTACCCTAAAGTGCATTACACACCCCTGATGGTACCACTGGCTAAGACTCCACCTCAGCTCATTGATTAATTATAAATTTAGAACAAATGATGGATGAAAGCAGGCAGGCCGGCCATTTTTTTCACGCTCATTGGACTTGTTTAATGCAATGCACCTTTGTATATTCACATGCATTCGCTTCATGCTGTAACCACTGTGCATAAAAATTTGGAAACATGGCATACAGTGTATCATTTGCTGTCTAAGTCATGTTTCCCATATTTTCCATTGCAAGATACAAGCCGGTTTGAGTGTTTGGGGCACATTTTAGCTAAAATCATCCTACGGGGCCTAACTGCTTATGCTAAAGCCTGCCTATTTTGAATGGCGTAGTGGTCACTGCAACCTCCAAAAAAATCAGGACTTACTACCCCAATAACCTGCTAACTCACCCCTGAAATACTTACTTATTCACACTATTTTGTTCATTTGACTTGTTTCTAATTTGAAATGCCCATTTTTGTGGGGCCAGAAAGGTGCGTCTTTAAAAGGCGATTTCTACGATACCCCACTTTTGCGCGTCGGACCGCGTCTTTTTCCGGAAACGCCGAAAAACCGCAATTTTCAGGAGAAACGAGACGTACATCCTCCCCCTCTGCCGCCCACCCACCCAACTGACAGCCAGCAGAAAAGCACAGAGAGTTCCGTGGGTCTGTCTGTGATGTCATAAAGGGCCTGATGATCAATGGCCAGCTCTCTGATTGGCTGCTGTGTTTGATTGACAGATTGAATCTGGCAGCTGATTGGCTGTCTACCCTAAAGTGCATTACACACCCCTGATGGTACCACTGGCTAAGACTCCACCTCAGCTCATTGATTAATTATAAATTTAGAACAAATGATGGATGAAAGCAGGCAGGCCGGCCATTTTTTTCACGCTCATTGGACTTGTTTAATGCAATGCACCTTTGTATATTCACATGCATTCGCTTCATGCTGTAACCACTGTGCATAAAAATTTGGAAACATGGCATACAGTGTATCATTTGCTGTCTAAGTCATGTTTCCCATATTTTCCATTGCAAGATACAAGCCGGTTTGAGTGTTTGGGGCACATTTTAGCTAAAATCATCCTACGGGGCCTAACTGCTTATGCTAAAGCCTGCCTATTTTGAATGGCATAGTGGTCACTGCAACCTCCAAAAAAATCAGGACTTACTACCCCAATAACCTGCTAACTCACCCCTGAAATACTTACTTATTCACACTATTTTGTTCATTTGACTTGTTTCTAATTTGAAATGCCCATTTTTGTGGGGCCAGAAAGGTGCGTCTTTAAAAGGCGATTCCTACGATACCCCACTTTTGCGCGTCGGACCGCGACTTTTTCCGGAAACGCCAAAAAACCGCAATTTTCAGGAGAAACGAGACGTACATCCACCCCCCTCTGCCGCCCACCCACCCAACTGACAGCCAGACAGCAGACAAGCACAGAGAGTTCCGTGGGTCTGTCTGTGATGTCATAAAGGGCCTGCTGATCAATGGCCAGCTCTCTGATTGGCTGCTGTCTTTGATTGACAGATTGAATCTGGCAGCTGATTGGCTGTCTACCCTAAAGTGCATTACACACCCCTGATGGTACCACTGGCTAAGACTCCACCTCAGCTCATTGATTAATTATAAATTTAGAACAAATGATGGATGAAAGCAGGCAGGCCGGCCATTTTTTTCACGCTCATTGGACTTGTTTAATGCAATGCACCTTTGTATATTCACATGCATTCGCTTCATGCTGTAACCACTGTGCATAAAAATTTGGAAACATGGCATACAGTGTATCATTTGCTGTCTAAGTCATGTTTCCCATATTTTCAATCGCAAGATACAAGCCGGTTTGAGTGTTTGGGGCACATTTTAGCTAAAATCATCCTACGGGCCCTAACTGCTTATGCTAAAGCCTGCCTATTTTGAATGGCGTAGTGGTCACTGCAACCTCCAAAAAAATCAGGACTTACTACCCCAATAACCTGCTAACTCACCCCTGAAATACTTACTTATTCACACTATTTTGTTCATTTGACTTGTTTCTAATTTGAAATGCCCATTTTTGTGGGGCCAGAAAGGTGCGTCTTTAAAAGGCGATTTCTACGATACCCCACTTTTGCGCGTCGGACCGCGACTTTTTCCGGAAACGCCGAAAAACCGCAATTTTCAGGAGAAACGAGACGTACATCCTCCCCCTCTGCCGCCCACCCACCCAACTGACAGCCAGCCAGCAGGCAAGCACAGAGAGTTCCGTGGGTCTGTCTGTGATGTCATAAAGGGCCTGCTGATCAATGGCCAGCTCTCTGATTGGCTGCTGTGTTTGATTGACAGATTGAATCTGGCAGCTGATTGGCTGTCTACCCTAAAGTGCATTACACACCCCTGATGGTACCACTGGCTAAGACTCCACCTCAGCTCATTGATTAATTATAAATTTAGAACAAATGATGGATGAAAGCAGGCAGGCCGGTCATTTTTTTCACGCTCATTGGACTTGTTTAATGCAATGCACCTTTGTATATTCACATGCATTCGCTTCATGCTGTAACCACTGTGCATAAAAATTTGGAAACATGGCATACAGTGTATCATTTGCTGTCTAAGTCATGTTTCCCATATTTTCCATTGCAAGATACAAGCCGGTTTGAGTGTTTGGGGCACATTTTAGCTAAAATCATCCTACGGGGCCTAACTGCTTATGCTAAAGCCTGCCTATTTTGAATGGCGTAGTGGTCACTGCAACCTCCAAAAAAATCAGGACTTACTACCCCAATAACCTGCTAACTCACCCCTGAAATACTTACTTATTCACACTATTTTGTTCATTTGACTTGTTTCTAATTTGAAATGCCCATTTTTGTGGGGCCAGAAAGGTGCGTCTTTAAAAGGCGATTTCTACGATACCCCACTTTTGCGCGTCGGACCGCGACTTTTTCCGGAAACGCCGAAAACCCGCAATTTTCAGGAGAAACGAGACGTACATCCTCCCCCTCTGCCGCCCACCCACCCAACTGACAGCCAGCCAGCAGACAAGCACAGAGAGTTCCGTGGGTCTGTCTGTGATGTCATAAAGGGCCTGATGATCAATGGCCAGCTATCTGATTGGCTGCTGTGTTTGATTGACAGATTGAATCTGGCAGCTGATTGGCTGTCTACCCTAAAGTGCATTACACACCCCTGATGGTACCACTGGCTAAGACTCCACCTCAGCTCATTGATTAATTATAAATTTAGAACAAATGATGGATGAAAGCAGGCAGGCCGGCCATTTTTTTCACGCTCATTGGACTTGTTTAATGCAATGCACCTTTGTATATTCACATGCATTCGCTTCATGCTGTAACCACTGTGCATAAAAATTTGGAAACATGGCATACAGTGTATCATTTGCTGTCTAAGTCATGTTTCCCATATTTTCCATTGCAAGATACAAGCCGGTTTGAGTGTTTGGGGCACATTTTAGCTAAAATCATCCTACGGGGCCTAACTGCTTATGCCAAAGCCTGCCTATTTTGAATGGCGTAGTGGTCACTGCAACCTCCAAAAAAATCAGGACTTACTACCCCAATAACCTGCTAACTCACCCCTGAAATACTTACTTATTCACACTATTTTGTTCATTTGACTTGTTTCTAATTTGAAATGCCCATTTTTGTGGGGCCAGAAAGGTGCGTCTTTAAAAGGCGATTTCTACGATACACCACTTTTGCGCGTCGGACCGCGACTTTTTCCGGAAACGCCGAAAAACCGCAATATTCAGGAGAAACGAGACGTACATCCTCCCCCTCTGCCGCCCACCCACCCAACTGACAGCCAGCCAGCAGACAAGCACAGAGAGTTCCGTGGGTCTGTCTGTGATGTCATAAAGGGCCTGCTGATCAATGGCCAGCTCTCTGATTGGCTGCTGTGTTTGATTGACAGATTGAATCTGGCAGCTGATTGGCTGTCTACCCTAAAGTGCATTACACACCCCTGATGGTACCACTGGCTAAGACTCCACCTCAGCTTATTGATTAATTATAAATTTAGAACAAATGATGGATGAAAGCAGGCAGGCCGGCCATTTTTTTCACGCTCATTGGACTTGTTTAATGCAATGCACCTTTGTATATTCACATGCATTCGCTTCATGCTGTAACCACTGTGCATAAAAATTTGGAAACATGGCATACAGTGTATCATTTGCTGTCTAAGTCATGTTTCCCATATTTTCCATTGCAAGATACAAGCCGGTTTGAGTGTTTGGGGCACATTTTAGCTAAAATCATCCTACGGGGCCTAACTGCTTATGCCAAAGCCTGCCTATTTTGAATGGCGTAGTGGTCACTGCAACCTCCAAAAAAATCAGGACTTACTACCCCAATAACCTGCTAACTCACCCCTGAAATACTTACTTATTCACACTATTTTGTTCATTTGACTTGTTTCTAATTTGAAATGCCCATTTTTGTGGGGCCAGAAAGGTGCGTCTTTAAAAGGCGATTTCTACGATACACCACTTTTGCGCGTCGGACCGCGACTTTTTCCGGAAACGCCGAAAAACCGCAATATTCAGGAGAAACGAGACGTACATCCTCCCCCTCTGCCGCCCACCCACCCAACTGACAGCCAGCCAGCAGACAAGCACAGAGAGTTCCGTGGGTCTGTCTGTGATGTCATAAAGGGCCTGCTGATCAATGGCCAGCTCTCTGATTGGCTGCTGTGTTTGATTGACAGATTGAATCTGGCAGCTGATTGGCTGTCTACCCTAAAGTGCATTACACACCCCTGATGGTACCACTGGCTAAGACTCCACCTCAGCTTATTGATTAATTATAAATTTAGAACAAATGATGGATGAAAGCAGGCAGGCCGGCCATTTTTTT
The DNA here is from genome assembly GCF_055691185.1 of Crinia signifera. Lineage (NCBI taxonomy): Eukaryota > Metazoa > Chordata > Amphibia > Anura > Myobatrachidae > Crinia > Crinia signifera. The sequence goes on along the minus strand of NW_028142514.1, from coordinate 1,059,506 downwards.
CACGCTCATTGGACTTGTTTAATGCAATGCACCTTTGTATATTCACATGCATTCGCTTCATGCTGTAACCACTGTGCATAAAAATTTGGAAACATGGCATACAGTGTATCATTTGCTGTCTAAGTCAAGTTTCCCATATTTTCCATTGCAAGATACTGTACAAGCCGGTTTGAGTGTTTGGGGCACATTTTAGCTAAAATCATCCTACGGGGCCTAACTGCTTATGCCAAAGCCTGCCTTTTTTGAATGGCGTAGTGGTCACTGCAACCTCCAAAAAAATCAGGACTTACTACCCCAATAACCTGCTAACTCACCCCTGAAATACTTACTTATTCACACTATTTTGTTCATTTGACTTGTTTCTAATTTGAAATGCCCATTTTTGTGGGGCCAGAAAGGTGCGTCTTTAAAAGGCGATTTCTACGATACCCCACTTTTGCGCGTCGGACCGCGACTTTTTCCAGAAACGCCGAAAAACCGCAATTTTCAGGAGAAACAAGACGTACATCCTCCCCCTCTGCCGCCCACCCACCCAACTGACAGCCAGCCAGCAGACAAGCACAGAGAGTTCCGTGGGTCTGTCTGTGATGTCATAAAGGGCCTGCTGATCAATGGCCAGCTCTCTGATTGGCTGCTGTGTTTGATTGACAGATTGAATCTGGCAGCTGATTGGCTGTCTACCCTAAAGTGCATTACACACCCCTGATGGTACCACTGGCTAAGACTCCACCTCAGCTCATTGATTAACCCCTTCCTGACAGAGCCAGTTTTTGCGTTCCTGACAGAGCCCTTTTTTTCAAATCTGACATGTCTCACTTAAGTGGGGATAACTTTTTTTTGCTTTTACTTATCCCAGTGATTTTGAGATTGTTTTTTCGTGACACATTGTACTTCAAATTAGTGGTAAATTTGGGTCGATACAGTCTGTGTTTTTTTGTGAAAAATACCAAAATGTCGTGAAAAAATGGAAAATTTAGCGATTTGCAAAATGTTAAATTTTCTGCTTGTGAGACAAATAAACATACCACTCAAAATAGTTAATAACTAACATAGACCATATGTCTACTTTATGTTTCCATCATTATTTCAACTTCCTTTTATTTTTTTTGGACACTAGGAGGCTTACAATATGAATAGCAAATTCTCAAATTTTCAAGAAAATTTCAAACACTGATTTTTTTAGGGACCAGTTCAGTTCTCATGTGACTTTGAGGGACTTGTATGTGAGACACCCCCATAAATGATGCCATTTCAAAAACTGCACCCCTCACAGTATTCAAAACAGCATTTTGGAAGTTTGTTAACCCTTTAGGTGTTTCACAGGGATTAAAACAAAGTGTAGGTGAAATTTCAAAATTTTATTTTTTTTGCAGATTTGCAATTTTAATACATTTTTCTAAGGAACACAGTACATTTTACTAGAGAAATGTGACTAAAAATTGATTCCCCCAATTCTTTTGTTTTCATAAATATCCTATATGTGGCCCTAGTGTGCACGTTGACCAAACCACAGGCTTCATAATAGAAGGAGCACCTACTTGATTTTGGAGCCTCCTTTTTATGAGATTATTTTTTAGGCACCATGTAGGTTTCTAGGCACCATAAGATGCTAAAATTTAGGAACCCCCCCACAAGTGACCCCATTTTGCAAACTACACCCCTCAGGGAATTCATCTAGGGGTATAGTGTACATTTCAAACCCCCAGGGGTTTCACCAATTGTGGTACAACTGGGCAGTGAAAATGAAAAATTAAATTTTTTACACAAAAATGCAGTTCTGGCTCAAAATTTTTCATTTTCACAAGGAATGAAGGAGACAAAGCACCCCAAAATCTGTGCCCCAATTTCTCCCGAGTACGGCAATGCCTCACATGTGACCAAAAAATACCATTTGGGTGCATGGCAGGACTCAGAAGGGAAGGAGTGATTTTTGGATTTTGCAGCTCAGATTCTGGTGGAATTTTGGTGGGTGCTATGTTGCATTAGCAAGACCCCCCAAGCACCAATACAGTGGAACCCCCCCACAAGTGACCCCATTTTGCAAACCACACCCCTCAGGGAATTCATCTAGGGGTATAGTGTACATTTCAAACCCCCAGGGGTTTCACCAATTTTGATACAAGTGGGCAGTGAACATGAAAAATTTCATTTTTTTACACAAAAATGCAGTTCTGGCTCAAAATTTTTCATTTTCAGAAGGTATGAAGGAGAAAAAGCACCCCAAAATCTGTGCCCCAATTTCTCCCGAGTACGGCAATGCCTCACATGTGACCAAAAAATACCAGTTGGGTGCATGGCAGGACTCAGAAGGGAAGGAGTGATTTTTGGATTTTGCAGCACAGATTTTGGTGGAATGAATGGTGGGTGCTATGTTGCACCAATACAGTGGAACCCCCCCACAAGTCACCCCATTTTGCAAAGTACACCCCTCAGGGAATTCATCTAGGGGTATAGTGTACATTTCAAACCCCCAGGGGTTTCACCAATTTTGATACAAGTGGGCAGTGAAAATGAAAAATTACATTTTTTTACACAAAAATGCAGTTCTGGCTCAAAATTTTTCATTTTCAGAAGGTATGAAGGAGACAAAGCACCCCAAAATCTGTGCCCCAATTTCTCCCGAGTACAGCAATGCCTCACATGTGACCAAAAAATACCAGTTGGGTGCATGGCAGGACTCAGAAGGGAAGGAGTGATTTTTGGATTTTGCAGCTCAGATTCTGGTGGAATTTTGGTGGGTGCTATGTCGCATTAGCAAGACCCCCCAAGCACCAATACAGTGGAACCCCCCCACAAGTGACCCCATTTTGCAAACTACACCCCTCAGGGAATTCATCTAGGGGTATAGTGTACATTTCAAACCCCCAGGGGTTTCACCAATTTTGATACAAGTGGGCAGTGAACATGAAAAATTACATTTTTTTACACAAAAATGCAGTTCTGGCTCAAAATTTTTCATTTTCAGAAGGTATGAAGGAGACAAAGCACCCCAAAATCTGTGCCCCAATTTCTCCCGAGTACGGCAATGCCTCACATGTGACCAAAAAATACCAGTTGGGTGCATGGCAGGACTCAGAAGGGAAGGAGTGATTTTTGGATTTTGCAGCTCAGATTCTGGTGGAATTTTGGTGGGTGCTATGTCGCATTAGCAAGACCCCCCAAGCACCAATACAGTGGAACCCCCCCACAAGTGACCCCATTTTGCAAACTACACCCCTCAGGGAATTCATCTAGGGGTATAGTGTACATTTCAAACCCCCAGGGGTTTCACCAATTTTGATACAAGTGGGCAGTGAACATGAAAAATTACATTTTTTTACACAAAAATGCAGTTCTGGCTCAAAATTTTTCATTTTTAGAAGGTATGAAGGAGACAAAGCACCCCAAAATCTGTGCCCCAATTTCTCCCGAGTACGGCAATGCCTCACATGTGACCAAAAAATACCAGTTGGGTGCATGGCAGGACTCAGAAGGGAAGGAGTGATTTTTGGATTTTGCAGCTCAGATTCTGGTGGAATTTTGGTGGGTGCTATGTCGCATTAGCAAGACCCCCCAAGCACCAATACAGTGGAACCCCCCCACAAGTGACCCCATTTTGCAAACTACACCCCTCAGGGAATTCATCTAGGGGTATAGTGTACATTTCAAACCCCCAGGGGTTTCACCAATTTTGATACAAGTGGGCAGTGAACATGAAAAATTACATTTTTTTACACAAAAATGCAGTTCTGGCTCAAAATTTTTCATTTTCAGAAGGTATGAAGGAGACAAAGCACCCCAAAATCTGTGCCCCAATTTCTCCCGAGTACGGCAATGCCTCACATGTGACCAAAAAATACCAGTTGGGTGCATGGCAGGACTCAGAAGGGAAGGAGTGATTTTTGGATTTTGCAGCTCAGATTCTGGTGGAATTTTGGTGGGTGCTATGTCGCATTAGCAAGACCCCCCAAGCACCAATACAGTGGAACCCCCCCACAAGTGACCCCATTTTGCAAACTACACCCCTCAGGGAATTCATCTAGGGGTATAGTGTACATTTCAAACCCCCAGGGGTTTCACCAATTTTGATACAAGTGGGCAGTGAACATGAAAAATTACATTTTTTTACACAAAAATGCAGTTCTGGCTCAAAATTTTTCATTTTCAGAAGGTATGAAGGAGACAAAGCACCCCAAAATCTGTGCCCCAATTTCTCCCGAGTACGGCAATGCCTCACATGTGACCAAAAAATACCATTTGGGTGCATGGCAGGACTCAGAAGGGAAGGAGTGATTTTTGGATTTTGCAGCTCAGATTCTGGTGGAATTTTGGTGGGTGCTATGTCGCATTAGCAAGACCCCCCAAGCACCAATACAGTGGAACCCCCCCACAAGTGACCCCATTTTGCAAACTACACCCCTCAGGGAATTCATCTAGGGGTATAGTGTACATTTCAAACCCCCAGGGGTTTCACCAATTTTGATACAAGTGGGCAGTGAACATGAAAAATTACATTTTTTTACACAAAAATGCAGTTCTGGCTCAAAATTTTTCATTTTCAGAAGGTATGAAGGAGACAAAGCACCCCAAAATCTGTGCCCCAATTTCTCCCGAGTACGGCAATGCCTCACATGTGACCAAAAAATACCATTTGGGTGCATGGCAGGACTCAGAAGGGAAGGAGTGATTTTTGGATTTTGCAGCACAGATTTTGGTGGAATGAATGGTGGGTGCTATGTTGCACCAATACAGTGGAACCCCCCCACAAGTCACCCCATTTTGCAAAGTACACCCCTCAGGGAATTCATCTAGGGGTATAGTGTACATTTCAAACCCCCAGGGGTTTCACCAATTTTGATACAAGTGGGCAGTGAACATGAAAAATTACATTTTTTTACACAAAAATGCAGTTCTGGCTCAAAATTTTTCATTTTCAGAAGGTATGAAGGAGACAAAGCACCCCAAAATCTGTGCCCCAATTTCTCCCGAGTACGGCAATGCCTCACATGTGACCAAAAAATACCATTTGGGTGCATGGCAGGACTCAGAAGGGAAGGAGTGATTTTTGGATTTTGCAGCTCAGATTCTGGTGGAATTTTGGTGGGTGCTATGTCGCATTAGCAAGACCCCCCAAGCACCAAGACAGTGGAACCCCCCCACAAGTGACCCCATTTTGCAAACTACACCCCTCAGGGAATTCATCTAGGGGTATAGTGTACATTTCAAACCCCCAGGGGTTTCACCAATTTTGATACAAGTGGGCAGTGAACATGAAAAATTACATTTTTTTACACAAAAATGCAGTTCTGGCTCAAAATTTTTCATTTTCACAAGGAATGAAGGAGAAAAAGCACCCCAAAATCTGTGCCCCAATTTCTCCCGAGTACGGCAATGCCTCATGTGTGACCAAAAAGTGGCAGGACTCAGAAGGGAAGGAGTGATATTTGGATTTTGCAGCACAAATTCTGGTGGAATGATGGTGGGTGCTATGTCGCATTAGCAAGACCCCCAAAGCACCAATACAGTGGAACCCCCCCACAAGTGACCCCATTTTGCAAACTACACCCCTCAGGGAATTCATCTAGGGGTATAGTGTACATTTCAAACCCCCAGGGGTTTCACCAATTTTGATACAAGTGGGCAGTGAACATGAAAAATTACATTTTTTTACACAAAAATGCAGTTCTGGCTCAAAATTTTTCATTTTCACAAGGAATGAAGGAGAAAAAGCACCCCAAAATCTGTGCCCCAATTTCTCCCAAGTACGGCAATGCCTCACATGTGACCAAAAAATACCAGTTGGGTGCATGGCAGGACTCAGAAGGGAAGGAGTGATTTTTGGATTTTGCGGCTCAGATTCTGGTGGAATGAATGGTGGGTGCTATGTGGCATTAGCAAGACCCCCGAAGCACGGTGAAATTATGAACCTAATATTCCATAGATGTGTGGTATATTTTAAAACACTCCTTTATACATAGGCCGGGTTTGTCGGGGCAAGTGTCACACTGGAAAATAGTTTGCTTTCTTATTCCCTTTTTATAGCAAACTTTGCACCTTTTTTGTGTCCTGCCCTTTTTTCCAGTGGAGGGGATTTCATCAGGAAAATGCTGCCCTGGTACAATACGGGGGCCAGTATTAGAAGTACTGGGGCCCTCTGCCTGCTGGTTCCCAAATATTAGGCCCTTTATGACTTCCTCTTGAAAGTGCATAAATGTCCCCCTCTGGCCGGTAGAACGGAATAGCACGTAAGCGTTATACAGTGCCATCTGGATGATATACACGGCCACCTTCTTGTACCAGATTTTTGTTTTCCGCAGGGCACTGTACGGCTTCAGTACCTGATCTGAAAGATCCACTCCGCCCATGTACCTATTGTAATCCAGGATACAATTAGGTTTGGAGGTGTGGGTACTGGTACTTCGTACAGGGACAGAGGTGGTACTGTCTCCGTGAATTGTTGTCAGTATAAGGACATCCCTCTTGTCCTTATATTTGACCAACAACATATTTTCGGTGCATATTCCCCTGCTTTCACCCCTTCTCATTACTTGGGCAATGTGCGTTTTGGGGAGGCCTCTTTGGTTCTTGCGCACAGTACCGCAAGCTGCTGTACCTCTTGAACCAAGGGCCTTAAACAGGGGGATGCTGGTGTAAAAGTTATCCACATAGAGGTGATAACCCTTATCCAGGAAGGGGTGCATTAAATCCCAGACATTTTTCCACTAACACCTACGAGGGAGGGGGGGCATTCTGGTGGTTCAATTCTTGAATCCTTCCCTTCATATACCCTAAACTTGTGGGTGTACCCTGTGGTGCTTTCACACAGCTTATACATTTTTATCCCATACCTTGCCCTCTTACTGGGAAGGTACTGGCGGAATTTAACCCTTCCTTTAAAATGTATAAGGGACTCGTCAATACAAATACATTTTTCAGGGATGTACATCTCTGCAAATTTGGCACTGAAATGATCAATGACCGGCCTGACTTTGAATAGCCGGTCAAAGGTGGGATCATCTCTGGGTGGGCACTGTGCATTATCGGTGTAATGTATAAATTTAAGAATTGTCTCAAAACGAGTCCGGGGCATGGCCATACGGTAAAATGGGGTGCTGTACAGAACATCTGTACTCCAATATTGCCTAATTTCTGGCTTTTTTACTATGCCCATATGAAACACCAGACCCCAAAACGTCATCATCTCTACTGCATCTACAGGGGTCCACCTAGCAAATGATGACGTGGGGTTTTGAGCAATAAACTGCTGGGCATATAAATTAGTTTGGTCCACCATTAAATTTATAAAATCATCAGAGAAAAATAATTTGAAAAAGTCAATTTCTCTGAGACCTGTGGAATCAAATTGGATTCCTGGCATGGCCAAAAACTCAGGAACCTGGGGCTCAAAATTGTCTGGTGGTGGGGTCCATACGAGATCAATTATTGGGGGGGGGGTCTCAGCTGCTCTACGGGGGCGTCTTTGAGGGGGTCCCTCATCACCAGAGGAGGAAGAGGAGCTTAAGACGAATCCTTCAAATTCCCCGCTTGCATCACTGGCTGTGTCAGAGTCAGAAGCAAGCATGGCATATGCCTCCTCTGCTGAATACATTCTTCTGGATGACTGGGATGACATTTGGGATGACATTTGGGATGCCATTTTTATTTTTGTGTTACTGGTAGTGAAATGTTTCAACACGTGTATAGTGTAGGGGGGGGTACAAACTTTATTTCAACCTGGGGGGAATGTAGTGTGTAATGTGTATGTAGTGCAGAAAAAAAAAATACTTTATACCAAAAAAAAAAATTGAAGGGGTTAAAAAAAAAATTGAAGGGGTTAAAAAAAAAAAATTGAAGGGGTTAAAAAAAAAAAAGGTCCTGCGCCAAAAATTGAGCACAGATGTTGGTCAGTAACGTCCGTCACTGAACAGCGCTCAAAGGCAACAGGAATTTGATCAAAAAAAAAAAAAAATAGATCAACCCTGTGCCGAAAAAGCTGATCAGTGATGTACGTCACTGATCGGCGCACAGTGGCCACAGGACACCCACAAAATCACAGTGTGTGTAAAAAAAAAATTAAAAAAAGACCCCACAGCACTCACAAAAAAAAAAAAGGTGATCAGTGATGCGACACTGATTACCAGTGAGTGACAGCAGGTGCACAACCTTTGGTGCAACTGACAGTGCAACTGGCAGCAACTGACAGGTATATATAAAAAAAAAAACCTCTGCGCCCCCAAAAAGTTGCTGATCAGCACAGTTATACTGATCAGCGCAAAAGGGGGGGTAGCAGACACAGAATATACACTCTCTATCACTCTCTGTCACTATCTCTCTCTATCTCTCACTATCTCTCACTATCTATCACTCTAGGACACTGCACCAGCAGCACTGACAGTTATATGTATAAAAAAAAACTGCACCCCCAAAAAGGGGGGGGTAGCAGACACAAAATATACACTCTCTATCACTCTCTGTCACTATCTCTCTCTATCTCTCACTATCTATCACTATCTATCACTATCTATCACTCTATGACACTGCAGCAGCAGCACTGACAGTTATATATATAAAATAAAACCCCTGCACCCCCAAAAAGGGGGGGTAGCAGACACAAATCTCTCTATCTCTCTACCTCTCACTATCTATCACTATCTATCACTATCTATCACTGTATGACACTGCAGCAGCAGCACTGACAGTTATTTATATATAGAAAACCCCTGCACCCCCAAAAAGGGGGGGTAGCAGACACAAAATATAGCTCTCTCTGTCACTATCTCTCTATCTCTCTCTATCTCTCTCTATCTCTCTCTCTATCTCTCTATCTCTCTATCACACTGCAGCAGCAGCAGGAAGTCACAAGAAGTCAGATCCAGGAAGCATCCAGCACGCTACAAGCAGTGAGCAGGTGATCAGGTAAGGTATTTGCAAGGATCAGGTAAGTATTAGCAAGGATCAGGTCGGTATTCACGGCAGACAGGCACGGTGACCGTTCTGCACGCTATTCCAGACCGGAATGGCGTCTGCAGCGCAGTCACCGTTAGTTTAAATGTCGCGCCTTGGCTGTGATTGGTCCGTGGGTCCCACGGACCAATCACAGCCTTGGGGGCAGGTGGGGTGAGGGTGGGGTGAGGTGTCATCGTCACCGATGACCCCCTCATGCCCCCTGACGCCCGGCGGTGATTGACACCTGTGTTACCGAGCGTCTGATTCGCTGGTAACACAGGAAAACGCTGTGAATGGCTGTTCACACTGAACAGCCAATCACAGCGATCGCCGACGGGGGGGCGGCATCGCAGCCCCCCCTGGGCATGCAGGGACATGTCTGCTGTCAGGGACAGCAGACATCGTCCCTCTGTCACTGCGTCTCGAGACGCAGTGACAGTTTAAAGTCATGACGTACATTTATGCCATGTGTCGGGAAGTACCTCCCGGCCATGACGTAAATGTACGTCAAATGTCGGGAAGGGGTTAATAATAAATTTAGAACAAATGATGGATGAAAGCAGGCAGGCCGGCCATTTTTTTCACGCTCATTGGACTTGTTTAATGCAATGCACCTTTGTATATTCACATGCATTCGCTTCATGCTGTAACCACTGTGCATAAAAATTTGGAAACATGGCATACAGTGTATCATTTGCTGTCTAAGTCATGTTTCCCATATTTTCCATTGCAAGATACAAGCCGGTTTGAGTGTTTGGGGCACATTTTAGCTAAAATCATCCTACGGGGCCTAACTGCTTATGCCAAAGCCTGCCTATTTTGAATGGCGTAGTGGTCACTGCAACCTCCAAAAAAATCAGGACTTACTACCCCAATAACCTGCTAACTCACCCCTGAAATACTTACTTATTCACACTATTTTGTTCATTTGACTTGTTTCTAATTTGAAATGCCCATTTTTGTGGGGCCAGAAAGGTGCGTCTTTAAAAGGCGATTTCTACGATACCCCACTTTTGCGCGTCGGACCGCGACTTTTTCCAGAAACGCCGAAAAACCGCAATTTTCAGGAGAAACAAGACGTACATCCTCCCCCTCTGCCGCCCACCCACCCAACTGACAGCCAGCCAGCAGACAAGCACAGAGAGTTCCGTGGGTCTGTCTGTGATGTCATAAAGGGCCTGCTGATCAATGGCCAGCTCTCTGATTGGCTGCTGTGTTTGATTGACAGATTGAATCTGGCAGCTGATTGGCTGTCTACCCTAAAGTGCATTACACACCCCTGATGGTACCACTGGCTAAGACTCCACCTCAGCTCATTGATTAATTATAAATTTAGAACAAATGATGGATGAAAGCAGGCAGGCCGGCCATTTTTTTCACGCTCATTGGACTTGTTTAATGCAATGCACCTTTGTATATTCACATGCATTCGCTTCATGCTGTAACCACTGTGCATAAAAATTTGGAAACATGGCATACAGTGTATCATTTGCTGTCTAAGTCATGTTTCCCATATTTTCCATTGCAAGATACAAGCCGGTTTGAGTGTTTGGGGCACATTTTAGCTAAAATCATCCTACGGGGCCTAACTGCTTATGCCAAAGCCTGCCTATTTTGAATGGCGTAGTGGTCACTGCAACCTCCAAAAAAATCAGGACTTACTACCCCAATAACCTGCTAACTCACCCCTGAAATACTTACTTATTCACACTATTTTGTTCATTTGACTTGTTTCTAATTTGAAATGCCCATTTTTGTGGGGCCAGAAAGGTGCGTCTTTAAAAGGCGATTTCTACGATACACCACTTTTGCGCGTCGGACCGCGACTTTTTCCGGAAACGCCGAAAAACCGCAATTTTCAGGAGAAACGAGACGTACATCCTCCCCCTCTGCCGCCCACCCACCCAACTGACAGCCAGCCAGCAGACAAGCACAGAGAGTTCCGTGGGTCTGTCTGTGATGTCATAAAGGGCCTGCTGATCAATGGCCAGCTCTCTGATTGGCTGCTGTGTTTGATTGACAGATTGAATCTGGCAGCTGATTGGCTGTCTACCCTAAAGTGCATTACACACCCCTGATGGTACCACTGGCTAAGACTCCACCTCAGCTTATTGATTAATTATAAATTTAGAACAAATGATGGATGAAAGCAGGCAGGCCGGCCATTTTTTTCACGCTCATTGGACTTGTTTAATGCAATGCACCTTTGTATATTCACATGCATTCGCTTCATGCTGTAACCACTGTGCATAAAAATTTGGAAACATGGCATACAGTGTATCATTTGCTGTCTAAGTCAAGTTTCCCATATTTTCCATTGCAAGATACTGTACAAGCCGGTTTGAGTGTTTGGGGCACATTTTAGCTAAAATCATCCTACGGGGCCTAACTGCTTATGCCAAAGCCTGCCTTTTTTGAATGGCGTAGTGGTCACTGCAACCTCCAAAAAAATCAGGACTTACTACCCCAATAACCTGCTAACTCACCCCTGAAATAATTACTTATTCACACTATTTTGTTCATTTGACTTGTTTCTAATTTGAAATGCCCATTTTTGTGGGGCCAGAAAGGTGCGTCTTTAAAAGGCGATTTCTACGATACCCCACTTTTGCGCGTCGGACCGCGACTTTTTCCAGAAACGCCGAAAAACCGCAATTTTCAGGAGAAACAAGACGTACATCCTCCCCCTCTGCCGCCCACCCACCCAACTGACAGCCAGCCAGCAGACAAGCACAGAGAGTTCCGTGGGTCTGTCTGTGATGTCATAAAGGGCCTGCTGATCAATGGCCAGCTCTCTGATTGGCTGCTGTGTTTGATTGACAGATTGAATCTGGCAGCTGATTGGCTGTCTACCCTAAAGTGCATTACACACCCCTGATGGTACCACTGGCTAAGACTCCACCTCAGCTCATTGATTAATAATAAATTTAGAACAAATGATGGATGAAAGCAGGCAGGCCGGCCATTTTTTTCACGCTCATTGGACTTGTTTAATGCAATGCACCTTTGTATATTCACATGCATTCGCTTCATGCTGTAACCACTGTGCATAAAAATTTGGAAACATGGCATACAGTGTATCATTTGCTGTCTAAGTCATGTTTCCCATATTTTCCATTGCAAGATACAAGCCGGTTTGAGTGTTTGGGGCACATTTTAGCTAAAATCATCCTACGGGGCCCAACTGCTTATGCCAAAGCCTGCCTATTTTGAATGGCGTAGTGGTCACTGCAACCTCCAAAAAAATCAGGACTTACTACCCCAATAACCTGCTAACTCACCCCTGAAATACTTACTTATTCACACTATTTTGTTCATTTGACTTGTTTCTAATTTGAAATGCCCATTTTTGTGGGGCCAGAAAGGTGCGTCTTTAAAAGGCGATTTCTACGATACCCCACTTTTGCGCGTCGGACCGCGACTTTTTCCAGAAACGCCGAAAAACCGCAATTTTCAGGAGAAACAAGACGTACATCCTCCCCCTCTGCCGCCCACCCACCCAACTGACAGCCAGCCAGCAGACAAGCACAGAGAGTTCCGTGGGTCTGTCTGTGATGTCATAAAGGGCCTGCTGATCAATGGCCAGCTCTCTGATTGGCTGCTGTGTTTGATTGACAGATTGAATCTGGCAGCTGATTGGCTGTCTACCCTAAAGTGCATTACACACCCCTGATGGTACCACTGGCTAAGACTCCAGCTCAGCTCATTGATTAATTATAAATTTAGAACAAATGATGGATGAAAGCAGGCAGGCCGGCCATTTTTTTCACGCTCATTGGACTTGTTTAATGCAATGCACCTTTGTATATTCACATGCATTCGCTTCATGCTGTAACCACTGTGCATAAAAATTTGGAAACATGGCATACAGTGTATCATTTGCTGTCTAAGTCATGTTTACCATATTTTCCATTGCAAGATACAAGCCGGTTTGAGTGTTTGGGGCACATTTTAGCTAAAATCATCCTACGGGGCCTAACTGCTTATGCCAAAGCCTGCCTATTTTGAATGGCGTAGTGGTCACTGCAACCTCCAAAAAAATCAGGACTTACTACCCCAATAACCTGCTAACTCACCCCTGAAATACTTACTTATTCACACTATTTTGTTCATTTGACTTGTTTCTAATTTGAAATGCCCATTTTTGTGGGGCCAGAAAGGTGCGTCTTTAAAAGGCGATTTCTACGATACCCCACTTTTGCGCGTCGGACCGCGACTTTTTCCAGAAACGCCGAAAAACCGCAATTTTCAGGAGAAACAAGACGTACATCCTCCCCCTCTGCCGCCCACCCACCCAACTGACAGCCAGCCAGCAGACAAGCACAGAGTTTTCCGTGGGTCTGTCTGTGATGTCATAAAGGGCCTGCTGATCAATGGCCAGCTCTCTGATTGGCTGCTGTGTTTGATTGACAGATTGAATCTGGCAGCTGATTGGCTGTCTACCCTAAAGTGCATTACACACCCCTGATGGTACCACTGGCTAAGACTCCACCTCAGCTCATTGATTAATTATAAATTTAGAACAAATGATGGATGAAAGCAGGCAGGCCGGCCATTTTTTTCACGCTCATTGGACTTGTTTAATGCAATGCACCTTTGTATATTCACATGCATTCGCTTCATGCTGTAACCACTGTGCATAAAAATTTGGAAACATGGCATACAGTGTATCATTTGCTGTCTAAGTCATGTTTCCCATATTTTCCATTGCAAGATACAAGCCGGTTTGAGTGTTTGGGGCACATTTTAGCTAAAATCATCCTACGGGGCCTAACTGCTTATGCCAAAGCCTGCCTATTTTGAATGACGTAGTGGTCACTGCAACCTCCAAAAAAATCAGGACTTACTACCCCAATAACCTGCTAACTCACCCCTGAAATACTTACTTATTCACACTATTTTGTTCATTTGACTTGTTTCTAATTTGAAATGCCCATTTTTGTGGGGCCAGAAAGGTGCGTCTTTAAAAGGCGATTTCTACGATACACCACTTTTGCGCGTCGGACCGCGACTTTTTCCGGAAACGCCGAAAAACCGCAATTTTCAGGAGAAACGAGACGTACATCCTCCCCCTCTGCCGCCCACCCACCCAACTGACAGCCAGCCAGCAGACAAGCACAGAGAGTTCCGTGGGTCTGTCTGTGATGTCATAAAGGGCCTGCTGATCAATGGCCAGCTCTCTGATTGGCTGCTGTGTTTGATTGACAGATTGAATCTGGCAGCTGATTGGCTGTCTACCCTAAAGTGCATTACACACCCCTGATGGTACCACTGGCTAAGACTCCACCTCAGCTTATTGATTAATTATAAATTTAGAACAAATGATGGATGAAAGCAGGCAGGCCGGCCATTTTTTTCACGCTCATTGGACTTGTTTAATGCAATGCACCTTTGTATATTCACATGCATTCGCTTCATGCTGTAACCACTGTGCATAAAAATTTGGAAACATGGCATACAGTGTATCATTTGCTGTCTAAGTCAAGTTTTTCATATTTTCCATTGCAAGATACTGTACAAGCCGGTTTGAGTGTTTGGGGCACATTTTAGCTAAAATCATCCTACGGGGCCTAACTGCTTATGCCAAAGCCTGCCTTTTTTGAATGGCGTAGTGGTCACTGCAACCTCCAAAAAAATCAGGACTTACTACCCCAATAACCTGCTTACTCACCCCTGAAATACTTACTTATTCACACTATTTTGTTCATTTGACTTGTTTCTAATTTGAAATGCCCATTTTTGTGGGGCCAGAAAGGTGCGTCTTTAAAAGGCGATTTCTACGATACCCCACTTTTGCGCGTCGGACCGCGACTTTTTCCAGAAACGCCGAAAAACCGCAATTTTCAGGAGAAACAAGACGTACATCCTCCCCCTCTGCCGCCCACCCACCCAACTGACAGCCAGCCAGCAGACAAGCACAGAGAGTTCCGTGGGTCTGTCTGTGATGTCATAAAGGGCCTGCTGATCAATGGCCAGCTCTCTGATTGGCTGCTGTGTTTGATTGACAGATTGAATCTGGCAGCTGATTGGCTGTCTACCCTAAAGTGCATTACACACCCCTGATGGTACCACTGGCTAAGACTCCACCTCAGCTCATTGATTAATAATGAATTTAGAACAAATGATGGATGAAAGCAGGCAGGCCGGCCATTTTTTTCACGCTCATTGGACTTGTTTAATGCAATGCACCTTTGTATATTCACATGCATTCGCTTCATGCTGTAACCACTGTGCATAAAAATTTGGAAACATGGCATACAGTGTATCATTTGCTGTCTAAGTCATGTTTCCCATATTTTCCATTGCAAGATACAAGCCGGTTTGAGTGTTTGGGGCACATTTTAGCTAAAATCATCCTACGGGGCCTAACTGCTTATGCCAAAGCCTGCCTATTTTGAATGGCGTAGTGGTCACTGCAACCTCCAAAAAAATCAGGACTTACTACCCCAATAACCTGCTAACTCACCCCTGAAATACTTACTTATTCACACTATTTTGTTTATTTGACTTGTTTCTAATTTGAAATGCCCATTTTTGTGGGGCCAGAAAGGTGCGTCTTTAAAAGGCGATTTCTACGATACCCCACTTTTGCGGGTCGGACCGCGACTTTTTCCAGAAACGCCGAAAAACCGCAATTTTCAGGAGAAACAAGACGTACATCCTCCCCCTCTGCCGCCCACCCACCCAACTGACAGCCAGCCAGCAGACAAGCACAGAGAGTTCCGTGGGTCTGTCTGTGATGTCATAAAGGGCCTGATGATCAATGGCCAGCTATCTGATTGGCTGCTGTGTTTGATTGACAGATTGAATCTGGCAGCTGATTGGCTGTCTACCCTAAAGTGCATTACACACCCCTGATGGTACCACTGGCTAAGACTCCACCTCAGCTCATTGATTAATTATAAATTTAGAACAAATGATGGATGAAAGCAGGCAGGCCGGCCATTTTTTTCACGCTCATTGGACTTGTTTAATGCAATGCACCTTTGTATATTCACATGCATTCGCTTCATGCTGTAACCACTGTGCATAAAAATTTGGAAACATGGCATACAGTGTATCATTTGCTGTCTAAGTCATGTTTCCCATATTTTCCATTGCAAGATACAAGCCGGTTTGAGTGTTTGGGGCACATTTTAGCTAAAATCATCCTACGGGGCCTAACTGCTTATGCTAAAGCCTGCCTATTTTGAATGGCGTAGTGGTCACTGCAACCTCCAAAAAAATCAGGACTTACTACCCCAATAACCTGCTAACTCACCCCTGAAATACTTACTTATTCACATTATTTTGTTCATTTGACTTGTTTCTAATTTGAAATGCCCATTTTTGTGGGGCCAGAAAGGTGCGTCTTTAAAAGGCGATTTCTACGATACCCACTTTTGCGCGTCGGACCGCGACTTTTTCCGGAAACGCCGAAAAACCGCAATTTTCAGGAGAAACGAGACGTACATCCTCCCCCTCTGCCGCCCACCCACCCAACTGACAGCCAGCCAGCAGACAAGCACAGAGAGTTCCGTGGGTCTGTCTGTGATGTCATAAAGGGCCTGCTGATCAATGGCCAGCTCTCTGATTGGCTGCTGTGTTTGATTGACAGATTGAATCTGGCAGCTGATTGGCTGTCTACCCTAAAGTGCATTACACACCCCTGATGGTACCACTGGCTAAGACTCCACCTCAGCTCATTGATTAATTATAAATTTAGAACAAATGATGGATGAAAGCAGGCAGGCCGGCCATTTTTTTCACGCTCATTGGACTTGTTTAATGCAATGCACCTTTGTATATTCACATGCATTCGCTTCATGCTGTAACCACTGTGCATAAAAATTTGGAAACATGGCATACAGTGTATCATTTGCTGTCTAAGTCATGTTTCCCATATTTTCCATTGCAAGATACAAGCCGGTTTGAGTGTTTGGGGCACATTTTAGCTAAAATCATCCTACGGGGCCTAACTGCTTATGCTAAAGCCTGCCTATTTTGAATGGCGTAGTGGTCACTGCAACCTCCAAAAAAATCAGGACTTACTACCCCAATAACCTGCTAACTCACCCCTGAAATACTTACTTATTCACACTATTTTGTTCATTTGACTTGTTTCTAATTTGAAATGCCCATTTTTGTGGGGCCAGAAAGGTGCGTCTTTAAAAGGCGATTTCTACGATACCCCACTTTTGCGCGTCGGACCGCGACTTTTTCCGGAAACGCCAAAAAACCACAATTTTCAGGAGAAACGAGACGTACATCCTCCCCCTCTGCCGCCCACCCACCCAACTGACAGCCAGCAGACAAGCACAGAGAGTTCCGTGGGTCTGTCTGTGATGTCATAAAGGGCCTGCTGATCAATGGCCAGCTCTCTGATTGGCTGCTGTGTTTGATTGACAGATTGAATCTGGCAGCTGATTGGCTGTCTACCCTAAAGTGCATTACACACCCCTGATGGTACCACTGGCTAAGACTCCACCTCAGCTCATTGATTAATTATAAATTTAGAACAAATGATGGATGAAAGCAGGCAGGCCGGACATTTTTTTCACGCTCATTGGACTTGTTTAATGCAATGCACCTTTGTATATTCACATGCATTCGCTTCATGCTGTAACCACTGTGCATAAAAATTTGGAAACATGGCATACAGTGTATCATTTGCTGTCTAAGTCATGTTTCCCATATTTTCCATTGCAAGATACAAGCCGGTTTGAGTGTTTGGGGCACATTTTAGCTAAAATCTTCTTTCGGGGCCTAACTGCTTATGCTAAAGCCTGTCTATTTTGAATGGCGTAGTGGTCACTGCAACCTCCAAAAAAATCAGGCCTTACTACCCCAATAACCTGTTAACTCACCCCTGAAATACTTACTTATTCACACTATTTTGTTCATTTGACTTGTTTCTAATTTGAAATGCCCATTTTTGTGGGGCCAGGAAGGTGCGTCTTTAAAAGGCGATTTCTAAGATACCCCACTTTTGCGCGTCGGACCGCGACTTTTTCCGGAAACGCTGAAAAACCGCAATTTTCAGGAGAAACGAGACGTACATCCTCCCCCTCTGCCGCCCACCCACCCAACTGACAGCCAGCCAGCAGACAAGCACAGAGAGTTCCGTGGGTCTGTCTGTGATGTCATAAAGGGCCTGCTGATCAATGGCCAGCTATCTGATTGGCTGCTGTGTTTGATTGACAGATTGAATCTGGCAGCTGATTGGCTGTCTACCCTAAATTGCATTACACACCCCTGATGGTACCACTGGCTAAGACTCCACCTCAGCTCATTGATTAATTATAAATTTAGAACAAATGATGGATGAAAGCAGGCAGGCCGGCCATTTTTTTCACGCTCATTGGACTTGTTTAATGCAATGCACCTTTGTATATTCACATGCATTCGCTTCATGCTGTAACCACTGTGCATAAAAATTTGGAAACATGGCATACAGTGTATCATTTGCTGTCTAAGTCATGTTTCCCATATTTTCCATTGCAAGATACAAGCCGGTTTGAGTGTTTGGGGCACATTTTAGCTAAAATCATCCTACGGGGCCTAACTGCTTATGCCAAAGCCTGCCTATTTTGAATGGCGTAGTGGTCACTGCAACCTCCAAAAAAATCAGGACTTACTACCCCAATAACCTGCTAACTCACCCCTGAAATACTTACTTATTCACACTATTTTGTTCATTTGACTTGTTTCTAATTTGAAATGCCCATTTTTGTGGGGCCAGAAAGGTGCGTCTTTAAAAGGCGATTTCTACGATACACCACTTTTGCGCGTCGGACCGCGACTTTTTCCGGAAACGCCGAAAAACCGCAATTTTCAGGAGAAACGAGACGTACATCCTCCCCCTCTGCCGCCCACCCACCCAACTGACAGCCAGCCAGCAGACAAGCACAGAGAGTTCCGTGGGTCTGTCTGTGATGTCATAAAGGGCCTGCTGATCAATGGCCAGCTCTCTGATTGGCTGCTGTGTTTGATTGACAGATTGAATCTGGCAGCTGATTGGCTGTCTACCCTAAAGTGCATTACACACCCCTGATGGTACCACTGGCTAAGACTCCACCTCAGCTTATTGATTAATTATAAATTTAGAACAAATGATGGATGAAAGCAGGCAGGCCGGCCATTTTTTTCACGCTCATTGGACTTGTTTAATGCAATGCACCTTTGTATATTCACATGCATTCGCTTCATGCTGTAACCACTGTGCATAAAAATTTGGAAACATGGCATACAGTGTATCATTTGCTGTCTAAGTCAAGTTTTTCATATTTTCCATTGCAAGATACTGTACAAGCCGGTTTGAGTGTTTGGGGCACATTTTAGCTAAAATCATCCTACGGGGCCTAACTGCTTATGCCAAAGCCTGCCTTTTTTGAATGGCGTAGTGGTCACTGCAACCTCCAAAAAAATCAGGACTTACTACCCCAATAACCTGCTTACTCACCCCTGAAATACTTACTTATTCACACTATTTTGTTCATTTGACTTGTTTCTAATTTGAAATGCCCATTTTTGTGGGGCCAGAAAGGTGCGTCTTTAAAAGGCGATTTCTACGATACCCCACTTTTGCGCGTCGGACCGCGACTTTTTCCAGAAACGCCGAAAAACCGCAATTTTCAGGAGAAACAAGACGTACATCCTCCCCCTCTGCCGCCCACCCACCCAACTGACAGCCAGCCAGCAGACAAGCACAGAGAGTTCCGTGGGTCTGTCTGTGATGTCATAAAGGGCCTGCTGATCAATGGCCAGCTCTCTGATTGGCTGCTGTGTTTGATTGACAGATTGAATCTGGCAGCTGATTGGCTGTCTACCCTAAAGTGCATTACACACCCCTGATGGTACCACTGGCTAAGACTCCACCTCAGCTCATTGATTAATAATGAATTTAGAACAAATGATGGATGAAAGCAGGCAGGCCGGACATTTTTTTCACGCTCATTGGACTTGTTTAATGCAATGCACCTTTGTATATTCACATGCATTCGCTTCATGCTGTAACCACTGTGCATAAAAATTTGGAAACATGGCATACAGTGTATCATTTGCTGTCTAAGTCATGTTTCCCATATTTTCCATTGCAAGATACAAGCCGGTTTGAGTGTTTGGGGCACATTTTAGCTAAAATCATCCTACGGGGCCTAACTGCTTATGCCAAAGCCTGCCTATTTTGAATGGCGTAGTGGTCACTGCAACCTCCAAAAAAATCAGGACTTACTACCCCAATAACCTGCTAACTCACCCCTGAAATACTTACTTATTCACACTATTTTGTTTATTTGACTTGTTTCTAATTTGAAATGCCCATTTTTGTGGGGCCAGAAAGGTGCGTCTTTAAAAGGCGATTTCTACGATACCCCACTTTTGCGGGTCGGACCGCGACTTTTTCCAGAAACGCCGAAAAACCGCAATTTTCAGGAGAAACAAGACGTACATCCTCCCCCTCTGCCGCCCACCCACCCAACTGACAGCCAGCCAGCAGACAAGCACAGAGAGTTCCGTGGGTCTGTCTGTGATGTCATAAAGGGCCTGATGATCAATGGCCAGCTATCTGATTGGCTGCTGTGTTTGATTGACAGATTGAATCTGGCAGCTGATTGGCTGTCTACCCTAAAGTGCATTACACACCCCTGATGGTACCACTGGCTAAGACTCCACCTCAGCTCATTGATTAATTATAAATTTAGAACAAATGATGGATGAAAGCAGGCAGGCCGGCCATTTTTTTCACGCTCATTGGACTTGTTTAATGCAATGCACCTTTGTATATTCACATGCATTCGCTTCATGCTGTAACCACTGTGCATAAAAATTTGGAAACATGGCATACAGTGTATCATTTGCTGTCTAAGTCATGTTTCCCATATTTTCCATTGCAAGATACAAGCCGGTTTGAGTGTTTGGGGCACATTTTAGCTAAAATCATCCTACGGGGCCTAACTGCTTATGCTAAAGCCTGCCTATTTTGAATGGCGTAGTGGTCACTGCAACCTCCAAAAAAATCAGGACTTACTACCCCAATAACCTGCTAACTCACCCCTGAAATACTTACTTATTCACATTATTTTGTTCATTTGACTTGTTTCTAATTTGAAATGCCCATTTTTGTGGGGCCAGAAAGGTGCGTCTTTAAAAGGCGATTTCTACGATACCCACTTTTGCGCGTCGGACCGCGACTTTTTCCGGAAACGCCGAAAAACCGCAATTTTCAGGAGAAACGAGACGTACATCCTCCCCCTCTGCCGCCCACCCACCCAACTGACAGCCAGCCAGCAGACAAGCACAGAGAGTTCCGTGGGTCTGTCTGTGATGTCATAAAGGGCCTGCTGATCAATGGCCAGCTCTCTGATTGGCTGCTGTGTTTGATTGACAGATTGAATCTGGCAGCTGATTGGCTGTCTACCCTAAAGTGCATTACACACCCCTGATGGTACCACTGGCTAAGACTCCACCTCAGCTCATTGATTAATTATAAATTTAGAACAAATGATGGATGAAAGCAGGCAGGCCGGCCATTTTTTTCACGCTCATTGGACTTGTTTAATGCAATGCACCTTTGTATATTCACATGCATTCGCTTCATGCTGTAACCACTGTGCATAAAAATTTGGAAACATGGCATACAGTGTATCATTTGCTGTCTAAGTCATGTTTCCCATATTTTCCATTGCAAGATACAAGCCGGTTTGAGTGTTTGGGGCACATTTTAGCTAAAATCATCCTACGGGGCCTAACTGCTTATGCTAAAGCCTGCCTATTTTGAATGGCGTAGTGGTCACTGCAACCTCCAAAAAAATCAGGACTTACTACCCCAATAACCTGCTAACTCACCCCTGAAATACTTACTTATTCACACTATTTTGTTCATTTGACTTGTTTCTAATTTGAAATGCCCATTTTTGTGGGGCCAGAAAGGTGCGTCTTTAAAAGGCGATTTCTACGATACCCCACTTTTGCGCGTCGGACCGCGACTTTTTCCGGAAACGCCAAAAAACCACAATTTTCAGGAGAAACGAGACGTACATCCTCCCCCTCTGCCGCCCACCCACCCAACTGACAGCCAGCAGACAAGCACAGAGAGTTCCGTGGGTCTGTCTGTGATGTCATAAAGGGCCTGCTGATCAATGGCCAGCTCTCTGATTGGCTGCTGTGTTTGATTGACAGATTGAATCTGGCAGCTGATTGGCTGTCTACCCTAAAGTGCATTACACACCCCTGATGGTACCACTGGCTAAGACTCCACCTCAGCTCATTGATTAATTATAAATTTAGAACAAATGATGGATGAAAGCAGGCAGGCCGGACATTTTTTTCACGCTCATTGGACTTGTTTAATGCAATGCACCTTTGTATATTCACATGCATTCGCTTCATGCTGTAACCACTGTGCATAAAAATTTGGAAACATGGCATACAGTGTATCATTTGCTGTCTAAGTCATGTTTCCCATATTTTCCATTGCAAGATACAAGCCGGTTTGAGTGTTTGGGGCACATTTTAGCTAAAATCTTCTTTCGGGGCCTAACTGCTTATGCTAAAGCCTGTCTATTTTGAATGGCGTAGTGGTCACTGCAACCTCCAAAAAAATCAGGCCTTACTACCCCAATAACCTGTTAACTCACCCCTGAAATACTTACTTATTCACACTATTTTGTTCATTTGACTTGTTTCTAATTTGAAATGCCCATTTTTGTGGGGCCAGGAAGGTGCGTCTTTAAAAGGCGATTTCTAAGATACCCCACTTTTGCGCGTCGGACCGCGACTTTTTCCGGAAACGCTGAAAAACCGCAATTTTCAGGAGAAACGAGACGTACATCCTCCCCCTCTGCCGCCCACCCACCCAACTGACAGCCAGCCAGCAGACAAGCACAGAGAGTTCCGTGGGTCTGTCTGTGATGTCATAAAGGGCCTGCTGATCAATGGCCAGCTATCTGATTGGCTGCTGTGTTTGATTGACAGATTGAATCTGGCAGCTGATTGGCTGTCTACCCTAAATTGCATTACACACCCCTGATGGTACCACTGGCTAAGACTCCACCTCAGCTCATTGATTAATTATAAATTTAGAACAAATGATGGATGAAAGCAGGCAGGCCGGCCATTTTTTTCACGCTCATTGGACTTGTTTAATGCAATGCACCTTTGTATATTCACATGCATTCGCTTCATGCTGTAACCACTGTGCATAAAAATTTGGAAACATGGCATACAGTGTATCATTTGCTGTCTAAGTCATGTTTCCCATATTTTCCATTGCAAGATACAAGCCGGTTTGAGTGTTTGGGGCACATTTTAGCTAAAATCATCCTACGGGGCCTAACTGCTTATGCCAAAGCCTGCCTATTTTGAATGGCGTAGTGGTCACTGCAACCTCCAAAAAAATCAGGACTTACTACCCCAATAACCTGCTAACTCACCCCTGAAATACTTACTTATTCACACTATTTTGTTTATTTGACTTGTTTCTAATTTGAAATGCCCATTTTTGTGGGGCCAGAAAGGTGCGTCTTTAAAAGGCGATTTCTACGATACCCCACTTTTGCGGGTCGGACCGCGACTTTTTCCAGAAACGCCGAAAAACCGCAATTTTCAGGAGAAACAAGACGTACATCCTCCCCCTCTGCCGCCCACCCACCCAACTGACAGCCAGCCAGCAGACAAGCACAGAGAGTTCCGTGGGTCTGTCTGTGATGTCATAAAGGGCCTGATGATCAATGGCCAGCTATCTGATTGGCTGCTGTGTTTGATTGACAGATTGAATCTGGCAGCTGATTGGCTGTCTACCCTAAAGTGCATTACACACCCCTGATGGTACCACTGGCTAAGACTCCACCTCAGCTCATTGATTAATTATAAATTTAGAACAAATGATGGATGAAAGCAGGCAGGCCGGCCATTTTTTTCACGCTCATTGGACTTGTTTAATGCAATGCACCTTTGCAGGGGCTGGCTGGGAACTTTCAGCCTGGGGGGCAAACACAAGCAAGTGGCCCCACTTTTTTTTTACCAGCGCATTAAATGGAAAAAGAGATTCACAATGTTGGAGGCCTAGTTTGCTTATTTAGCAGGAATGGGCTTAGAATGCCACCTGTCAGAAACCGACAAGTGGAACATAAAACACTGCATCCTTCTGCACATGCGTCAGATAAATGCGCTGCATGGGGCACTGGGAGGAGACCAGTTAAATCCCTCTCAGTACATATTGCAAAAAGAAGCCCATAGGCTTCTATAACGCAATGCCATTCCCAGATGGCAATGCCCACCAAGTACATGCTCTAAAACAGGGGTAGCCAACTCCAGTCCTCGAGAGCTACCAACAGTACCTAACAGGTACACAGGTGCACTCATTACTGACTGACCCATCTTAAAAGATTCACAGGTGGAGCTAATTACATCACTTGTGATTCTGTGAGGAGACCTGGAAAACATTAACTTTTGGTAACTCTCGAGTTTTGGAGTTGGCTGCCCCTGCTCTAGAATGTATTAAATTCAGGAGCTTGGTGTATATGAGAAATGTGGTCAGACCTCTGAATTCATATTCAGTATACTTGTCTACCTGACCCTCTCCATGCGGGAGAAAATGCTCTGTTCCTGTGCTTCCCTGGTAATGTAGGATTGCTGTCACCTGTGGTGAAACACCTTTAACTAGCTCCCCGCAGGTGATGGCAATCATTCATTACAGGGAAGTCCAGAAACAGAGCATTTTCTCCCTCATGGAGAGGGTCAGGTAGACAAGTATGCTGAATATGGATTTTCAGAGGTTTGGCCACATTTTTTACCTTTGGTACACCCTGCCCCAGTGAGCATACAGAAGCCATCTACAGTAGGAAACAATATATTACGAAATAAATCAAAAATAATTTTCATATCCCTAGATACTATTATAATAACAACCTGAATCAATAATGGAGTCCTATTCATAAGTCCCAAAATATAATTTTATGTATACAGTATATATTTTATATACAGTATATGAACAGACAGACAGATTGAGCACAAAACTTCCTTTACAAAACCCCATCCAACACAAAAAAATTAACATACAGGTATCTAAGTTTAAACATTACAGTACTTGATGCACGGCATCTGTACCCTATGCTACTGAACTCTCTTCCCTAGATTACTGACCCCTGTGAAGCCTATTCCACAGATGGAGCGCCTCTCGTTCAGCGCCGGAGATCGCCAGAATGTCCCTGCTGGCGATCGCCAGTGGAGAGGCGCTCTATCTGACTGGGACGTGCGAGCATCTCACACGCACATACGCCCCAGTTTTTTGGCGGCTGGAGACACGAACCCTGCCTGTCTTCGATTCAGGGAAACGGGCAGTGTTAGGGGGGTGCGGGGAGGCGGAGGGGACCGCCGAGGAATGACGACGAGGACCAGCGACGGAAGGGAACACGAGTGTCTCGTACGCGTGCGTCCCCTTCCGGCGACTCCATATGTATATGACTGCTCCCTTTAAACTCAATTCATAAATATACAATATGCACACGTGCACTCATATGTATACAGCAGTTATACATATATTTACACAATTATACATTATGGGGTTTATTCAGGTTGATTCGCAAGGCTGCGAATTCGCAGCCTTGCGAGTCCACCAAACCCCGCCCGGCGAACGCACGCCCCCCCAGCAATGTGCAGCCTCGGCCGCACAGCAGCGAATGGATGTTTTGCATAAACATCCATTCGCTTTGCTGGGGTGTCCGCCCACATCATTCGATGGTCACCGACCATCGAATGATTTTTAGCGTGCACGCTTCAGTCACTTACATTTGCGTGCACGCTGGCGTGATATGGGCGGGCAGCTGACATCCGGTGATGTCAGCTACCCGGCCCACACACCCGCGTCACTGCCTCATTACCATGAGAACGCCCAGCGTTCTCATGGGAATGCCAATGGAACGCTGGGCATTCCCATATGGTAATGGGGCAGCCCGGCGCCCCCTGCCCATCTCCGCCCCCCCCTCGCTGCCATGGGTGCGTGCACCCGGCGACCCGAAAGGTCGCCGTGGGTGCACGCACCATATGCCTGCACATGTGCAGATACCCGTCTGCGCATGCGCAGATGGCCAACATCGGATCTGCGTGCGAATGCACGCAGATCTGAATAAGGCCCAATATACACAAAATACACCTTCACATACCACACTCAGAATGCAAATTTTGTTATGAGACAGGCAGCTGGCCTGGCTCCTAGGAGAGGGGAGGAGACTTAGGAGAGTGAATGGGACAAGATATGGGGAAGGCGTCTGGGCTGAAACCACAGCACAGATGACCAGGATTGCAGGGGACATAGCAGCAGTGTGAAATGAGGGACAGAGTTT
Source organism: Crinia signifera (assembly GCF_055691185.1). Taxonomy (NCBI): domain Eukaryota; kingdom Metazoa; phylum Chordata; class Amphibia; order Anura; family Myobatrachidae; genus Crinia; species Crinia signifera. The sequence continues at coordinate 1,033,260 of NW_028142514.1, read as the reverse complement.
GGGGCTAGCGGGCCGCTGCTAATACCATGTAACAGAAGGATGGTATGGGGTTTATTTGACACCCTCCACGGTTTGGAGGTCTGGGCTACAGCTCTGCCCAACTGCCCCTTAAATATGTGCACAATTAGTCACACACACACATAATGAAGAAAGAAACAACAAGCCCCCCACAGATATGTATGCAACACTGATATATTTTTCCACATATAAAGACACATACATATAATAAAGAAAACACCAGCACCCCCCCCCCCACACACACACACACACATATGTATGCAACAGTTACAGATATATTTTTACACTCACATGCAGACACATCCAGTAGTCCACATACTCACTCACTAAACAAGATAACAGCCCCCCACACATGTATGAAGCAATGACATGTATTTTTCCACACACAGACACATACACACACACATTTAATGAATAAGAAAACAAAAGCTCCCAGTAACATATCCCTACCCATGTCTCTTTCCAGTTTCCACCAAGCAGCACTCGTCCAGGGGTGGGCAGCTCCTGTAGGTGGAGAAGGGAGGGAGCAGGATGCATGCTAGCTGCCCGGGAGGAAAGAAGAGGAGGAGTTCGGGAAACAGGAGGGGAGGGGCCAGCCTGTATGGGAGCTCAGCTCATTGGTGGCTGGCCCCAGTACTCAAGTATTGCAACTGTGTGTGTAGGCTCCGTAGTCCGTACTGACTGTGCACCAGCCCTGAACGGCTGTCAGAGCACATGCTGCAATGTCTCCCGGCCACATGAATGTGTGCAAGTGCAGCACACACCTGCGGCCCCAAACAGGTACAGTGTGCTGGCCTGGGGGGCAACTGGCACCCTGCCCCCCTGCCCAGCCCGCCTCTGCACCTTTGTATATTCACATGCATTCGCTTCATGCTGTAACCACTGTGCATAAAAATTTGGAAACATGGCATACAGTGTATCATTTGCTGTCTAAGTCATGTTTCCCATATTTTCCATTGCAAGATACAAGCCGGTTTGAGTGTTTGGGGCACATTTTAGCTAAAATCATCCTACGGGGCCTAACTGCTTATGCTAAAGCCTGCCTATTTTGAATGGCGTAGTGGTCACTGCAACCTCCAAAAAAATCAGGACTTACTACCCGAATAACCTGCTAACTCACCCCTGAAATACTTACTTATTCACATTATTTTGTTCATTTGACTTGTTTCTAATTTGAAATGCCCATTTTTGTGGGGCCAGAAAGGTGCGTCTTTAAAAGGCGATTTCTACGATACCCACTTTTGCGCGTCGGACCGCGACTTTTTCCGGAAACGCCGAAAAACCGCAATTTTCAGGAGAAACGAGACGTACATCCTCCCCCTCTGCCGCCCACCCACCCAACTGACAGCCAGCCAGCAGACAAGCACAGAGAGTTCCGTGGGTCTGTCTGTGATGTCATAAAGGGCCTGCTGATCAATGGCCAGCTCTCTGATTGGCTGCTGTGTTTGATTGACAGATTGAATCTGGCAGCTGATTGGCTGTCTACCCTAAAGTGCATTACACACCCCTGATGGTACCACTGGCTAAGACTCCACCTCAGCTCATTGATTAATTATAAATTTAGAACAAATGATGGATGAAAGCAGGCAGGCCGGCCATTTTTTTCACGCTCATTGGACTTGTTTAATGCAATGCACCTTTGTATATTCACATGCATTCGCTTCATGCTGTAACCACTGTGCATAAAAATTTGGAAACATGGCATACAGTGTATCATTTGCTGTCTAAGTCATGTTTCCCATATTTTCCATTGCAAGATACAAGCCGGTTTGAGTGTTTGGGGCACATTTTAGCTAAAATCATCCTACGGGGCCTAACTGCTTATGCTAAAGCCTGCCTATTTTGAATGGCGTAGTGGTCACTGCAACCTCCAAAAAAATCAGGACTTACTACCCCAATAACCTGCTAACTCACCCCTGAAATACTTACTTATTCACACTATTTTGTTCATTTGACTTGTTTCTAATTTGAAATGCCCATTTTTGTGGGGCCAGAAAGGTGCGTCTTTAAAAGGCGATTTCTACGATACCCCACTTTTGCGCGTCGGACCGCGACTTTTTCCGGAAACGCCAAAAAACCACAATTTTCAGGAGAAACGAGACGTACATCCTCCCCCTCTGCCGCCCACCCACCCAACTGACAGCCAGCAGACAAGCACAGAGAGTTCCGTGGGTCTGTCTGTGATGTCATAAAGGGCCTGCTGATCAATGGCCAGCTCTCTGATTGGCTGCTGTGTTTGATTGACAGATTGAATCTGGCAGCTGATTGGCTGTCTACCCTAAAGTGCATTACACACCCCTGATGGTACCACTGGCTAAGACTCCACCTCAGCTCATTGATTAATTATAAATTTAGAACAAATGATGGATGAAAGCAGGCAGGCCGGACATTTTTTTCACGCTCATTGGACTTGTTTAATGCAATGCACCTTTGTATATTCACATGCATTCGCTTCATGCTGTAACCACTGTGCATAAAAATTTGGAAACATGGCATACAGTGTATCATTTGCTGTCTAAGTCATGTTTCCCATATTTTCCATTGCAAGATACAAGCCGGTTTGAGTGTTTGGGGCACATTTTAGCTAAAATCTTCTTTCGGGGCCTAACTGCTTATGCTAAAGCCTGTCTATTTTGAATGGCGTAGTGGTCACTGCAACCTCCAAAAAAATCAGGCCTTACTACCCCAATAACCTGTTAACTCACCCCTGAAATACTTACTTATTCACACTATTTTGTTCATTTGACTTGTTTCTAATTTGAAATGCCCATTTTTGTGGGGCCAGGAAGGTGCGTCTTTAAAAGGCGATTTCTAAGATACCCCACTTTTGCGCGTCGGACCGCGACTTTTTCCGGAAACGCTGAAAAACCGCAATTTTCAGGAGAAACGAGACGTACATCCTCCCCCTCTGCCGCCCACCCACCCAACTGACAGCCAGCCAGCAGACAAGCACAGAGAGTTCCGTGGGTCTGTCTGTGATGTCATAAAGGGCCTGCTGATCAATGGCCAGCTATCTGATTGGCTGCTGTGTTTGATTGACAGATTGAATCTGGCAGCTGATTGGCTGTCTACCCTAAATTGCATTACACACCCCTGATGGTACCACTGGCTAAGACTCCACCTCAGCTCATTGATTAATTATAAATTTAGAACAAATGATGGATGAAAGCAGGCAGGCCGGCCATTTTTTTCACGCTCATTGGACTTGTTTAATGCAATGCACCTTTGTATATTCACATGCATTCGCTTCATGCTGTAACCACTGTGCATAAAAATTTGGAAACATGGCATACAGTGTATCATTTGCTGTCTAAGTCATGTTTCCCATATTTTCCATTGCAAGATACAAGCCGGTTTGAGTGTTTGGGGCACATTTTAGCTAAAATCATCCTACGGGGCCTAACTGCTTATGCCAAAGCCTGCCTATTTTGAATGGCGTAGTGGTCACTGCAACCTCCAAAAAAATCAGGACTTACTACCCCAATAACCTGCTAACTCACCCCTGAAATACTTACTTATTCACACTATTTTGTTCATTTGACTTGTTTCTAATTTGAAATGCCCATTTTTGTGGGGCCAGAAAGGTGCGTCTTTAAAAGGCGATTTCTACGATACACCACTTTTGCGCGTCGGACCGCGACTTTTTCCGGAAACGCCGAAAAACCGCAATTTTCAGGAGAAACGAGACGTACATCCTCCCCCTCTGCCGCCCACCCACCCAACTGACAGCCAGCCAGCAGACAAGCACAGAGAGTTCCGTGGGTCTGTCTGTGATGTCATAAAGGGCCTGCTGATCAATGGCCAGCTCTCTGATTGGCTGCTGTGTTTGATTGACAGATTGAATCTGGCAGCTGATTGGCTGTCTACCCTAAAGTGCATTACACACCCCTGATGGTACCACTGGCTAAGACTCCACCTCAGCTTATTGATTAATTATAAATTTAGAACAAATGATGGATGAAAGCAGGCAGGCCGGCCATTTTTTTCACGCTCATTGGACTTGTTTAATGCAATGCACCTTTGTATATTCACATGCATTCGCTTCATGCTGTAACCACTGTGCATAAAAATTTGGAAACATGGCATACAGTGTATCATTTGCTGTCTAAGTCATGTTTCCCATATTTTCCATTGCAAGATACAAGCCGGTTTGAGTGTTTGGGGCACATTTTAGCTAAAATCATCCTACGGGGCCTAACTGCTTATGCCAAAGCCTGCCTATTTTGAATGGCGTAGTGGTCACTGCAACCTCCAAAAAAATCAGGACTTACTACCCCAATAACCTGCTAACTCACCCCTGAAATACTTACTTATTCACACTATTTTGTTTATTTGACTTGTTTCTAATTTGAAATGCCCATTTTTGTGGGGCCAGAAAGGTGCGTCTTTAAAAGGCGATTTCTACGATACCCCACTTTTGCGCGTCGGACCGCGACTTTTTCCAGAAACGCCGAAAAACCGCAATTTTCAGGAGAAACAAGACGTACATCCTCCCCCTCTGCCGCCCACCCACCCAACTGACAGCCAGCCAGCAGACAAGCACAGAGAGTTCCGTGGGTCTGTCTGTGATGTCATAAAGGGCCTGCTGATCAATGGCCAGCTCTCTGATTGGCTGCTGTGTTTGATTGACAGATTGAATCTGGCAGCTGATTGGCTGTCTACCCTAAAGTGCATTACACACCCCTGATGGTACCACTGGCTAAGACTCCACCTCAGCTCATTGATTAATTATAAATTTAGAACAAATGATGGATGAAAGCAGGCAGGCCGGCCATTTTTTTCACGCTCATTGGACTTGTTTAATGCAATGCACCTTTGTATATTCACATGCATTCGCTTCATGCTGTAACCACTGTGCATAAAAATTTGGAAACATGGCATACAGTGTATCATTTGCTGTCTAAGTCATGTTTCCCATATTTTCCATTGCAAGATACAAGCCGGTTTGAGTGTTTGGGGCACATTTTAGCTAAAATCATCCTACGGGGCCTAACTGCTTATGCCAAAGCCTGCCTATTTTGAATGGCGTAGTGGTCACTGCAACCTCCAAAAAAATCAGGACTTACTACCCCAATAACCTGCTAACTCACCCCTGAAATACTTACTTATTCACACTATTTTGTTCATTTGACTTGTTTCTAATTTGAAATGCCCATTTTTGTGGGGCCAGAAAGGTGCGTCTTTAAAAGGCGATTTCTACGATACACCACTTTTGCGCGTCGGACCGCGACTTTTTCCGGAAACGCCGAAAAACCGCAATTTTCAGGAGAAACGAGACGTACATCCTCCCCCTCTGCCGCCCACCCACCCAACTGACAGCCAGCCAGCAGACAAGCACAGAGAGTTCCGTGGGTCTGTCTGTGATGTCATAAAGGGCCTGCTGATCAATGGCCAGCTCTCTGATTGGCTGCTGTGTTTGATTGACAGATTGAATCTGGCAGCTGATTGGCTGTCTACCCTAAAGTGCATTACACACCCCTGATGGTACCACTGGCTAAGACTCCACCTCAGCTTATTGATTAATTATAAATTTAGAACAAATGATGGATGAAAGCAGGCAGGCCGGCCATTTTTTTCACGCTCATTGGACTTGTTTAATGCAATGCACCTTTGTATATTCACATGCATTCGCTTCATGCTGTAACCACTGTGCATAAAAATTTGGAAACATGGCATACAGTGTATCATTTGCTGTCTAAGTCATGTTTCCCATATTTTCCATTGCAAGATACAAGCCGGTTTGAGTGTTTGGGGCACATTTTAGCTAAAATCATCCTACGGGGCCTAACTGCTTATGCCAAAGCCTGCCTATTTTGAATGGCGTAGTGGTCACTGCAACCTCCAAAAAAATCAGGACTTACTACCCCAATAACCTGCTAACTCACCCCTGAAATACTTACTTATTCACACTATTTTGTTTATTTGACTTGTTTCTAATTTGAAATGCCCATTTTTGTGGGGCCAGAAAGGTGCGTCTTTAAAAGGCGATTTCTACGATACCCCACTTTTGCGCGTCGGACCGCGACTTTTTCCAGAAACGCCGAAAAACCGCAATTTTCAGGAGAAACAAGACGTACATCCTCCCCCTCTGCCGCCCACCCACCCAACTGACAGCCAGCCAGCAGACAAGCACAGAGAGTTCCGTGGGTCTGTCTGTGATGTCATAAAGGGCCTGCTGATCAATGGCCAGCTCTCTGATTGGCTGCTGTGTTTGATTGACAGATTGAATCTGGCAGCTGATTGGCTGTCTACCCTAAAGTGCATTACACACCCCTGATGGTACCACTGGCTAAGACTCCACCTCAGCTCATTGATTAATTATAAATTTAGAACAAATGATGGATGAAAGCAGGCAGGCCGGCCATTTTTTTCACGCTCATTGGACTTGTTTAATGCAATGCACCTTTGTATATTCACATGCATTCGCTTCATGCTGTAACCACTGTGCATAAAAATTTGGAAACATGGCATACAGTGTATCATTTGCTGTCTAAGTCAAGTTTCCCATATTTTCCATTGCAAGATACTGTACAAGCCGGTTTGAGTGTTTGGGGCACATTTTAGCTAAAATCATCCTACGGGGCCTAACTGCTTATGCCAAAGCCTGCCTATTTTGAATGGCGTAGTGGTCACTGCAACCTCCAAAAAAATCAGGACTTACTACCCCAATAACCTGCTAACTCACCCCTGAAATACTTACTTATTCACACTATTTTGTTCATTTGACTTGTTTCTAATTTGAAATGCCCATTTTTGTGGGGCCAGAAAGGTGCGTCTTTAAAAGGCGATTTCTACGATACCCCACTTTTGCGCGTCGGACCGCGACTTTTTCCAGAAACGCCGAAAAACCGCAATTTTCAGGAGAAACAAGACGTACATCCTCTGCCGCCCACCCACCCAACTGACAGCCAGCCAGCAGACAAGCACAGAGAGTTCCGTGGGTCTGTCTGTGATGTCATAAAGGGCCTGCTGATCAATGGCCAGCTCTCTGATTGGCTGCTGTGTTTGATTGACAGATTGAATCTGGCAGCTGATTGGCTGTCTACCCTAAAGTTCATTACACACCCCTGATGGTACCGCTGGCTAAGACTCCACCTCAGCTCATTGATTAATTATAAATTTAAAACAAATGATGGATGAAAGCAGGCAGGCCGGCCATTTTTTTCACGCTCATTGGACTTGTTTAATGCAATGCACCTTTGTATATTCACATGCATTCGCTTCATGCTGTAACCACTGTGCATAAAAATTTGGAAACATGGCATACAGTGTATCATTTGCTGTCTAAGTCATGTTTCCCATATTTTCCATTGCAAGATACAAGCCGGTTTGAGTGTTTGGGGCACATTTTAGCTAATATCATCCTACGGGGCCTAACTGCTTATGCCAAAGCCTGCCTATTTTGAATGGCGTAGTGGTCACTGCAACCTCCAAAAAAATCAGGACTTACTACCCCAATAACCTGCTAACTCACCCCTAAAAAATACTTACTTATTCACACTATTTTGTTCATTTGACTTGTTTCTAATTTGAAATGCCCATTTTTGTGGAGCCAGAAAGGTGCGTCTTTAAAAGGCGATTTCTACGATACCCCACTTTTGCGCGTCGGACCGCGACTTTTTCCGGAAACGCCGAAAAACCGCAATTTTCAGGAGAAACGAGACGTACATCCTCCCCCTCTGCCGCCCACCCACCCAACTGACAGCCAGCCAGCAGACAAGCACAGAGAGTTCCGTGGGTCTGTCTGTGATGTCATAAAGGGCCTGCTGATCAATGGCCAGCTCTCTGATTGGCTGCTGTGTTTGATTGACAGATTGAATCTGGCAGCTGATTGGCTTTCTACCCTAAAGTGCATTACTCACCCCTGATGGTACCACTGGCTAAGACTCCACCTCAGCTCATTGATTAATTATAAATTTACAACAAATGATGGATGAAAGCAGGCAGGCCGGCCATTTTTTTCACGCTCATTGGACTTGTTTAATGCAATGCACCTTTGTATATTCACATGCATTTGCTTCATGCTGTAACCACTGTGCATAAAAATTTGGAAACATGGCATACAGTGTATCATTTGCTGTCTAAGTCATGTTTCCCATATTTTCCATTGCAAGATACAAGCCGGTTTGAGTGTTTGGGGCACATTTTAGCTAAAATCATCCTACGGGGCCTAACTGCTTATGCTAAAGCCTGCCTATTTTGAATGGCGTAGTGGTCACTGCAACCTCCAAAAAAATCAGGACTTACTACCCCAATAACCTGCTAACTCACCCGTGAAATACTTACTTATTCACACTATTTTGTTCATTTGACTTGTTTCTAATTTGAAATGCCCATTTTTGTGGGGCCAGAAAGGTGCGTCTTTAAAAGGTGATTTCTACGATACCCCACTTTTGCGCGTCGGACCGCGACTTTTTCCGGAAAAGCCGAAAAACCGCAATTTTCAGGAGAAACGAGACGTACATCCTCCCCCTCTGCCGCCCACCCACCCAACTGACAGCCAGCCAGCAGACAAGCACAGAGAGTTCCGTGGGTCTGTCTGTGATGTCATAAAGGGCCTGCTGATCAATGGCCAGCTCTCTGATTGGCTGCTGTGTTTGATTGACAGATTGAATCTGGCAGCTGATTGGCTGTCTACCCTAAAGTGCATTACACACCCCTGATGGTACCACTGGCTAAGACTCCACCTCAGCTCATTGATTAATTATAAATTTAGAACAAATGATGGATGAAAGCAGGCAGGCCGGACATTTATTTCACGCGCATTGGACTTGTTTAATGCAATGCACCTTTGTATATTCACATGCATTCGCTTCATGCTGTAACCACTGTGCATAAAAATTTGGAAACATGGCATACAGTGTATCATTTGCTGTCTAAGTCATGTTTCCCATATTTTCCATTGCAAGATACAAGCCGGTTTGAGTGTTTGGGGCACATTTTAGCTAAAATCATCCTACGGGGCCTAAATGCTTATGCCAAAGCCTGCCTATTTTGAATGGCGTAGTGGTCACTGCAACCTCCAAAAAAATCAGGACTTACTACCCCAATAACCTGCTAACTCACCCCTGAAATACTTACTTATTCACACTATTTTGTTCATTTGACTTGTTTCTAATTTGAAATGCCCATTTTTGTGGGGCCAGAAAGGTGCGTCTTTAAAAGGCGATTTCTACGATACCCCACTTTTGCGCGTCGGACCGCGACTTTTTCCGGAAACGCCGAAAAACCGCAATTTTCAGGAGAAACAAGACGTACATCCTCCCCCTCTGCCGCCCACCCACCCAACTGACAGCCAGCCAGCAGACAAGCACAGAGAGTTCCGTGGGTCTGTCTGTGATGTCATAAAGGGCCTGCTGATCAATGGCCAGCTCTCTGATTGGCTGCTGTGTTTGATTGACAGATTGAATCTGGCAGCTGACTGGCTGTCTACCCTAAAGTGCATTACACACCCCTGATGGTACCACTGGCTAAGACTCCACCTCAGCTCATTGATTAATTATAAATTTAGAACAAATGATGGATGAAAGCAGGCAGGCCGGCCATTTTTTTCACGCTCATTGGACTTGTTTAATGCAATGCACCTTTGTATATTCACATGCATTCGCTTCATGCTGTAACCACTGTGCATAAAAATTTGGAAACATGGCATACAGTGTATCATTTGCTGTCTAAGTCATGTTTCCCATATTTTCCATTGCAAGATACAAGCCGGTTTGAGTGTTTGGGGCACATTTTAGCTAATATCATCCTACGGGGCCTAACTGCTTATGCCAAAGCCTGCCTATTTTGAATGGCGTAGTGGTCACTGCAACCTCCAAAAAAATCAGGACTTACTACCCCAATAACCTGCTAACTCACCCCTGAAATACTTACTTATTCACACTATTTTGTTCATTTGACTTGTTTCTAATTTGAAATGCCCATTTTTGTGGGGCGAGAAAGGTGCGTATTTAAAAGGCGATTTCTACGATACCCCACTTTTGCGCGTCGGACCGCGACTTTTTCCGGAAACGCAGAAAAACCGCAATTTTCAGGAGAAACAAAACGTACATCCTCCCCCTCTGCCGCCCACCCACCCAACTGAAAGCCAGCCAGCAGACAAGCACAGAGAGTTCCGTGGGTCTGTCTGTGATGTCATAAAGGGCCTGCTGATCAATGGCCAGCTCTCTGATTGGCTGCTGTGTTTGATTGACAGATTGAATCTGGCAGCTGATTGGCTGTCTACCCTAAAGTGCATTAAACACCCCTGATGATACCACTGGCTAAGACTCCACCTCAGCTCATTGATTAATTATAAATTTAGAACAAATGATGGATGAAAGCAGGCAGGCCGGCCATTTTTTTCACGCTCATTGGACTTGTTTTATGCAATGCACCTTTGTATATTCACATGCATTTGCTTCATGCTGTAACCACTGTGCATAAAAATTTGGAAACATGGCATACAGTGTATCATTTGCTGTCTAAGTCATGTTTCCCATATTTTCCATTGCAAGATACAAGCCGGTTTGAGTGTTTGGGGCACTTTTTAGCTAAAATCATCCTACGGGGCCTAACTGCTTATGCCAAAGCCTGCCTATTTTGAATGGCGTAGTGGTCATTGCAACCTCCAAAAAAATCAGGACTTACTACCCCAATAACCTGCTAACTCACCCCTGAAATACTTACTTATTCACACTATTTTGTTCATTTGACTTGTTTCTAATTTGAAATGCCCATTTTTGTGGGGCCAGAAAGGTGCGTCTTTAAAAGGCGATTTCTACGATACCCCACTTTTGCGCGTCGGACCGCAACTTTTTCCGGAAACGCCGAAAAACCGCAATTTTCAGGAGAAACGAGACGTACATCCTCCCCCTCTGCCGCCCACTCACCCAACTGACAGCCAGCCAGCAGACAAGCACAGAGAGTTCCGTGGGTCTGTCTGTGATGTCATAAAGGGCCTGCTGATCAATGGCCAGCTCTCTGATTGGCTGCTGTGTTTGATTGACAGATTGAATCTGGCAGCTGATTGGCTGTCTACCCTAAAGTGCATTACACACCCCTGATGGTACCACTGGCTAAGACTCCACCTCAGCTCATTGATTAATTATAAATTTAGAACAAATGATGGATGAAAGCAGGCAGGCCGGCCATTTTTTTCACGCTCATTGGACTTGTTTAATGCAATGCACCTTTGTATATTCACATGCATTCGCTTCATGCTGTAACCACTGTGCATAAAAATTTGGAAACATGGCATACAGTGTATCATTTGCTGTCTAAGTCATGTTTCCCATATTTTCCATTGCAAGATACAAGCCGGTTTGAGTGTTTGGGGCACATTTTAGCTAATATCATCCTACGGGGCCTAACTGCTTATGCCAAAGCCTGCCTATTTTGAATGGCGTAGTGGTCACTGCAACCTCCAAAAAAATCAGGACTTACTACCCCAATAACCTGCTAACTCACCCCGAAAAAATACTTACTTATTCACACTATTTTGTTCATTTGACTTGTTTCTAATTTGAAATGCCCATTTTTGTGGGGCCAGAAAGGTGCGTCTTTAAAAGGCGATTTCTACGATACCCCACTTTTGCGCGTCGGACCGCGACTTTTTCCAGAAACGCAGAAAAACCGCAATTTTCAGGAGAAACAAGACGTACATCCTCCCCCTCTGCCGCCCACCCACCCAACTGACAGCCAGCCAGCAGACAAGCACAGAGAGTTCCGTGGGTCTGTCTGTGATGTCATAAAGGGCCTGCTGATCAATGGCCAGCTCTCTGATTGGCTGCTGTGTTTGATTGACAGATTGAATCTGGCAGCTGATTGGCTGTCTACCCTAAAGTGCATTACACACCCCTGATGGTACCACTGGCTAAGACTCCACCTCAGCTCATTGATTAATAATAAATTTAGAACAAATGATGGATGAAAGCAGGCAGGCCGGCCATTTTTTTCACGCTCATTGGACTTGTTTAATGCAATGCACCTTTGTATATTCACATGCATTCGCTTCATGCTGTAACCACTGTGCATAAAAATTTGGAAACATGGCATACAGTGTATCATTTGCTGTCTAAGTCATGTTTCCCATATTTTCCATTGCAAGATACAAGCCGGTTTGAGTGTTTGGGGCACATTTTAGCTAAAATCATCCTACGGGGCCTAACTGCTTATGCCAAAGCCTGCCTATTTTGAATGGCGTAGTGGTCACTGCAACCTCCAAAAAAATCAGGACTTACTACCCCAATAACCTGCTAACTCACCCCTGAAATACTTACTTATTCACACTATTTTGTTTATTTGACTTGTTTCTAATTTGAAATGCCCATTTTTGTGGGGCCAGAAAGGTGCGTCTTTAAAAGACGATTTCTACGATACCCCACTTTTGCGCGTCGGACCGCGACTTTTTCCAGAAACGCCGAAAAACCGCAATTTTCAGGAGAAACAAGACGTACATCCTCCCCCTCTGCCGCCCACCCACCCAACTGACAGCCAGCCAGCAGACAAGCACAGAGAGTTCCGTGGGTCTGTCTGTGATGTCATAAAGGGCCTGCTGATCAATGGCCAGCTCTCTGATTGGCTGCTGTGTTTGATTGACAGATTGAATCTGGCAGCTGATTGGCTGTCTACCCTAAAGTGCATTACACACCCCTGATGGTACCACTGGCTAAGACTCCACCTCAGCTCATTGATTAATTATAAATTTAGAACAAATGATGGATGAAAGCAGGCAGGCCGGCCATTTTTTTCACGCTCATTGGACTTGTTTAATGCAATGCACCTTTGTATATTCACATGCATTCGCTTCATGCTGTAACCACTGTGCATACAAATTTGGAAACATGGCATACAGTGTATCATTTGCTGTCTAAGTCAAGTTTCCCATATTTTCCATTGCAAGATACTGTACAAGCCGGTTTGAGTGTTTGGGGCACATTTTAGCTAAAATCATCCTACGGGGCCTAACTGCTTATGCCAAAGCCTGCCTATTTTGAATGGCGTAGTGGTCACTGCAACCTCCAAAAAAATCAGGACTTACTACCCCAATAACCTGCTAACTCACCCCTGAAATACTTACTTATTCACACTATTTTGTTCATTTGACTTGTTTCTAATTTGAAATGCCCATTTTTGTGGGGCCAGAAAGGTGCGTCTTTAAAAGGCGATTTCTACGATACCCCACTTTTTGCGCGTCGGACCGCGACTTTTTCCGGAAACGCCGAAAAACCGCAATTTTCAGGAGAAACGAGACGTACATCCTCCCCCTCTGCCGCCCACCCACCCAACTGACAGCCAGCCAGCAGACAAGCACAGAGAGTTCCGTGGGTCTGTCTGTGATGTCATAAATGGCCTGCTGATCAATGGCCAGCTCTCTGATTGGCTGCTGTGTTTGATTGACAGATTGAATCTGGCAGCTGATTGGCTTTCTACCCTAAAGTGCATTACTCACCCCTGATGGTACCACTGGCTAAGACTCCACCTCAGCTCATTGATTAATTATAAATTTACAACAAATGATGGATGAAAGCAGGCAGGCCGGCCATTTTTTTCACGCTCATTGGACTTGTTTAATGCAATGCACCTTTGTATATTCACATGCATTTGCTTCATGCTGTAACCACTGTGCATAAAAATTTGGAAACATGGCATACAGTGTATCATTTGCTGTCTAAGTCATGTTTCCCATATTTTCCATTGCAAGATACAAGCCGGTTTGAGTGTTTGGGGCACATTTTAGCTAAAATCATCCTACGGGGCCTAACTGCTTATGCCAAAGCCTGCCTATTTTGAATGGCGTACTGGTCATTGCAACCTCCAAAAAAATCAGGACTTACTACCCCAATAACCTGCTAACTCACCCCTGAAATACTTACTTATTCACACTATTTTGTTCATTTGACTTGTTTCTAATTTGAAATGCCCATTTTTGTGGGGCCAGAAAGGTGCGTCTTTAAAAGGCGATTTCTACGATACCCCACTTTTGAGCGTCGGACCGCGACTTTTTCCGGAAACGCCGAAAAACCGCAATTTTCAGGAGAAACAAGACGTACATCCTCCCCCTCTGCCGCCCACCCACCCAACTGACAGCCAGCCAGCAGACAAGCACAGAGAGTTCCGTGGGTCTGTCTGTGATGTCATAAAGGGCCTGCTGATCAATGGCCAGCTCTCTGATTGGCTGCTGTGTTTGATTGACAGATTGAATCTGGCAGCTGATTGGCTGTCTACCCTAAAGTGCATTACACACCCCTGATGGTACCACTGGCTAAGACTCCACCTCAGCTCATTGATTAATTATAAATTTAGAACAAATGATGGATGAAAGCAGGCAGGCCAGCCATTTTTTTCACGCTCATTGGACTTGTTTAATGCAATGCACCTTTGTATATTCACATGCATTCGCTTCATGCTGTAACCACTGTGCATAAAAATTTGGAAACATGGCATACAGTGTATCATTTGCTGTCTAAGTCATGTTTCCCATATTTTCCATTGCAAGATACAAGCCGGTTTGAGTGTTTGGGGCACATTTTAGCTAATATCATCCTACGGGGCCTAACTGCTTATGCCAAAGCCTGCCTATTTTGAATGGCGTAGTGGTCACTGCAACCTCCAAAAAAATCAGGACTTACTACCCCAATAACCTGCTAACTAACCCCTAAAAAATACTTACTTATTCACACTATTTTGTTCATTTGACTTGTTTCTAATTTGAAATGCCCATTTTTGTGGGGCCAGAAAGGTGCGTCTTTAAAAGGCGATTTCTACGATACCCCACTTTTGAGCGTCGGACCGCGACTTTTTCCGGAAACGCCGAAAAACCGCAATTTTCAGGAGAAACAAGACGTACATCCTCCCCCTCTGCCGCCCACCCACCCAACTGACAGCCAGCCAGCAGACAAGCACAGAGAGTTCCGTGGGTCTGTCTGTGATGTCATAAAGGGCCTGCTGATCAATGGCCAGCTCTCTGATTGGCTGCTGTGTTTGATTGACAGATTGAATCTTGCAGCTGATTGGCTGTCTACCCTAAAGTGCATTACACACCCCTGATGGTACTACTGGCTAAGACTCCACCTCAGCTCATTGATTAATTATAAATTTAGAACAATTGATGGATGAAAGCAGGCAGGCCGGCCATTTTTTTCACGCTCATTGGACTTGTTTAATGCAATGCACCTTTGTATATTCACATGCATTCGCTTCATGCTGTAACCACTGTGCATAAAAATTTGGAAACATGGCATACAGTGTATCATTTGCTGTCTAAGTCATGTTTCCCATATTTTCCATTGCAAGATACAAGCCGGTTTGAGTGTTTGGGTCACATTTTAGCTAAAATCATCCTACGGGGCCTAACTGCTTATGCTAAAGCCTGCCTATTTTGAATGGCGTAGTGGTCACTGCAACCTCCAAAAAAATCAGGACTTACTACCCCAATAACCTGCTAACTCACCCGTGAAATACTTACTTATTCACACTATTTTGTTCATTTGACTTGTTTCTAATTTGAAATGCCCATTTTTGTGGGGCCAGAAAGGTGCGTCTTTAAAAGGCGATTTCTACGATACCCCACTTTTGCGCGTCGGACCGCGACTTTTTCCGGAAAAGCCGAAAAACCGCAATTTTCAGGAGAAACGAGACGTACATCCTCCCCCTCTGCCGCCCACCCACCCAACTGACAGCCAGCCAGCAGACAAGCACAGAGAGTTCCGTGGGTCTGTCTGTGATGTCATAAAGGGCCTGCTGATCAATGGCCAGCTCTCTGATTGGCTGCTGTGTTTGATTGACAGATTGAATCTGGCAGCTGATTGGCTTTCTACCCTAAAGTGCATTACTCACCCATGATGGTACCACTGGCTAAGACTCCACCTCAGCTCATTGATTAATTATAAATTTACAACAAATGATGGATGAAAGCAGGCAGGCCGGACATTTTTTTCACGCGCATTGGACTTGTTTAATGCAATGCACCTTTGTATATTCACATGCATTCGCTTCATGCTGTAACCACTGTGCATAAAAATTTGGAAACATGGCATACAGTGTATCATTTGCTGTCTAAGTCATGTTTCCCATATTTTCCATTGCAAGATACAAGCCGGTTTGAGTGTTTGGGGCACATTTTAGCTAAAATCATCCTACGGGGCCTAACTGCTTATGCTAAAGCCTGCCTATTTTGAATGGCGTAGTGGTCACTGCAACCTCCAAAAAAATCAGGACTTACTACCCCAATAACCTGCTAACTCACCCGTGAAATACTTACTTATTCACACTATTTTGTTCATTTGACTTGTTTCTAATTTGAAATGCCCATTTTTGTGGGGCCAGAAAGGTGCGTCTTTAAAAGGCGATTTCTACGATACCCCACTTTTGCGCGTCGGACCGCGACTTTTTCCGGAAACGCCGAAAAACCGCAATTTTCAGGAGAAACGAGACGTACATCCTCCCCCTCTGCCGCCCACCCACCCAACTGACAGCCAGCCAGCAGACAAGCACAGAGACTTCCGTGGGTCTGTCTGTGATGTCATAAAGGGCCTGCTGATCAATGGCCAGCTCTCTGATTGGCTGCTGTGTTTAATTGACAGATTGAATCTGGCAGCTGATTGGCTGTCTACCCTAAAGTGCATTACACACCCCTGATGGTACCACTGGCTAAGACTCCACCTCAGCTCATTGATTAATTATAAATTTAGAACAAATGATGGATGAAAGCAGGCAGGCCGGCCATTTTTTTCACGCTCATTGGACTTGTTTAATGCAATGCACCTTTGTATATTCACATGCATTCGCTTCATGCTGTAACCACTGTGCATAAAAATTTGGAAACATGGCATACAGTGTATCATTTGCTGTCTAAGTCATGTTTCCCATATTTTCCATTGCAAGATACAAGCCGGTTTGAGTGTTTGGGGCACATTTTAGCTAAAATCATCCTACGGGGCCTAAATGCTTATGCCAAAGCCTGCCTATTTTGAATGGCGTAGTGGTCACTGCAACCTCCAAAAAAATCAGGACTTACTACCCCAATAACCTGCTAACTCACCCCTGAAATACTTACTTATTCACACTATTTTGTTCATTTGACTTGTTTCTAATTTGAAATGCCCATTTTTGTGGGGCCAGAAAGGTGCGTCTTTAAAAGGCGATTTCTACGATACCCCACTTTTGCGCGTCGGACCGCGACTTTTTCCGGAAACGCTGTAAAACCGCAATTTTCAGGAGAAACAAGACGTACATCCTCCCCCTCTGCCGCCCACCCACCCAACTGACAGCCAGCCAGCAGACAAGCACAGAGAGTTCCGTGGGTCTGTCTGTGATGTCATAAAGGGCCTGCTGATCAATGGCCAGCTCTCTGATTGGCTGCTGTGTTTGATTGACAGATTGAATCTGGCAGCTGACTGGCTGTCTACCCTAAAGTGCATTACACACCCCTGATGGTACCACTGGCTAAGACTCCACCTCAGCTCATTGATTAATTATAAATTTAGAACAAATGATGGATGAAAGCAGGCAGGCCGGCCATTTTTTTCACGCTCATTGGACTTGTTTAATGCAATGCACCTTTGTATATTCACATGCATTCGCTTCATGCTGTAACCACTGTGCATAAAAATTTGGAAACATGGCATACAGTGTATAATTTGCTGTCTAAGTCATGTTTCCCATATTTTCCATTGCAAGATACAAGCCGGTTTGAGTGTTTGGGGCACATTTTAGCTAAAATCATCCTACGGGCCTAACTGCTTATGCCAAAGCCTGCCTATTTTGAATGGCGTAGTGGTCACTGCAACCTCCAAAAAAATCAGGACTTACTACCCCAATAACCTGCTAACTCACCCCTGAAATACTTACTTATTCACACTATTTTGTTCATTTGACTTGTTTCTAATTTGAAATGCCCATTTTTGTGGGGCGAGAAAGGTGCGTATTTAAAAGGCGATTTCTACGATACCCCACTTTTGCGCGTCGGACCGCGACTTTTTCCGGAAACGCAGAAAAACCGCAATTTTCAGGAGAAACAAGACGTACATCCTCCCCCTCTGCCGCCCACCCACCCAACTGAAAGCCAGCCAGCAGACAAGCACAGAGAGTTCCGTGGGTCTGTCTGTGATGTCATAAAGGGCCTGCTGATCAATGGCCAGCTCTCTGATTGGCTGCTGTGTTTGATTGACAGATTGAATCTGGCAGCTGATTGGCTGTCTACCCTAAAGTGCATTAAACACCCCTGATGATACCACTGGCTAAGACTCCACCTCAGCTCATTGATTAATTATAAATTTAGAACAAATGATGGATGAAAGCAGGCAGGCCGGCCATTTTTTTCACGCTCATTGGACTTGTTTAATGCAATGCACCTTTGTATATTCACATGCATTTGCTTCATGCTGTAACCACTGTGCATAAAAATTTGGAAACATGGCATACAGTGTATCATTTGCTGTCTAAGTCATGTTTCCCATATTTTCCATTGCAAGATACAAGCCGGTTTGAGTGTTTGGGGCACATTTTAGCTAAAATCATCCTACGGGGCCTAACTGCTTATGCCAAAGCCTGCCTATTTTGAATGGCGTAGTGGTCATTGCAACCTCCAAAAAAATCAGGACTTACTACCCCAATAACCTGCTAACTCACCCCTGAAATACTTACTTATTCACACTATTTTGTTCATTTGACTTGTTTCTAATTTGAAATGCCCATTTTTGTGGGGCCAGAAAGGTGCGTCTTTAAAAGGCGATTTCTACGATACCCCACTTTTGCGCGTCGGACCGCGACTTTTTCCGGAAACGCCGAAAAACCGC
This sequence comes from Crinia signifera, assembly GCF_055691185.1. Lineage (NCBI taxonomy): Eukaryota > Metazoa > Chordata > Amphibia > Anura > Myobatrachidae > Crinia > Crinia signifera. Next base: position 1,014,460 of record NW_028142514.1, on the reverse strand, counting down.
AATTTTCAGGAGAAACGAGACGTACATCCTCCCCCTCTGCCGCCCACTCACCCAACTGACAGCCAGCCAGCAGACAAGCACAGAGAGTTCCGTGGGTCTGTCTGTGATGTCATAAAGGGCCTGCTGATCAATGGCCAGCTCTCTGATTGGCTGCTGTGTTTGATTGACAGATTGAATCTGGCAGCTGATTGGCTGTCTACCCTAAAGTGCATTACACACCCCTGATGGTACCACTGGCTAAGACTCCACCTCAGCTCATTGATTAATTATAAATTTAGAACAAATGATGGATGAAAGCAGGCAGGCCGGCCATTTTTTTCACGCTCATTGGACTTGTTTAATGCAATGCACCTTTGTATATTCACATGCATTCGCTTCATGCTGTAACCACTGTGCATAAAAATTTGGAAACATGGCATACAGTGTATCATTTGCTGTCTAAGTCATGTTTCCCATATTTTCCATTGCAAGATACAAGCCGGTTTGAGTGTTTGGGGCACATTTTAGCTAATATCATCCTACGGGGCCTAACTGCTTATGCCAAAGCCTGCCTATTTTGAATGGCGTAGTGGTCACTGCAACCTCCAAAAAAAGCAGGACTTACTACCCCAATAACCTGCTAACTCACCCCTAAAAAATACTTACTTATTCACACTATTTTGTTCATTTGACTTGTTTCTAATTTGAAATGCCCATTTTTGTGAGGCCAGAAAGGTGCGTCTTTAAAAGGCGATTTCTACGATACCCCACTTTTGAGCGTCGGACAGCGACTTTTTCCGGAAACGTCGAAAAACCGCAATTTTCAGGAGAAACAATACGTACATCCTCCCCCTCTGCCGCCCACCCACCCAACTGACAGCCAGCCAGCAGACAAGCACAGAGAGTTCCGTGGGTCTGTCTGTGATGTCATAAAGGGCCTGCTGATCAATGGCCAGCTCTCTGATTGGCTGCTGTGTTTGATTGACAGATTGAATCTTGCAGCTGATTGGCTGTCTACCCTAAAGTGCATTACACACCCCTGATGGTACTACTGGCTAAGACTCCACCTCAGCTCATTGATTAATTATAAATTTAGAACAAATGATGGATGAAAGCAGGCAGGCCGGCCATTTTTTTCACGCTCATTGGACTTGTTTAATGCAATGCACCTTTGTATATTCACATGCATTCGCTTCATGCTGTAACCACTGTGCATAAAAATTTGGAAACATGGCATACAGTGTATCATTTGCTGTCTAAGTCATGTTTCCCATATTTTCCATTGCAAGATACAAGCCGGTTTGAGTGTTTGGGTCACATTTTAGCTAAAATCATCCTACGGGGCCTAACTGCTTATGCTAAAGCCTGCCTATTTTGAATGGCGTAGTGGTCACTGCAACCTCCAAAAAAATCAGGACTTACTACCCCAATAACCTGCTAACTCACCCCTGAAATACTTACTTATTCACACTATTTTGTTCATTTGACTTGTTTCTAATTTGAAATGCCCATTTTTGTGGGGCCAGAAAGGTGCGTTTTTAAAAGGCGATTTCTACGATACCCCACTTTTGCGCGTCAGACCGCGACTTATTCCGGAAACGCCGAAAAACCGCAATTTTCAGGAGAAGCGAGACGTACATCCTCCCCCTCTGCCGCCCACCCACCCAACTGACAGCCAGCCAGCAGACAAGCACAGAGAGTTCCGTGGGTCTGTCTGTGATGTCATAAAGGGCCTGCTGATCAATGGCCAGCTCTCTGATTGGCTGCTGTGTTTGATTGACAGATTGAATCTGGCAGCTGATTGGCTGTCTACCCTAAAGTGCATTACACACCCCTGATGGTACCACTGGCTAAGACTCCACCTCAGCTCATTGATTAATTATAAATTTAGAACAAATGATGGATGAAAGCAGGCAGGCCGGACATTTTTTTCACGCGCATTGGACTTGTTTAATGCAATGCACCTTTGTATATTCACATGCATTCGCTTCATGCTGTAACCACTGTGCATAAAAATTTGGAAACATGGCATACAGTGTATCATTTGCTGTCTAAGTCATGTTTCCCATATTTTCCATTGCAAGATACAAGCCGGTTTGAGTGTTTGGGGCACATTTTAGCTAAAATCATCCTACGGGGCCTAACTGCTTATGCTAAAGCCTGCCTATTTTGAATGGCGTAGTGGTCACTGCAACCTCCAAAAAAATCAGGACTTACTACCCCAATAACCTGCTAACTCACCCGTGAAATACTTACTTATTCACACTATTTTGTTCATTTGACTTGTTTCTAATTTGAAATGCCCATTTTTGTGGGGCCAGAAAGGTGCGTCTTTAAAAGGCGATTTCTACGATACCCCACTTTTGCGCGTCGGACCGCGACTTTTTCCGGAAACGCTGAAAAACCGCAATTTTCAGGAGAAACGAGACGTACATCCTCCCCCTCTGCCGCCCACCCACCCAACTGACAGCCAGCCAGCAGACAAGCACAGAGACTTCCGTGGGTCTGTCTGTGATGTCATAAAGGGCCTGCTGATCAATGGCCAGCTCTCTGATTGGCTGCTGTGTTTGATTGACAGATTGAATCTGGCAGCTGATTGGCTGTCTACCCTAAAGTGCATTACACACCCCTGATGGTACCACTGGCTAAGACTCCACCTCAGCTCATTGATTAATTATAAATTTAGAACAAATGATGGATGAAAGCAGGCAGGCCGGCCATTTTTTTCACGCTCATTGGACTTGTTTAATGCAATGCACCTTTGTATATTCACATGCATTCGCTTCATGCTGTAACCACTGTGCATAAAAATTTGGAAACATGGCATACAGTGTATCATTTGCTGTCTAAGTCATGTTTCCCATATTTTCCATTGCAAGATACAAGCCTGTTTGAGTGTTTGGGGCACATTTTAGCTAATATCGTCCTACGGGGCCTAACTGCTTATGCCAAACCCTGCCTATTTTGAATGGCGTAGTGGTCACTGCAACCTCCAAAAAAATCAGGACTTACTACCCCAATAACCTGCTAACTCACCCCTAAAAAATACTTACTTATTCACACTATTTTGTTCATTTGACTTGTTTCTAATTTGAAATGCCCATTTTTGTGGGGCCAAAAAGGTGCGTCTTTAAAAGGCGATTTCTACGATACCCCACTTTTGAGCGTCGGACCGCGTCATTTTCCGGAAACGCCGAAAAACCGCAATTTTCAGGAGAAACAAGACGTACATCCTCCCCCTCTGCCGCCCACCCACCCAACTGACAGCCAGCCAGCAGACAAGCACAGAGAGTTCCGTGGGTCTGTCTGTGATGTCATAAAGGGCCTGCTGATCAATGGCCAGCTCTCTGATTGGCTGCTGTGTTTGATTGACAGATTGAATCTTGCAGCTGATTGGCTGTCTACCCTAAAGTGCATTACACACCCCTGATGGTACTACTGGCTAAGACTCCACCTCAGCTCATTGATTAATTATAAATTTAGAACAAATGATGGATGAAAGCAGGCAGGCCGGCCATTTTTTTCACGCTCATTGGACTTGTTTAATGCAATGCACCTTTGTATATTCACATGCATTCGCTTCATGCTGTAACCACTGTGCATAAAAATTTGGAAACATGGCATACAGTGTATCATTTGCTGTCTAAGTCATGTTTCCCATATTTTCCATTGCAAGATACAAGCCAGTTTGAGTGTTTGGGTCACATTTTAGCTAAAATCATCCTACGGGGCCTAACTGCTTATGCTAAAGCCTGCCTATTTTGAATGGCGTAGTGGTCACTGCAACCTCCAAAAAAATCAGGACTTACTACCCCAATAACCTGCTAACTCACCCCTGAAATACTTACTTATTCACACTATTTTGTTCATTTGACTTGTTTCTAATTTGAAATGCCCATTTTTGTGGGGCCAGAAAGGTGCGTTTTTAAAAGGCGATTTCTACGATACCCCACTTTTGCGCGTCAGACCGCGACTTATTCCGGAAACGCCGAAAAACCGCAATTTTCAGGAGAAGCGAGACGTACATCCTCCCCCTCTGCCGCCCACCCACCCAACTGACAGCCAGCCAGCAGACAAGCACAGAGAGTTCCGTGGGTCTGTCTGTGATGTCATAAAGGGCCTGCTGATCAATGGCCAGCTCTCTGATTGGCTGCTGTGTTTGATTGACAGATTGAATCTGGCAGCTGATTGGCTGTCTACACTAAAGTGCATTACACACCCCTGATGGTACCACTGGCTAAGACTCCACCTCAGCTCATTGATTAATTATAAATTTAGAACAAATGATGGATGAAAGCAGGCAGGCCGGACATTTTTTTCACGCGCATTGGACTTGTTTAATGCAATGCACCTTTGTATATTCACATGCATTTGCTTCATGCTGTAACCACTGTGCATAATAATTTGGAAACATGGCATACAGTGTATCATTTGCTGTCTAAGTCATGTTTCCCATATTTTCCATTGCAAGATACAAGCCGGTTTCAGTGTTTGGGTCACATTTTAGCTAAAATCATCCTACGGGGCCTAACTGCTTATGCTAAAGCCTGCCTATTTTGAATGGCTTAGTGGTCACTGCAACCTCCAAAAAAATCAGGACTTACTACCCCAATAACCTGCTAACTCACCCCTGAAATACTTACTTATTCACACTATTTTGTTCATTTGACTTGTTTCTAATTTGAAATGCCCATTTTTGTGGGGCCAGAAAGGTGCGTCTTTAAAAGGCGATTTCTACGATACCCCACTTTTGCGCGTCAGACCGCGACTTTTTCCGGAAACGCCGAAAAACCGCAATTTTCAGGAGAATCGAGACGTACATCCTCCCCCTCTGCCGCCCACCCACCCAACTGACAGCCAGCCAGCAGACAAGCACAGAGAGTTCCGTGGGTCTGTCTGTGATGTCATAAAGGGCCTGCTGATCAATGGCCAGCTCTCTGATTGGCTGCTGTGTTTGATTGACAGATTGAATCTGGCAGCTGATTGGCTGTCTACCCTAAAGTGCATTACACACCCCTGATGGTACCACTGGCTAAGACTCCACCTCAGCTCATTGATTAATTATAAATTTAGAACAAATGATGGATGAAAGCAGGCAGGCCGGACATTTTTTTCACGCGCATTGGACTTGTTTAATGCAATGCACCTTTGTATATTCACATGCATTTGCTTCATGCTGTAACCACTGTGCATAATAATTTGGAAACATGGCATACAGTGTATCATTTGCTGTCTAAGTCATGTTTCCCATATTTTCCATTGCAAGATACAAGCCGGTTTGAGTGTTTGGGGCACATTTTAGCTAAAATCATCCTACGGGGCCTAACTGCTTATGCTAAAGCCTGCCTATTTTGAATGGCGTAGTGGTCACTGCAACCTCCAAAAAAATCAGGACTTACTACCCCAATAACCTGCTAACTCACCCGTTAAATACTTACTTATTCACACTATTTTGTTCATTTGACTTGTTTCTAATTTGAAATGCCCATTTTTGTGGGGCCAGAAAGGTGCGTCTTTAAAAGGCGATTTCTACGATACCCCACTATTGCGCGTCGGACCGCGACTTTTTCCGGAAATGCTGAAAAACCGCAATTTTCAGGAGAAACGAGACGTACATCCTCCCCCTCTGCCGCCCACCCACCCAACTGACAGCCAGCCAGCAGACAAGCACAGAGACTTCCGTGGGTCTGTCTGTGATGTCATAAAGGGCCTGCTGATCAATGGCCAGCTCTCTGATTGGCTGCTGTGTTTAATTGACAGATTGAATCTGGCAGCTGATTGGCTGTCTACCCTAAAGTACATTACACACCCCTGATGGTACCACTGGCTAAGACTCCACCTCAGCTCATTGATTAATTATAAATTTAGAACAAATGATGGATGAAAGCAGGCAGGCCGGCCATTTTTTTCACGCTCATTGGACTTGTTTAATGCAATGCACCTTTGTATATTCACATGCATTCGCTTCATGCTGTAACCACTGTGCATTAAAATTTGGAAACATGGCATACAGTGTATCATTTGCTGTCTAAGTCATGTTTCCCATATTTTCCATTGCAAGATACAAGCCGGTTTGAGTGTTTGGGGCACATTTTAGCTAAAATCATCCTACGGGGCCTAAATGCTTATGCCAAAGGCTGCCTATTTTGAATGGCGTAGTGGTCACTGCAACCTCCAAAAAAATCAGGACTTACTACCCCAATAACCTGCTAACTCACCCCTGAAATACTTACTTATTCACACTATTTTGTTCATTTGACTTGTTTCTAATTTGAAATGCCCATTTTTGTGGGGCCAGAAAGGTGTGTCTTTAAAAGGCGATTTCTACGATACCCCACTTTTGCGCGTCGGACCGCGACTTTTTCCGGAAACGCCGAAAAACCGCAATTTTCAGGAGAAACAAGACGTACATCCTCCCCCTCTGCCGCCCACCCACCCAACTGACAGCCAGCCAGCAGACAAGCACAGAGAGTTCCGTGGGTCTGTCTGTGATGTCATAAAGGGCCTGCTGATCAATGGCCAGCTCTCTGATTGGCTGCTGTGTTTGATTGACAGATTGAATCTGGCAGCTGATTGGCTGTCTACCCTAAAGTGCATTACACACCCCTGATGGTACCACTGGCTAAGACTCCACCTCAGCTCATTGATTAATTATAAATTTAGAACAAATGATGGATGAAAGCAGGCAGGCCGGCCATTTTTTTCACGCTCATTGGACTTGTTTAATGCAATGCACCTTTGTATATTCACATGCATTCGCTTCATGCTGTAACCACTGTGCATAAAAATTTGGAAACATGGCATACAGTGTATCATTTGCTGTCTAAGTCATGTTTCCCATATTTTCCATTGCAAGATACAAGCCGGTTTGAGTGTTTGGGGCACATTTTAGCTAAAATCATCCTACGGGGCCTAACTGCTTATGCCAAAGCCTGCCTATTTTGAATGGCGTAGTGGTCACTGCAACCTCCAAAAAAATCAGGACTTACTACCCCAATAACCTGCTAACTCACCCCTGAAATACTTACTTATTCACACTATTTTGTTCATTTGACTTGTTTCTAATTTGAAATGCCCATTTTTGTGGGGCCAGAAAGGTGCGTCTTTAAAAGGCGATTTCTAAGATACCCCACTTTTGCGCGTCGGACCGCGACTTTTTCCGGAAACGCCGAAAAACCGCAATTTTCAGGAGAAACGAGACGTACATCCTCCCCCTCTGCCGCCCACCCACCCAACTGACAGCCAGCAGACAAGCACAGAGAGTTCCGTGGGTCTGTCTGTGATGTCATAAAGGGCCTGCTGATCAATGGCCAGCTCTCTGATTGGCTGCTGTGTTTGATTGACAGATTGAATCTGGCAGCTGATTGGCTATCTACCCTAAAGTGCATTACACACCCCTGATGGTACCACTGGCTAAGACTCCACCTCAGCTCATTGATTAATTATAAATTTAGAACAAATGATGGATGAAAGCAGGCAGGCCGGCCATTTTTTTCACGCTCATTGGACTTGTTTAAATGTACCTTTGTATATTCACATGCATTCGCTTCATGCTGTAACCACTGTGCATAAAAATTTGGAAACATGGCATACAGTGTATCATTTGCTGTCTAAGTCATGTTTCCCATATTTTCCATTGCAAGATACAAGCCGGTTTGAGAGTTTGGGGCACATTTTAGCTAAAATCATCCTACGGGGCCTAACTGCTTATGCCAAAGCCTGCCTATTTTGAATGGCGTAGTGGTCACTGCAACCTCCAAAAAAATCAGGACTTACTACCCCAATAACCTGCTAACTCACCCCTGAAATACTTACTTATTCACACTATTTTGTTCATTTGACTTGTTTCTAATTTGAAATGCCCATTTTTGTGGGCCCAGAAAGGTGCGTCTTTAAAAGGCGATTTCTATGATACCCCACTTTTGCGCGTCGGACCGCGACTTTTTCCGGAAACGCCGAAAAACCGCAATTTTCAGGAGAAACGAGACGTACATCCTCCCCCTCTGCCGCCCACCCACCCAACTGACAGCCAGCCAGCAGACAAGCACAGAGAGTTCCGTGGGTCTGTCTGTGATGTCATAAAGGGCCTGCTGATCAATGGCCAGCTCTCTGATTGGCTGCTGTGTTTGATTGAAAGATTGAATCTGGCAGCTGATTGGCTGTCTACCCTAAAGTGCATTACACACCCCTGATGGTACCACTGGCTAAGACTCCACCTCAGCTCATTGATTAATTATAAATTTAGAACAAATGATGGATGAAAGCAGGCAGGCCGGCCATTTTTTTCACGCTCATTGGACTTGTTTAATGCAATGCACCTTTGTATATTCACATGCATTCGCTTCATGCTGTAACAACTGTGCATAAAAATTTGGAAACATGGCATACAGTGTATCATTTGCTGTCTAAGTAATTTTTCCCATATTTTCCATTGCAAGATACAAGCCGGTTTGAGTGTTTGGGGCACATTTTAGCTAAAATCATCCTACGGGGCCTAACTGCTTATGCTAAAGCCTGCCTATTTTGAATGGCGTAGTGGTCACTGCAACCTCCAAAAAAATCAGGACTTACTACCCCAATAACCTGCTAACTCACCCCTGAAATACTTACTTATTCACACTATTTTGTTCATTTGACTTGTTTCTAATTTGAAATGCCCATTTTTGTGGGGCCAGAAAGGTGCGTCTTTAAAAGGCGATTTCTACGATACCCCACTTTTGCGCATCGGACCGCGACTTTTTCCGGAAACGCCGAAAAACCGCAATTTTCAGGAGAAACGAGACGTACATCCTCCCCCTCTGCCGCCCACCCACCCAACTGACAGCCAGCCAGCAGACAAGCACAGAGAGTTCCGTGGGTCTGTCTGTGATGTCATAAAGGGCCTGCTGATCAATGGCCAGCTCTCTGATTGGCTGCTGTGTTTGATTGACAGATTGAATCTGGCAGCTGATTGGCTGTCTACCCTAAAGTGCATTACACACCCCTGATGGTACCACTGGCTAAGACTCCACCTCAGCTCATTGATTAATTATAAATTTAGAACAAATGATGGATGAAAGCAGGCAGGCCGGCCATTTTTTTCACGCTCATTGGACTTGTTTAATGCAATGCACCTTTGTATATTCACATGCATTCGCTTCATGCTGTAACCACTGTGCATAAAAATTTGGAAACATGGCATACAGTGTATCATTTGCTGTCTAAGTCATGTTTCCCATATTTTCCATTGCAAGATACAAGCCGGTTTGAGTGTTTGGGGCACATTTTAGCTAAAATCATCCTACGGGGCCTAACTGCTTATGCCAAAGCCTGCCTACAGTATTTTGAATGGCGTAGTTGTCACTGCAACCTCCAAAAAAATCAGGACTTACTACCCCAATAACCTGCTAACTCACCCCTGAAATACTTACTTATTCACACTATTTTGTTCATTTGACTTGTTTCTAATTTGAAATGCCCATTTTTGTGGGGCCAGAAAGGTGCGTCTTTAAAAGGCGATTTCTACGATACCCCACTTTTGCGCGTCGGACCGCGACTTTTTCCGGAAACGCCGAAAAACCGCAATTTTCAGGAGAAACGAGACGTACATCCTCCCCCTCTGCCGCCCACCCACCCAACTGACAGCCAGCCAGCAGACAAGCACAGAGAGTTCCGTGGGTCTGTCTGTGATGTCATAAAGGGCCTGCTGATCAATGGCCAGCTCTCTGATTGGCTGCTGTGTTTGATTGACAGATTGAATCTGGCAGCTGATTGGCTGTCTACCCTAAAGTGCATTACACACCCCTGATGGTACCACTGGCTAAGACTCCACCTCAGCTCATTGATTAATTATAAATTTAGAACAAGTGATGGATGAAAGCAGGCAGGCCGGCCATTTTTTTCACGCTCATTGGACTTGTTTAATGCAATGCACCTTTGTATATTCACATGCATTCGCTTCATGCTGTAACCACTGTGCATAAAAATTTGGAAACATGGCATACAGTGTATCATTTGCTGTCTAAGTCATGTTTCCCATATTTTCCATTGCAAGATACAAGCCGGTTTGAGTGTTTGGGGCACATTTTAGCTAAAATCATCCTACGGGCCTAACTGCTTATGCCAAAGCCTGCCTATTTTGAATGGCGTAGTGGTCACTGCAACCTCCAAAAAAATCAGGACTTACTACCCCAATAACCTGCTAACTCACCCCTGAAATACTTACTTATTCACACTATTTTGTTCATTTGACTTGTTTCTAATTTGAAATGCCCATTTTTGTGGGGCCAGAAAGGTGCGTCTTTAAAAGGCGATTTCTACGATACCCCACTTTTGCGCGTCGGACCGCAACTTTTTCCGGAAACGCCGAAAAACCGCAATTTTCAGGAGAAACGAGACGTACATCCTCCCCCTCTGCCGCCCACCCACCCAACTGACAGCCAGCCAGCAGACAAGCACAGAGAGTTCCGTGGGTCTGTCTGTGATGTCATAAAGGGCCTGCTGATCAATGGCCAGCTCTCTGATTGGCTGCTGTGTTTGATTGACAGATTGAATCTGGCAGCTGATTGGCTGTCTACCCTAAAGTGCATTACACACCCCTGATGGTACCACTGGCTAAGACTCCACCTCAGCTTATTGATTAATTATAAATTTAGAACAAATGATGGATGAAAGCAGGCAGGCCGGCCATTTTTTTCACGCTCATTGGACTTGTTTAATGCAATGCACCTTTGTATATTCACATGCATTCGCTTCATGCTGTAACCACTGTGCATACAAATTTGGAAACATGGCATACAGTGTATCATTTGCTGTCTAAGTCATGTTTCCCATATTTTCCATTGCAAGATACAAGCCGGTTTGAGTGTTTGGGGCACATTTTAGCTAAAATCATCCTACGGGCCTAACTGCTTATGCTAAAGCCTGCCTATTTTGAATGGCGTAGTGGTCACTGCAACCTCCAAAAAAATCAGGACTTACTACCCCAATAACCTGCTAACTCACCCCTGAAATACTTACTTATTCACACTATTTTGTTCATTTGACTTGTTTCTAATTTGAAATGCCCATTTTTGTGGGGCCAGAAAGGTGCGTCTTTAAAAGGCGATTTCTACGATACCCCACTTTTGCGCGTCGGACCGCGACTTTTTCCGGAAACGCCGAAAAACCGCAATTTTCAGGAGAAACGAGATGTACATCCTCCCCCTCTGCCGCCCACCCACCCAACTGACAGCCAGCCAGCAGACAAGCACAGAGAGTTCCGTGGGTCTGTCTGTGATGTCATAAAGGGCCTGCTGATCAATGGCCAGCTCTCTGATTGGCTGCTGTGTTTGATTGACAGATTGAATCTGGCAGCTGATTGGCTGTCTACCCTAAAGTGCATTACACACCCCTGATGGTACCACTGGCTAAGATTCCACCTCAGCTCATTGATTAATTATAAATTTAGAACAAATGATGGATGAAAGCAGGCAGGCCGGCCATTTTTTTCACGTTCATTGGACTTGTTTAATGCAATGCACCTTTGTATATTCACATGCATTCGCTTCATGCTGTAACCACTGTGCATAAAAATTTGGAAACATGGCATACAGTGTATCATTTGCTGTCTAAGTCATGTTTCCCCATATTTTCCATTGCAAGATACAAGCCGGTTTGAGTGTTTGGGGCACATTTTAGCTAAAATCATCCTACGGGGCCTAACTGCTTATGCTAAAGCCTGCCTATTTTGAATGGCGTAGTGGTCACTGCAACCTCCAAAAAAATCAGGACTTACTACCCCAATAACCTGCTAACTCACCCCTGAAATACTTACTTATTCACACTATTTTGTTCATTTGACTTGTTTCTAATTTGAAATGCCCATTTTTGTGGGGCCAGAAAGGTGCGTCTTTAAAAGGCGATTTCTACGATACCCCACTTTTGCGCGTTGGACCGCGACTTTTTCCGGAAACGCCGAAAAACCGCAATTTTCAGGAGAAACGAGCCGTACATCCTCCCCCTCTGCCGCCCACCCACCCAACTGACAGCCAGCCAGCAGACAAGCACAGAGAGTTCCGTGGGTCTGTCTGTGATGTCATAAAGGGCCTGCTGATCAATGGCCAGCTCTCTGATTGGCTGCTGTGTTTGATTGACAGATTGAATCTGGCAGCTGATTGGCTGTCTACCCTAAAGTGCATTACACACCCCTGATGGTACCACTGGCTAAGACTCCACCTCAGCTCATTGATTAATTATAAATTTAGAACAAATGATGGATGAAAGCAGGCAGGCCAGCCATTTTTTTCACGCTCATTGGACTTGTTTAATGCAATGCACCTGTGTATATTCACATGCATTCGCTTCATGCTGTAACCACTCTGCATAAAAATTTGGAAACATGGCATACAGTGTATCATTTGCTGTCTAAGTCATGTTTCCCATATTTTCCATTGCAAGATACAAGCCGGTTTGAGTGTTTGGGGCACATTTTAGCTAAAATCATCCTACGGGGCCTAACTGCTTATGCTAAAGCCTGCCTATTTTGAATGGCGTAGTGGTCACTGCAACCTCCAAAAAAATCAGGACTTACTACCCCAATAACCTGCTAACTCACCCCTGAAATACTTACTTATTCACACTATTTTGTTCATTTGACTTGTTTCTAATTTGAAATGCCCATTTTTGTGGGGCCAGAAAGGTGCGTCTTTAAAATGCGATTTCTACGATACCCCACTTTTGCGCGTCGGACCGCGACTTTTTCCGGAAACGCTGAAAAACCGCAATTTTCAGGAGAAACGAGACGTACATCCTCCCCCTCTGCCGCCCACCCACCCAACTGACAGCCAGCCAGCAGACAAGCACAGAGAGTTCCGTGGGTCTGTCTGTGATGTCATAAAGGGCCTGCTGATCAATGGCCAGCTCTCTGATTGGCTGCTGTGTTTGATTGAAAGATTGAATCTGGCAGCAGATTGGCTGTCTACCCTAAAGTGCATTACACACCCCTGATGGTACCACTGGCTAAGACTCCACCTCAGCTCATTGATTAATTATAAATTTAGAACAAATGATGGATGAAAGCAGGCAGGCCGGCCATTTTTTTCACGCTCAATGGACTTGTTTAATGCAATGCACCTTTGTATATTCACATGCATTCGCTTCATGCTGTAACCACTGTGCATAAAAATTTGGAAACATGGCATACAGTGTATCATTTGCTGTCTAAGTCATGTTTCCCATATTTTCCATTGCAAGATACAAGCCGGTTTGAGTGTTTGGGGCACATTTTAGCTAAAATCATCCTACGGGCCTAACTGCTTATGCTAAAGCCTGCCTATTTTGAATGGCGTAGTGGTCACTGCAACCTCCAAAAAAATCAGGACTTACTACCCCAATAACCTGCTAACTCACCCCTGAAATACTTACTTATTCACACTATTTTGTTCATTTGACTTGTTTCTAATTTGAAATGCCCATTTTTGTGGGGCCAGAAAGGTGCGTCTTTAAAAGGCGATTTCTACGATACCCCACTTTTGCGCGTCGGACTGCAACTTTTTCCGGAAACGCCGAAAAACCGCAATTTTCAGGAGAAACGAGACGTACATCCTCCCCCTCTGCCGCCCACCCACCCAACTGACAGCCAGCCAGCAGACAAGCACAGAGAGTTCCGTGGGTCTGTCTGTGATGTCATAAAGGGCCTGCTGATCAATGGCCAGCTCTCTGATTGGCTGCTGTGTTTGATTGACAGATTGAATCTGGCAGCTGATTGGCTGTCTACCCTAAAGTGCATTACACACCCCTGATGGTACCACTGGCTAAGACTCCACCTCAGCTTATTGATTAATTATAAATTTAGAACAAATGATGGATGAAAGCAGGCAGACCGGCCATTTTTTTCACGCTCATTGGACTTGTTTAATGCAATGCACCTTTGTATATTCACATGCATTCGCTTCATGCTGTAACCACTGTGCATAAAAATTTGGAAACATGGCATACAGTGTATCATTTGCTGTCTAAGTCATGTTTCCCATATTTTCCATTGCAAGATACAAGCCGGTTTGAGTGTTTGGGGCACATTTTAGCTAAAATCATCCTACGGGCCTAACTGCTTATGCTAAAGCCTGCCTATTTTGAATGACGTAGTGGTCACTGCAACCTCCAAAAAAATCAGGACTTACTACCCCAATAACCTGCTAACTCACCCCTGAAATACTTACTTATTCACACTATTTTGTTCATTTGACTTGTTTCTAATTTGAAATGCCCATTTTTGTAGGGCCAGAAAGGTGCGTCTTTAAAAGGCGATTTCTACGATACCCCACTTTTGCGCGTCGGACCGCGACTTTTTCCGGAAACGCCGAAAAACCGCAATTTTCAGGAGAAACGAGACGTACATCCTCCCCCTCTGCCGCCCACCCACCCAACTGACAGCCAGCCAGCAGACAAGCACAGAGAGTTCCGTGGGTCTGTCTGTGATGTCATAAAGGGCCTGCTGATCAATGGCCAGCTCTCTGATTGGCTGCTGTGTTTGATTGACAGATTGAATCTGGCAGCTGATTGGCTGTCTACCCTAAAGTGCATTACACACCCCTGATGGTACCACTGGCTAAGACTCCACCTCAGCTCATTGATTAATTATAAATTTAGAACAAATGATGGATGAAAGCAGGCAGGCCGGCCATTTTTTTCACGCTCATTGGACTTGTTTAATGCAATGCACCTTTGTATATTCACATGCATTCGCTTCATGCTGTAACCACTGTGCATAAAAATTTGGAAACATGGCATACAGTGTATCATTTGCTGTCTAAGTCATGTTTCCCATATTTTCCATTGCAAGATACAAGCCGGTTTGAGTGTTTGGGGCACATTTTAGCTAAAATCATCCTACGGGGCCTAACTGCTTATGCCAAAGCCTGCCTATTTTGAATGGCGTAGTGGTCACTGCAACCTCCAAAAAAATCAGGACTTACTACCCCAATAACCTGCTAACTCACCCCTGAAATACTTACTTATTCACACTATTTTGTTCATTTGACTTGTTTCTAATTTGAAATGCCCATTTTTGTGGGGCCAGAAAGGTGCGTCTTTAAAAGGCGATTTCTAAGATACCCCACTTTTGCGCGTCGGACCGCGACTTTTTCCGGAAACGCCGAAAAACCGCAATTTTCAGGAGAAACGAGACGTACATCCTCCCCCTCTGCCGCCCACCCACCCAACTGACAGCCAGCCAGCAGACAAGCACAGAGAGTTCCGTGGGTCTGTCTGTGATGTCATAAAGGGCCTGCTGATCAATGGCCAGCTCTCTGATTGGCTGCTGTGTTTGATTGACAGATTGAATCTGGCAGCTGATTGGCTATCTACCCTAAAGTGCATTACACACCCCTGATGGTACCACTGGCTAAGACTCCACCTCAGCTCATTGATTAATTATAAATTTAGAACAAATGATGGATGAAAGCAGGCAGGCCGGCCATTTTTTTCACGCTCATTGGACTTGTTTAAATGTACCTTTGTATATTCACATGCATTCGCTTCATGCTGTAACCACTGTGCATAAAAATTTGGAAACATGGCATACAGTGTATCATTTGCTGTCTAAGTCATGTTTCCCATATTTTCCATTGCAAGATACAAGCCGGTTTGAGAGTTTGGGGCACATTTTAGCTAAAATCATCCTACGGGGCCTAACTGCTTATGCCAAAGCCTGCCTATTTTGAATGGCGTAGTGGTCACTGCAACCTCCAAAAAAATCAGGACTTACTACCCCAATAACCTGCTAACTCACCCCTGAAATACTTACTTATTCACACTATTTTGTTCATTTGACTTGTTTCTAATTTGAAATGCCCATTTTTGTGGGCCCAGAAAGGTGCGTCTTTAAAAGGCGATTTCTATGATACCCCACTTTTGCGCGTCGGACCGCGACTTTTTCCGGAAACGCCGAAAAACCGCAATTTTCAGGAGAAACGAGACGTACATCCTCCCCCTCTGCCGCCCACCCACCCAACTGACAGCCAGCCAGCAGACAAGCACAGAGAGTTCCGTGGGTCTGTCTGTGATGTCATAAAGGGCCTGCTGATCAATGGCCAGCTCTCTGATTGGCTGCTGTGTTTGATTGAAAGATTGAATCTGGCAGCTGATTGGCTGTCTACCCTAAAGTGCATTACACACCCCTGATGGTACCACTGGCTAAGACTCCACCTCAGCTCATTGATTAATTATAAATTTAGAACAAATGATGGATGAAAGCAGGCAGGCCGGCCATTTTTTTCACGCTCATTGGACTTGTTTAATGCAATGCACCTTTGTATATTCACATGCATTCGCTTCATGCTGTAACAACTGTGCATAAAAATTTGGAAACATGGCATACAGTGTATCATTTGCTGACTAAGTCATTTTTCCCATATTTTCCATTGCAAGATACAAGCCGGTTTGAGTGTTTGGGGCACATTTTAGCTAAAATCATCCTACGGGGCATAACTGCTTATGCTAAAGCCTGCCTATTTTGAATGGCGTAGTGGTCACTACAACCTCCAAAAAAATCAGGACTTACTACCCCAATAACCTGCTAACTCACCCCTGAAATACTTACTTATTCACACTATTTTGTTCATTTGACTTGTTTCTAATTTGAAATGCCCATTTTTGTGGGGCCAGAAAGGTGCGTCTTTAAAAGGCGATTTCTACGATACCCCACTTTTGCGCATCGGACCGCGACTTTTTCCGGAAACGCCGAAAAACCGCAATTTTCAGGAGAAACGAGACGTACATCCTCCCCCTCTGCCGCCCACCCACCCAACTGACAGCCAGCCAGCAGACAAGCACAGAGAGTTCCGTGGGTCTGTCTGTGATGTCATAAAGGGCCTGCTGATCAATGGCCAGCTCTCTGATTGGCTGCTGTGTTTGATTGACAGATTGAATCTGGCAGCTGATTGGCTGTCTACCCTAAAGTGCATTACACACCCCTGATGGTACCACTGGCTAAGACTCCACCTCAGCTCATTGATTAATTATAAATTTAGAACAAATGATGGATGAAAGCAGGCAGGCCGGCCATTTTTTTCACGCTCATTGGACTTGTTTAATGCAATGCACCTTTGTATATTCACATGCATTCGCTTCATGCTGTAACCACTGTGCATAAAAATTTGGAAACATGGCATACAGTGTATCATTTGCTGTCTAAGTCATGTTTCCCATATTTTCCATTGCAAGATACAAGCCGGTTTGAGTGTTTGGGGCACATTTTAGCTAAAATCATCCTACGGGGCCTAACTGCTTATGCCAAAGCCTGCCTACAGTATTTTGAATGGCGTAGTGGTCACTGCAACCTCCAAAAAAATCAGGACTTACTACCCCAATAACCTGCTAACTCACCCCTGAAATACTTACTTATTCACACTATTTTGTTCATTTGACTTGTTTCTAATTTGAAATGCCCATTTTTGTGGGGCCAGAAAGGTGCGTCTTTAAAAGGCGATTTCTACGATACCCCACTTTTGCGCGTCGGACCGCGACTTTTTCCGGAAACGCCGAAAAACCGCAATTTTCAGGAGAAACGAGACGTACATCCTCCCCCTCTGCCGCCCACCCACCCAACTGACAGCCAGCCAGCAGACAAGCACAGAGAGTTCCGTGGGTCTGTCTGTGATGTCATAAAGGGCCTGCTGATCAATGGCCAGCTCTCTGATTGGCTGCTGTGTTTGATTGACAGATTGAATCTGGCAGCTGATTGGCTGTCTACCCTAAAGTGCATTACACACCCCTGATGGTACCACTGGCTAAGACTCCACCTCAGCTCATTGATTAATTATAAATTTAGAACAAATGATGGATGAAAGCAGGCAGGCCGGCCATTTTTTTCACGCTCATTGGACTTGTTTAATGCAATGCACCTTTGTATATTCACATGCATTCGCTTCATGCTGTAACCACTGTGCATAAAAATTTGGAAACATGGCATACAGTGTATCATTTGCTGTCTAAGTCATGTTTCCCATATTTTCCATTGCAAGATACAAGCCGGTTTGAGTGTTTGGGGCACATTTTAGCTAAAATCATCCTACGGGGCCTAACTGCTTATGCCAAAGCCTGCCTACAGTATTTTGAATGGCGTAGTGGTCACTGCAACCTCCAAAAAAATCAGGACTTACTACCCCAATAACCTGCTAACTCACCCCTGAAATACTTACTTATTCACACTATTTTGTTCATTTGACTTGTTTCTAATTTGAAATGCCCATTTTTGTGGGGCCAGAAAGGTGCGTCTTTAAAAGGCGATTTCTACGATACCCCACTTTTGCGCGTCGGACCGCGACTTTTTCCGGAAACGCCGAAAAACCGCAATTTTCAGGAGAAACGAGACGTACATCCTCCCCCTCTGCCGCCCACCCACCCAACTGACAGCCAGCCAGCAGACAAGCACAGAGAGTTCCGTGGGTCTGTCTGTGATGTCATAAAGGGCCTGCTGATCAATGGCCAGCTCTCTGATTGGCTGCTGTGTTTGATTGACAGATTGAATCTGGCAGCTGATTGGCTGTCTACCCTAAAGTGCATTACACACCCCTGATGGTACCACTGGCTAAGACTCCACCTCAGCTCATTGATTAATTATAAATTTAGAACAAGTGATGGATGAAAGCAGGCAGGCCGGCCATTTTTTTCACGCTCATTGGACTTGTTTAATGCAATGCACCTTTGTATATTCACATGCATTCGCTTCATGCTGTAACCACTGTGCATAAAAATTTGGAAACATGGCATACAGTGTATCATTTGCTGTCTAAGTCATGTTTCCCATATTTTCCATTGCAAGATACAAGCCGGTTTGAGTGTTTGGGGCACATTTTAGCTAAAATCATCCTACGGGCCTAACTGCTTATGCCAAAGCCTGCCTATTTTGAATGGCGTAGTGGTCACTGCAACCTCCAAAAAAATCAGGACTTACTACCCCAATAACCTGCTAACTCACCCCTGAAATACTTACTTATTCACACTATTTTGTTCATTTGACTTGTTTCTAATTTGAAATGCCCATTTTTGTGGGGCCAGAAAGGTGCGTCTTTAAAAGGCGATTTCTACGATACCCCACTTTTGCGCGTCGGACCGCAACTTTTTCCGGAAACCCTGAAAAACCGCAATTTTCAGGAGAAACGAGACGTACATCCTCCCCCTCTGCCGCCCACCCACCCAACTGACAGCCAGCCAGCAGACAAGCACAGAGAGTTCCGTGGGTCTGTCTGTGATGTCATAAAGGGCCTGCTGATCAATGGCCAGCTCTCTGATTGGCTGCTGTGTTTGATTGACAGATTGAATCTGGCAGCTGATTGGCTGTCTACCCTAAAGTGCATTACACACCCCTGATGGTACCACTGGCTAAGACTCCACCTCAGCTTATTGATTAATTATAAATTTAGAACAAATGATGGATGAAAGCAGGCAGGCCGGCCATTTTTTTCACGCTCATTGGACTTGTTTAATGCAATGCACCTTTGTATATTCACATGCATTCGCTTCATGCTGTAACCACTGTGCATACAAATTTGGAAACATGGCATACAGTGTATCATTTGCTGTCTAAGTCATGTTTCCCATATTTTCCATTGCAAGATACAAGCCGGTTTGAGTGTTTGGGGCACATTTTAGCTAAAATCATCCTACGGGCCTAACTGCTTATGCTAAAGCCTGCCTATTTTGAATGGCGTAGTGGTCACTGCAACCTCCAAAAAAATCAGGACTTACTACCCCAATAACCTGCTAACTCACCCCTGAAATACTTACTTATTCACACTATTTTGTTCATTTGACTTGTTTCTAATTTGAAATGCCCATTTTTGTGGGGCCAGAAAGGTGCGTCTTTAAAAGGCGATTTCTACGATACCCCACTTTTGCGCGTCGGACCGCGACTTTTTCCGGAAACGCCGAAAAACCGCAATTTTCAGGAGAAACGAGATGTACATCCTCCCCCTCTGCCGCCCACCCACCCAACTGACAGCCAGCCAGCAGACAAGCACAGAGAGTTCCGTGGGTCTGTCTGTGATGTCATAAAGGGCCTGCTGATCAATGGCCAGCTCTCTGATTGGCTGCTGTGTTTGATTGACAGATTGAATCTGGCAGCTGATTGGCTGTCTACCCTAAAGTGCATTACACACCCCTGATGGTACCACTGGCTAAGATTCCACCTCAGCTCATTGATTAATTATAAATTTAGAACAAATGATGGATGAAAGCAGGCAGGCCGGCCATTTTTTTCACGTTCATTGGACTTGTTTAATGCAATGCACCTTTGTATATTCACATGCATTCGCTTCATGCTGTAACCACTGTGCATAAAAATTTGGAAACATGGCATACAGTGTATCATTTGCTGTCTAAGTCATGTTTCCCCATATTTTCCATTGCAAGATACAAGCCGGTTTGAGTGTTTGGGGCACATTTTAGCTAAAATCATCCTACGGGGCCTAACTGCTTATGCTAAAGCCTGCCTATTTTGAATGGCGTAGTGGTCACTGCAACCTCCAAAAAAATCAGGACTTACTACCCCAATAACCTGCTAACTCACCCCTGAAATACTTACTTATTCACACTATTTTGTTCATTTGACTTGTTTCTAATTTGAAATGCCCATTTTTGTGGGGCCAGAAAGGTGCGTCTTTAAAAGGCGATTTCTACGATACCCCACTTTTGCGCGTCGGACCGCGACTTTTTCCGGAAACGCCGAAAAACCGCAATTTTCAGGAGAAACGAGCCGTACATCCTCCCCCTCTGCCGCCCACCCACCCAACTGACAGCCAGCCAGCAGACAAGCACAGAGAGTTCCGTGGGTCTGTCTGTGATGTCATAAAGGGCCTGCTGATCAATGGCCAGCTCTCTGATTGGCTGCTGTGTTTGATTGACAGATTGAATCTGGCAGCTGATTGGCTGTCTACCCTAAAGTGCATTACACACCCCTGATGGTACCACTGGCTAAGACTCCACCTCAGCTCATTGATTAATTATAAATTTAGAACAAATGATGGATGAAAGCAGGCAGGCCAGCCATTTTTTTCACGCTCATTGGACTTGTTTAATGCAATGCACCTGTGTATATTCACATGCATTCGCTTCATGCTGTAACCACTCTGCATAAAAATTTGGAAACATGGCATACAGTGTATCATTTGCTGTCTAAGTCATGTTTCCCATATTTTCCATTGCAAGATACAAGCCGGTTTGAGTGTTTGGGGCACATTTTAGCTAAAATCATCCTACGGGGCCTAACTGCTTATGCTAAAGCCTGCCTATTTTGAATGGCGTAGTGGTCACTGCAACCTCCAAAAAAATCAGGACTTACTACCCCAATAACCTGCTAACTCACCCCTGAAATACTTACTTATTCACACTATTTTGTTCATTTGACTTGTTTCTAATTTGAAATGCCCATTTTTGTGGGGCCAGAAAGGTGCGTCTTTAAAATGCGATTTCTACGATACCCCACTTTTGCGCGTCGGACCGCGACTTTTTCCGGAAACGCTGAAAAACCGCAATTTTCAGGAGAAACGAGACGTACATCCTCCCCCTCTGCCGCCCACCCACCCAACTGACAGCCAGCCAGCAGACAAGCACAGAGAGTTCCGTGGGTCTGTCTGTGATGTCATAAAGGGCCTGCTGATCAATGGCCAGCTCTCTGATTGGCTGCTGTGTTTGATTGAAAGATTGAATCTGGCAGCTGATTGGCTGTCTACCCTAAAGTGCATTACACACCCCTGATGGTACCACTGGCTAAGACTCCACCTCAGCTCATTGATTAATTATAAATTTAGAACAAATGATGGATGAAAGCAGGCAGGCCGGCCATTTTTTTCACGCTCAATGGACTTGTTTAATGCAATGCACCTTTGTATATTCACATGCATTCGCTTCATGCTGTAACCACTGTGCATAAAAATTTGGAAACATGGCATACAGTGTATCATTTGCTGTCTAAGTCATGTTTCCCATATTTTCCATTGCAAGATACAAGCCGGTTTGAGTGTTTGGGGCACATTTTAGCTAAAATCATCCTACGGGCCTAACTGCTTATGCTAAAGCCTGCCTATTTTGAATGGCGTAGTGGTCACTGCAACCTCCAAAAAAATCAGGACTTACTACCCCAATAACCTGCTAACTCACCCCTGAAATACTTACTTATTCACACTATTTTGTTCATTTGACTTGTTTCTAATTTGAAATGCCCATTTTTGTGGGGCCAGAAAGGTGCGTCTTTAAAATGCGATTTCTACGATACCCCACTTTTGCGCGTCGGACCGCGACTTTTTCCGGAAACGCTGAAAAACCGCAATTTTCAGGAGAAACGAGACGTACATCCTCCCCCTCTGCCGCCCACCCACCCAACTGACAGCCAGCCAGCAGACAAGCACAGAGAGTTCCGTGGGTCTGTCTGTGATGTCATAAAGGGCCTGCTGATCAATGGCCAGCTCTCTGATTGGCTGCTGTGTTTGATTGAAAGATTGAATCTGGCAGCTGATTGGCTGTCTACCCTAAAGTGCATTACACACCCCTGATGGTACCACTGGCTAAGATTCCACCTCAGCTCATTGATTAATTATAAATTTAGAACAAATGATGGATGAAAGCAGGCAGGCCGGCCATTTTTTTCACGTTCATTGGACTTGTTTAATGCAATGCACCTTTGTATATTCACATGCATTCGCTTCATGCTGTAACCACTGTGCATAAAAATTTGGAAACATGGCATACAGTGTATCATTTGCTGTCTAAGTCATGTTTCCCCATATTTTCCATTGCAAGATACAAGCCGGTTTGAGTGTTTGGGGCACATTTTAGCTAAAATCATCCTACGGGGCCTAACTGCTTATGCTAAAGCCTGCCTATTTTGAATGGCGTAGTGGTCACTGCAACCTCCAAAAAAATCAGGACTTACTACCCCAATAACCTGCTAACTCACCCCTGAAATACTTACTTATTCACACTATTTTGTTCATTTGACTTGTTTCTAATTTGAAATGCCCATTTTTGTGGGGCCAGAAAGGTGCGTCTTTAAAAGGCGATTTCTACGATACCCCACTTTTGCGCGTCGGACCGCGACTTTTTCCGGAAACGCCGAAAAACCGCAATTTTCAGGAGAAACGAGCCGTACATCCTCCCCCTCTGCCGCCCACCCACCCAACTGACAGCCAGCCAGCAGACAAGCACAGAGAGTTCCGTGGGTCTGTCTGTGATGTCATAAAGGGCCTGCTGATCAATGGCCAGCTCTCTGATTGGCTGCTGTGTTTGATTGACAGATTGAATCTGGCAGCTGATTGGCTGTCTACCCTAAAGTGCATTACACACCCCTGATGGTACCACTGGCTAAGACTCCACCTCAGCTCATTGATTAATTATAAATTTAGAACAAATGATGGATGAAAGCAGGCAGGCCAGCCATTTTTTTCACGCTCATTGGACTTGTTTAATGCAATGCACCTGTGTATATTCACATGCATTCGCTTCATGCTGTAACCACTCTGCATAAAAATTTGGAAACATGGCATACAGTGTATCATTTGCTGTCTAAGTCATGTTTCCCATATTTTCCATTGCAAGATACAAGCCGGTTTGAGTGTTTGGGGCACATTTTAGCTAAAATCATCCTACGGGGCCTAACTGCTTATGCTAAAGCCTGCCTATTTTGAATGGCGTAGTGGTCACTGCAACCTCCAAAAAAATCAGGACTTACTACCCCAATAACCTGCTAACTCACCCCTGAAATACTTACTTATTCACACTATTTTGTTCATTTGACTTGTTTCTAATTTGAAATGCCCATTTTTGTGGGGCCAGAAAGGTGCGTCTTTAAAATGCGATTTCTACGATACCCCACTTTTGCGCGTCGGACCGCGACTTTTTCCGGAAACGCTGAAAAACCGCAATTTTCAGGAGAAACGAGACGTACATCCTCCCCCTCTGCCGCCCACCCACCCAACTGACAGCCAGCCAGCAGACAAGCACAGAGAGTTCCGTGGGTCTGTCTGTGATGTCATAAAGGGCCTGCTGATCAATGGCCAGCTCTCTGATTGGCTGCTGTGTTTGATTGAAAGATTGAATCTGGCAGCTGATTGGCTGTCTACCCTAAAGTGCATTACACACCCCTGATGGTACCACTGGCTAAGACTCCACCTCAGCTCATTGATTAATTATAAATTTAGAACAAATGATGGATGAAAGCAGGCAGGCCGGCCATTTTTTTCACGCTCAATGGACTTGTTTAATGCAATGCACCTTTGTATATTCACATGCATTCGCTTCATGCTGTAACCACTGTGCATAAAAATTTGGAAACATGGCATACAGTGTATCATTTGCTGTCTAAGTCATGTTTCCCATATTTTCCATTGCAAGATACAAGCCGGTTTGAGTGTTTGGGGCACATTTTAGCTAAAATCATCCTACGGGCCTAACTGCTTATGCTAAAGCCTGCCTATTTTGAATGGCGTAGTGGTCACTGCAACCTCCAAAAAAATCAGGACTTACTACCCCAATAACCTGCTAACTCACCCCTGAAATACTTACTTATTCACACTATTTTGTTCATTTGACTTGTTTCTAATTTGAAATGCCCATTTTTGTGGGGCCAGAAAGGTGCGTCTTTAAAATGCGATTTCTACGATACCCCACTTTTGCGCGTCGGACCGCGACTTTTTCCGGAAACGCTGAAAAACCGCAATTTTCAGGAGAAACGAGACGTACATCCTCCCCCTCTGCCGCCCACCCACCCAACTGACAGCCAGCCAGCAGACAAGCACAGAGAGTTCCGTGGGTCTGTCTGTGATGTCATAAAGGGCCTGCTGATCAATGGCCAGCTCTCTGATTGGCTGCTGTGTTTGATTGAAAGATTGAATCTGGCAGCTGATTGGCTGTCTACCCTAAAGTGCATTACACACCCCTGATGGTACCACTGGCTAAGACTCCACCTCAGCTCATTGATTAATTATAAATTTAGAACAAATGATGGATGAAAGCAGGCAGGCCGGCCATTTTTTTCACGCTCAATGGACTTGTTTAATGCAATGCACCTTTGTATATTCACATGCATTCGCTTCATGCTGTAACCACTGTGCATAAAAATTTGGAAACATGGCATACAGTGTATCATTTGCTGTCTAAGTCATGTTTCCCATATTTTCCATTGCAAGATACAAGCCGGTTTGAGTGTTTGGGGCACATTTTAGCTAAAATCATCCTACGGGCCTAACTGCTTATGCTAAAGCCTGCCTATTTTGAATGGCGTAGTGGTCACTGCAACCTCCAAAAAAATCAGGACTTACTACCCCAATAACCTGCTAACTCACCCCTGAAATACTTACTTATTCACACTATTTTGTTCATTTGACTTGTTTCTAATTTGAAATGCCCATTTTTGTGGGGCCAGAAAGGTGCGTCTTTAAAAGGCGATTTCTACGATACCCCACTTTTGCGCGTCGGACTGCAACTTTTTCCGGAAACGCCGAAAAACCGCAATTTTCAGGAGAAACGAGACGTACATCCTCCCCCTCTGCCGCCCACCCACCCAACTGACAGCCAGCCAGCAGACAAGCACAGAGAGTTCCGTGGGTCTGTCTGTGATGTCATAAAGGGCCTGCTGATCAATGGCCAGCTCTCTGATTGGCTGCTGTGTTTGATTGACAGATTGAATCTGGCAGCTGATTGGCTGTCTACCCTAAAGTGCATTACACACCCCTGATGGTACCACTGGCTAAGACTCCACCTCAGCTTATTGATTAATTATAAATTTAGAACAAATGATGGATGAAAGCAGGCAGACCGGCCATTTTTTTCACGCTCATTGGACTTGTTTAATGCAATGCACCTTTGTATATTCACATGCATTCGCTTCATGCTGTAACCACTGTGCATAAAAATTTGGAAACATGGCATACAGTGTATCATTTGCTGTCTAAGTCATGTTTCCCATATTTTCCATTGCAAGATACAAGCCGGTTTGAGTGTTTGGGGCACATTTTAGCTAAAATCATCCTACGGGCCTAACTGCTTATGCTAAAGCCTGCCTATTTTGAATGACGTAGTGGTCACTGCAACCTCCAAAAAAATCAGGACTTACTACCCCAATAACCTGCTAACTCACCCCTGAAATACTTACTTATTCACACTATTTTGTTCATTTGACTTGTTTCTAATTTGAAATGCCCATTTTTGTGGGGCCAGAAAGGTGCGTCTTTAAAAGGCGATTTCTACGATACCCCACTTTTGCGCGTCGGACCGCGACTTTTTCCGGAAACGCCGAAAAACCGCAATTTTCAGGAGAAACGAGACGTACATCCTCCCCCTCTGCCGCCCACCCACCCAACTGACAGCCAGCCAGCAGACAAGCACAGAGAGTTCCGTGGGTCTGTCTGTGATGTCATAAAGGGCCTGCTGATCAATGGCCAGCTCTCTGATTGGCTGCTGTGTTTGATTGACAGATTGAATCTGGCAGCTGATTTGCTGTCTACCCTAAAGTGCATTACACACCCCTGATGGTACCACTGGCTAAGACTCCACCTCAGCTCATTGATTAATTATAAATTTAGAACAAATGATGGATGAAAGCAGGCAGGCCGGCCATTTTTTTCACGCTCATTGGACTTGTTTAATGCAATGCACCTTTGTATATTCACATGCATTCGCTTCATGCTGTAACCACTGTGCATAAAAATTTGGAAACATGGCATACAGTGTATCATTTGCTGTCTAAGTCATGTTTCCCATATTTTCCATTGCAAGATACAAGCCGGTTTGAGTGTTTGGGGCACATTTTAGCTAAAATCATCCTACGGGGCCTAACTGCTTATGCCAAAGCCTGCCTATTTTGAATGGCGTAGTGGTCACTGCAACCTCCAAAAAAATCAGGACTTACTACCCCAATAACCTGCTAACTCACCCCTGAAATACTTACTTATTCACACTATTTTGTTCATTTGACTTATTTCTAATTTGAAATGCCCATTTTTGTGGGGCCAGAAAGGTGCGTCTTTAAAAGGCGATTTCTACGATACCCCACTTTTGCGCGTCGGACCGCGACTTTTTCCGGAAACGCCGAAAAACCGCAATTTTCAGGAGAAACGAGACGTACATCCTCCCCCTCTGCCGCCCACCCACCCAACTGACAGCCGACAAGCAGACAAGCACAGAGAGTTCCGTGGGTCTGTCTGTGATGTCATAAAGGGACTGCTGATCAATGGCCAGCTCTCTGATTGGCTGCTGTGTTTGATTGACAGATTGAATCTGGCAGCTGATTGGCTGTCTACCCTAAAGTGCATTACACACCCCTGATGGTACCACTGGCTAAGACTCCACCTCAGCTCATTGATTAATTATAAATTTAGAACAAATGATGGATGAAAGCAGGCAGGCCGGCCATTTTTTTCACGCTCATTGGACATGTTTAATGCTATGCACCTTTGTATATTCACATACATTCGCTTCATGCTGTAACCACTGTGCATAAAAATTTGGAAACATGGCATACAGTGTATCATTTGCTGTCTAAGTCATGTTTCCCATATTTTCCATTGCAAGATACAAGCCGGTTTGAGTGTTTGGGTCACATTTTAGCTAAAATCATCCTACGGGGCCTAACTGCTTATGCTAAAGCCTGCCTATTTTGAATGGCGTAGTGGTCACTGCAACCTCCAAAAAAATCAGGACTTACTACCCCAATAACCTGCTAACTCACCCGTTAAATACTTACTTATTCACACTATTTTGTTCATTTGACTTGTTTCTAATTTGAAATGCCCATTTTTGTGGGGCCAGAAAGGTGCGTCTTTAAAAGGCGATTTCTACGATACCCCACTATTGCGCGTCGGACCGCGACTTTTTCCGGAAATGCTGAAAAACCGCAATTTTCAGGAGAAACGAGACGTACATCCTCCCCCTCTGCCGCCCACCCACCCAACTGACAGCCAGCCAGCAGACAAGCACAGAGAGTTCCGTGGGTCTGTCTGTGATGTCATAAAGGGCCTGCTGATCAATGGCCAGCTCTCTGATTGGCTGCTGTGTTTGATTGACAGATTGAATCTGGCAGCTGATTGGCTGTCTACCCTAAAGTGCATTACACACCCCTGATGGTACCACTGGCTAAGACTCCACCTCAGCTCATTGATTAATTATAAATTTAGAACAAATGATGGATGAAAGCAGGCAGGCCGGCCATTTTTTTCACGCTCATTGGACTTGTTTAATGCAATGCACCTTTGTATATTCACATGCATTCGCTTCATGCTGTAACCACTGTGCATAAAAATTTGGAAACATGGCATACAGTGTATCATTTGCTGTCTAAGTCATGTTTCCCATATTTTCCATTGCAAGATACAAGCCGGTTTGAGTGTTTGGGGCACATTTTAGCTAAAATCATCCTACGGGGCCTAACTGCTTATGCTAAAGCCTGCCTATTTTGAATGGCGTAGTGGTCACTGCAACCTCCAAAAAAATCAGGACTTACTACCCCAATAACCTGCTAACTCACCCCTGAAATACTTACTTATTCACACTATTTTGTTCATTTGACTTGTTTCTAATTTGAAATGCCCATTTTTGTGGGGCCAGAAAGGTGCGTCTTTAAAAGGCGATTTCTACGATACCCCACTTTTGCGCGTCGGACCGCGACTTTTTCCGGAAACGCCGAAAAACCGCAATTTTCAGGAGAAACGAGATGTACATCCTCCCCCTCTGCCGCCCACCCACCCAACTGACAGCCAGCCAGCAGACAAGCACAGAGAGTTCCGTGGGTCTGTCTGTGATGTCATAAAGGGCCTGCTGATCAATGGCCAGCTCTCTGATTGGCTGCTGTGTTTGATTGAAAGATTGAATCTGGCAGCTGATTGGCTGTCTACCCTAAAGTGCATTACACACCCCTGATGGTACCACTGGCTAAGACTCCACCTCAGCTCATTGATTAATTATAAATTTAGAACAAATGATGGATGAAAGCAGGCAGGCCGGCCATTTTTTTCACGCTCATTGGACTTGTTTAATGCAATGCACCTTTGTATATTCACATGCATTCGCTTCATGCTGTAACCACTGTGCATAAAAATTTGGAAACATGGCATACAGTGTATCATTTGCTGTCTAAGTCATGTTTCCCATATCTTCCATTGCAAGATACAAGCCGGTTTGAGAGTGTGGGGCACATTTTAGCTAAAATCATCCTACGGGGCCTAACTGTTTATGCCAAAGCCTGCCTATTTTGAATGGCGTAGTGGTCACTGCAACCTCCAAAAAAATCAGGACTTACTACCCCAATAACCTGCTAACTCACCCCTGAAATACTTACTTATTCACACTATTTTGTTCATTTGACTTGTTTCTAATTTGAAATGCCCATTTTTGTGGGGCCAGAAAGGTGCGTCTTCAAAAGGCGATTTCTACGATACCTCACTTTTGCGCGTCGGACCGCGACTTTTTCCGGAAACGCCGAAAAACCGCAATTTGCAGGAGAAACGAGACGTACATCCTCCCACTCTGCCGCCCACCCACCCAACTGACAGCCAGCCAGCAGACAAGTACAGAGAGTTCCGTGGGTCTGTCTGTGATGTCATAAAGGGCCTGCTGATCAATGGCCAGCTCTCTGATTGGCTGCTGTGTTTGATTGACAGATTGAATCTGGCAGCTGATTGGCTGTCTACCCTAAAGTGCATTACACACCCCTGATGGTACCACTGGCTAAGACTCCACCTCAGCTCATTGATTAATTATAAATTTAGAACAAATGATGGATGAAAGCAGGCAGGCCGGCCATTTTTTTCACGCTCATTGGACTTGTTTAATGCAATGCACCTTTGTATATTCACATGCATTCGCTTCATGCTGTAACCACTGTGCATAAAAATTTGGAAACATGGCATACAGTGTATCATTTGCTGTCTAAGTCATGTTTCCCCATATTTTCCATTGCAAGATACAAGCCGGTTTGAGTGTTTGGGTCACATTTTAGCTAAAATCATCCTACGGGGCCTAACTGCTTATGCTAAAGCCTGCCTATTTTGAATGGCGTAGTGGTCACTGCAACCTCCAAAAAAATCAGGACTTACTACCCCAATAACCTGCTAACTCACCCCTGAAATACTTACTTATTCACACTATTTTGTTCATTTGACTTGTTTCTAATTTGAAATGCCCATTTTTGTGGGGCCAGAAAGGTGCGTCTTTAAAAGGCGATTTCTACGATACCCCACTTTTGCGCGTCGGACCGCGACTTTTTCCGGAAACGCCGAAAAACCGCAATTTTCAGGAGAAACGAGACGTACATCCTCCCCCTCTGCCGCCCACCCACCCAACTGACAGCCAGCCAGCAGACAAGCACAGAGAGTTCCGTGGGTCTGTCTGTGATGTCATAAAGGGCCTGCTGATCAATGGCCAGCTCTCTGATTGGCTGCTGTGTTTGATTGACAGATTGAATCTGGCAGCTGATTGGCTGTCTACCCTAAAGTGCATTACACACCCCTGATGGTACCACTGGCTAAGACTCCACCTCAGCTCATTGATTAATTATAAATTTAGAACAAATGATGGATGAAAGCAGGCAGGCCGGCCATTTTTTTCACGCTCATTGGACTTGTTTAATGCAATGCACCTGTGTATATTCACATGCATTCGCTTCATGCTGTAACCACTGTGCATAAAAATTTGGAAACATGGCATACAGTGTATCATTTGCTGTCTAAGTCATGTTTCCCATATTTTCCATTGCAAGATACAAGCCGGTTTGAGTGTTTGGGGCACATTTTAGCTAAAATCATCCTACGGGGCCTAACTGCTTATGCTAAAGGCTGCCTATTTTGAATGGCGTAGTGGTCACTGCAACCTCCAAAAAAATCAGGACTTACTACCCCAATAACCTGCTAACTCACCCCTGAAATACTTACTTATTCACACTATTTTGTTCATTTGACTTGTTTCTAATTTGAAATGCCCATTTTTGTGGGGCCAGAAAGGTGCGTCTTCAAAAGGCGATTTCTACGATACCTCACTTTTGCGCGTCGGACCGCGACTTTTTCCGGAAATGCCGAAAAACCGCAATTTGCAGGAGAAACGAGACGTACATCCTCCCACTCTGCCGCCCACCCACCCAACTGACAGCCAGCCAGCAGACAAGTACAGAGAGTTCCGTGGGTCTGTCTGTGATGTCATAAAGGGCCTGCTGATCAATGGCCAGCTCTCTGATTGGCTGCTGTGTTTGATTGACAGATTGAATCTGGCAGCTGATTGGCTGTCTACCCTAAAGTGCATTACACACCCCTGATGGTACCACTGGCTAAGACTCCACCTCAGCTCATTGATTAATTATAAATTTAGAACAAATGATGGATGAAAGCAGGCAGGCCGGCCATTTTTTTCACGCTCATTGGACTTGTTTAATGCAATGCACCTTTGTATATTCACATGCATTCGCTTCATGCTGTAACCACTGTGCATAAAAATTTGGAAACATGGCATACAGTGTATCATTTGCTGTCTAAGTCATGTTTCCCCATATTTTCCATTGCAAGATACAAGCCGGTTTGAGTGTTTGGGTCACATTTTAGCTAAAATCATCCTACGGGGCCTAACTGCTTATGCTAAAGCCTGCCTATTTTGAATGGCGTAGTGGTCACTGCAACCTCCAAAAAAATCAGGACTTACTACCCCAATAACCTGCTAACTCACCCCTGAAATACTTACTTATTCACACTATTTTGTTCATTTGACTTGTTTCTAATTTGAAATGCCCATTTTTGTGGGGCCAGAAAGGTGCGTCTTTAAAAGGCGATTTCTACGATACCCCACTTTTGCGCGTCGGACCGCGACTTTTTCCGGAAACGCCGAAAAACCGCAATTTTCAGGAGAAACGAGACGTACATCCTCCCCCTCTGCCGCCCACCCACCCAACTGACAGCCAGCCAGCAGACAAGCACAGAGAGTTCCGTGGGTCTGTCTGTGATGTCATAAAGGGCCTGCTGATCAATGGCCAGCTCTCTGATTGGCTGCTGTGTTTGATTGACAGATTGAATCTGGCAGCTGATTGGCTGTCTACCCTAAAGTGCATTACACACCCCTGATGGTACCACTGGCTAAGACTCCACCTCAGCTCATTGATTAATTATAAATTTAGAACAAATGATGGATGAAAGCAGGCCGGCCGGCCATTTTTTTCACGCTCATTGGACTTGTTTAATGCAATGCACCTTTGTATATTCACATGCATTCGCTTCATGCTGTAACCACTGTGCATAAAAATTTGGAAACATGGCATACAGTGTATCATTTGCTGTCTAAGTCATGTTTCCCATATTTTCCATTGCAAGATACAAGCCGGTTTGAGTGTTTGGGGCACATTTTAGCTAAAATCATCCTAAGGGGCCTAACTGCTTATGCTAAAGCCTGCCTATTTTGAATGGCGTAGTGGTCACTGCAACCTCCAAAAAAATCAGGACTTATTACCCCAATAACCTGCTAACTCACCCCTGAAATACTTACTTATTCACACTATTTTGTTCATTTGACTTGTTTCTAATTTGAAATGCACATTTTTGTGGGGCCAGAAAGGTGCGTCTTTAAAAGGCGATTTCTACGATACCTCACTTTTGCGCGTCGGACCTGCTACTTTTTCCGGAAACGCCGAAAAACCACAATTTTCAGGAGAAACGAGACGTACATCCTCCCCCTCTGCCGCCCACCCACCCAACTGACAGCCAGCCAGCAGACAAGCACAGAGAGTTCCGTGGGTCTGTCTGTGATGTCATAAAGGGCCTGCTGATCAATGGCCAGCTCTCTGATTGGCTGCTGTGTTTGATTGACAGATTGAATCTGGCAGCTGATTGGCTGTCTACACTAAAGTGCATTACACACCCCTGATGGTACCACTGGCTAAGACTCCACCTCAGCTCATTGATTAATTATAAATTTAGAACAAATGATGGATGAAAGCAGGCAGGCCGGCCATTTTTTTCACGCTCATTGGACTTGTTTAATGCAATGCACCTTTGTATATTCACATGCATTCGCTTCATGCTGTAACCACTGTGCATAAAAATTTGGAAACATGGCATACAGTGTATCATTTGCTGTCTAAGTCATGTTTCCCCATATTTTCCATTGCAAGATACAAGCCGGTTTGAGTGTTTGGGTCACATTTTAGCTAAAATCATCCTACGGGGCCTAACTGCTTATGCTAAAGCCTGCCTATTTTGAATGGTGTAGTGGTCACTGCAACCTCCAAAAAAATCAGGACTTACTACCCCAATAACCTGCTAACTCACCCCTGAAATACTTACTTATTCACACTATTTTGTTCATTTGACTTGTTTCTAATTTGAAATGCCCATTTTTGTGGGGCCAGAAAGGTGCGTCTTTAAAAGGCGATTTCTACGATACCCCACTTTTGCGCGTCGGACCGCGACTTTTTCCGGAAACGCCGAAAAACCGCAATTTTCAGGAGAAACGAGACGTACATCCTCCCCCTCTGCCGCCCACCCACCCACCCAACTGACAGCCAGCCAGCAGACAAGCACAGAGAGTTCCGTGGGTCTGTCTGTGATGTCATAAAGGGCCTGCTGATCAATGGCCAGCTCTCTGATTGGCTGCTGTGTTTGATTGACAGATTGAATCTGGCAGCTGATTGGCTGTCTACCCTAAAGTGCATTACACACCCCTGATGGTACCACTGGCTAAGACTCCACCTCAGCTCATTGATTAATTATAAATTTAGAACAAATGATGGATGAAAGCAGGCAGGCCGGCCATTTTTTTCACGCTCATTGGACTTGTTTAATTCAATGCACCTTTGTATATTCACATGCATTCGCTTCATGCTGTAACCACTGTGCATAAAAATTTGGAAACATGGCATACAGTGTATCATTTGCTGTCTAAGTCATGTTTCCCATATTTTCCATTGCAAGATACAAGCCGGTTTGAGTGTTTGGGGCACATTTTAGCTAAAATCATCCTACGGGGCCTAACTGCTTATGCTAAAGCCTGCCTATTTTGAATGGCGTAGTGGTCACTGCAACCTCCAAAAAAATCAGGACTTACTACCCCAATAACCTGCTAATTCACCCCTGAAATACTTACTTATTCACACTATTTTGTTCATTTGACTTGTTTCTAATTTGAAATGCCCATTTTTGTGGGGCCAGAAAGGTGCGTCTTTAAAAGGCGATTTCTACGATACCCCACTTTTGCGCGTCGGACCGCGACTTTTTCCGGAAACGCCGAAAAACCGCAATTTTCAGGAGAAACGAGACGTACATCCTCCCCCTCTGACGCCCACCCACCCAACTGACAGCCAGCCAGCAGACAAGCACAGAGAGTTCCGTGGGTCTGTCTGTGATGTCATTAAGGGCCTGCTGATCAATGGCCAGCTCTCTGATTGGCTGCTGTGTTTGATTGACAGATTGAATCTGGCAGCTGATTGGCTGTCTACCCTAAAGTGCATTACACACCCCTGATGGTACCACTGGCTAAGACTCCACCTCAGCTCATTGATTAATTATAAATTTAGAACAAATGATGGATGAAAGCAGGCAGGCCGGCCATTTTTTTCATGCTCATTGGACTTGTTTAATGCAATGCACCTTTGTATATTCACATGCATTCGCTTCATGCTGTAACCACTGTGCATAAAAATTTGGAAACATGGCATACAGTGTATCATTTGCTGTCTAAGTCATGTTTCCCATATTTTCCATTGCAAGATACAAGCCGGTTTGAGTGTTTGGGGCACATTTTAGCTAAAATCATCCTACGGGGCCTAACTGCTTATGCTAAAGCCTGCCTATTTTGAATGGCGTAGTGGTCACTGCAACCTCCAAAAAAATCAGGACTTACTACCCCAATAACCTGCTAATTCACCCCTGAAATACTTACTTATTCACACTATTTTGTTCATTTGACTTGTTTCTAATTTGAAATGCCCATTTTTGTGGGGCCAGAAAGGTGCGTCTTTAAAAGGCGATTTCTACGATACCCCACTTTTGCGCGTCGGACCGCGACTTTTTCCGGAAACGCCGAAAAACCGCAATTTTCAGGAGAAACGAGACGTACATCCTCCCCCTCTGACGCCCACCCACCCAACTGACAGCCAGCCAGCAGACAAGCACAGAGAGTTCCGTGGGTCTGTCTGTGATGTCATTAAGGGCCTGCTGATCAATGGCCAGCTCTCTGATTGGCTGCTGTGTTTGATTGACAGATTGAATCTGGCAGCTGATTGGCTGTCTACCCTAAAGTGCATTACACACCCCTGATGGTACCACTGGCTAAGACTCCACCTCAGCTCATTGATTAATTATAAATTTAGAACAAATGATGGATGAAAGCAGGCAGGCCGGCCATTTTTTTCATGCTCATTGGACTTGTTTAATGCAATGCACCTTTGTATATTCACATGCATTCGCTTCATGCTGTAACCACTGTGCATAAAAATTTGGAAACATGGCATACAGTGTATCATTTGCTGTCTAAGTCATGTTTCCCATATTTTCCATTGCAAGATACAAGCCTGTTTGAGTGTTTGGGGCACATTTTAGCTAAAATCATCCTAAGGGGCCTAACTGCTTATGCCAAAGCCTGCCTATTTTGAATGGCGTAGTGGTCACTGCAACCTCCAAAAAAATCAGGACTTACTACCCCAATAACCTGCTAACTCACCCCTGAAATACTTACTTATTCACACTATTTTGTTTATTTGACTTGTTTCTAATTTGAAATGCCCATTTTTGTGGGGCCAGAAAGGTGCGTCTTTAAAAGGCGATTTCTACGATACCCCACTTTTGCGCGTCGGACCGCGACTTTTTCCGGAAACGCCGAAAAACCGCAATTTTCAGGAGAAACGAGACGTACATCCTCCCCCTCTGCCGCCCACCCAACTGACAGCCAGCCAGCAGACAAGTACAGAGAGTTCCGTGGGTCTGTCTGTGATGTCATAAAGGGCCTGCTGATCAATGGCCAGCTCTCTGATTGGCTGCTGTGTTTGATTGACAGATTGAATCTGGCAGCTGATTGGCTGTCTACCCTAAAGTGCATTACACACCCCTGATGGTACCACTGGCTAAGACTCCACCTCAGCTCATTGATTAATTATAAATTTAGAACAAATGATGGATGAAAGCAGGCAGGCCGGCCATTTTTTTCACGCTCATTGGACTTGTTTAATGCAATGCACCTTTGTATATTCACATGCATTCGCTTCATGCTGTAACCACTGTGCATAAAAATTTGGAAACATGGCATACAGTGTATCATTTGCTGTCTAAGTCATGTTTCCCATATTTTCAAATGCAAGATACAAGCCGGTTTGAGTGTTTGGGGCACATTTTAGCAAAAATCATCCTACGGGGCCTAACTGCTTATGCTAAAGCCTGCCTATTTTGAATGGCGTAGTGGTCACTGCAACCTCCAAAAAAATCAGGACTTACTACCCCAATAACCTGCTAACTCACCCCTGAAATACTTACTTATTCACACTATTTTGTTCATTTGACTTGTTTCTAATTTGAAATGCCCATTTTTGTGGGTCCAGAAAGGTGCGTCTTTAAAAGGCGATTTCTACGATACCCCACTTTTGCGCGTCGGACCGCGACTTTTTCCGGAAACGACGAAAAACCGCAATTTTCAGGAGAAACGAGACGTACATCCTCCCCCTCTGCCGCCCACCCACCCAACTGACAGCCAGCCAGCAGACAAGCACAGAGAGTTCCGTGGGTCTGTCTGTGATGTCATAAAGGGCCTGCTGATCAATGGCCAGCTCTCTGATTGGCTGCTGTGTTTGATTGACAGATTGAATCTGGCAGCTGATTGGCTGTCTACCCTAAAGTGCATTACACACCCCTGATGGTACCACTGGCTAAGACTCCACCTCAGCTCATTGATTAATTATAAATTTAGAACAAATGATGGATGAAAGCAGGCAGGCCGGCC
The DNA here is from genome assembly GCF_055691185.1 of Crinia signifera. Lineage (NCBI taxonomy): Eukaryota > Metazoa > Chordata > Amphibia > Anura > Myobatrachidae > Crinia > Crinia signifera. The sequence continues at coordinate 977,575 of NW_028142514.1, read as the reverse complement.
ATTTTTTTCACGCTCATTGGACTTGTTTAATTCAATGCACCTTTGTATATTCACATGCATTCGCTTCATGCTGTAACCACTGTGCATAAAAATTTGGAAACATGGCATACAGTGTATCATTTGCTGTCTAAGTCATGTTTCCCATATTTTCCATTGCAAGATACAAGCCGGTTTGAGTGTTTGGGGCACATTTTAGCTAAAATCATCCTACGGGGCCTAACTGCTTATGCTAAAGCCTGCCTATTTTGAATGGCGTAGTGGTCACTGCAACCTCCAAAAAAATCAGGACTTACTACCCCAATAACCTGCTAACTCACCCCTGAAATACTTACTTATTCACACTATTTTGTTCATTTGACTTGTTTCTAATTTGAAATGCCCATTTTTGTGGGGCCAGAAAGGTGCGTCTTTAAAAGGCGATTTCTACGATACCCCACTTTTGCGCGTCGGACCGCGACTTTTTCCGGAAACGCCGAAAAACCGCAATTTTCAGGAGAAACGAGACGTACATCCTCCCCCTCTGCCGCCCACCCACCCAACTGAAAGCCAGCCAGCAGACAAGCACAGAGAGTTCCGTGGGTCTGTCTGTGATGTCATAAAGGGCCTGCTGATCAATGGCCAGCTCTCTGATTGGCTGCTGTGTTTGATTGACAGATTGAATCTGGCAGCTGATTGGCTGTCTACCCTAAAGTGCATTACACACCCCTGATGGTACCACTGGCTAAGACTCCACCTCAGCTCATTGATTAATTATAAATTTAGAACAAATGATGGATGAAAGCAGGCAGGCCGGGCATTTTTTTCACGCTCATTGGACTTGTTTAATGCAATGCACCTGTGTATATTCACATGCATTCGCTTCATGCTGTAACCACTGTGCATAAAAATTTGGAAACATGGCATACAGTGTATCATTTGCTGTCTAAGTCATGTTTCCCATATTTTCCATTGCAAGATACAAGCCGGTTTGAGTGTTTGGGGCACATTTTAGCTAAAATCATCCTACGGGGCCTAACTGCTTATGCTAAAGCCTGCCTATTTTGAATGGCGTAGTGGTCACTGCAACCTCCAAAAAAATCAGGACTTACTACCCCAATAACCTGCTAACTCACCCCTGAAATACTTACTTATTCACACTATTTTGTTCATTTGACTTGTTTCTAATTTGAAATGCCCATTTTTGTGGGGCCAAAAAGGTGCGTCTTTAAAAGGCGATTTCTACGATACCCCACTTTTGCGCGTCGGACCGCGACTTTTTCCGGAAACGCCGAAAAACCGCAATTTTCAGGAGAAACGAGACGTACATCCTCCCCCTCTGCCGCCCACCCACCCAACTGAAAGCCAGCCAGCAGACAAGCACAGAGAGTTCCGTGGGTCTGTCTGTGATGTCATAAAGGGCCTGCTGATCAATGGCCAGCTCTCTGATTGGCTGCTGTGTTTGATTGACAGATTGAATCTGGCAGCTGATTGGCTGTCTACCCTAAAGTGCATTACACACCCCTGATGGTACCACTGGCTAAGACTCCACCTCAGCTCATTGATTAATTATAAATTTAGAACAAATGATGGATGAAAGCAGGCAGGCCATTTTTTTCACGCTCATTGGACTTGTTTAATGCAATGCACCTGTGTATATTCACATGCATTCTCTTCATGCTGTAACCACTGTGCATAAAAATTTGGAAACATGGCATACAGTGTATCATTTGCTGTCTAAGTCATGTTTCCCATATTTTCCATTGCAAGATACAAGCCGGTTTGAGTGTTTGGGGCACATTTTAGCTAAAATCATCCTACGGGGCCTAACTGCTTATGCTAAAGCCTGCCTATTTTGAATGGCGTAGTGGTCACTGCAACCTCCAAAAAAATCAGGACTTACTACCCCAATAACCTGCTAACTCACCCCTGAAATACTTACTTATTCACACTATTTTGTTCATTTGACTTGTTTCTAATTTGAAATGCCCATTTTTGTGGGGCCAGAAAGGTGCGTCTTTAAAAGGCGATTTCTACGATACCCCACTTTTGACACGTCGGACCGCGACTTTTTCCGGAAACGCCGAAAAACCGCAATTTTCAGGAGAAACGAGACTTACATCCTCCCCCTCTGCCGCCCACCCACCCAACTGACAGCCAGCCAGCAGACAAGCACAGAGAGTTCCGTGGGTCTGTCTGTGATGTCATAAAGGGCCTGCTGATCAATGGCCAGCTCTCTGATTGGCTGCTGTGTTTGATTGACAGATTGAATCTGGCAGCTGATTGGCTGTCTACCCTAAAGTGCATTACACACCCCTGATGGTACCACTGGCTAAGACTCCACCTCAGCTCATTGATTAATTATAAATTTAGAACAAATGATGGATGAAAGCAGGCAGGCCGGCCATTTTTTTTCACGCTCATTGGACTTGTTTAATGCAATGCACCTGTGTATATTCACATGCATTCGCTTCATGCTGTAACCACTGTGCATAAAAATTTGGAAACATGGCATACAGTGTATCATTTGCTGTCTAAGTCATGTTTCCCATATTTTCCATTGCAAGATACAAGCCGGTTTGAGTGTTTGGGGCACATTTTAGCTAAAATCATCCTACGGGGCCTAACTGCTTATGCTAAAGCCTGCCTATTTTGAATGGCGTAGTGGTCACTGCAACCTCCAAAAAAATCAGGACTTACTACCCCAATAACCTGCTAACTCACCCCTGAAATACTTACTTATTCACACTATTTTGTTCATTTGACTTGTTTCTAATTTGAAATGCCCATTTTTGTGGGGCCAGAAAGGTGCGTCTTTAAAAGGCGATTTCTACGATACCCCACTTCTGCGCGTCGGACCGCGACTTTTTCCGGAAACGCCGAAAAACCGCAATTATCAGGAGAAACGAGACGTACATCCTCCCCCTCTGCCGCCCACCCACCCAACTGACAGCCAGCCAGCAGACAAGCACAGAGAGTTCCGTGGGTCTGTCTGTGATGTCATAAAGGGCCTGCTGATCAATGGCCAGCTCTCTGATTGGCTGCTGTGTTTGATTGACAGATTGAATCTTTCAGCTGATTGGCTGTCTACCCTAAAGTGCATTACACACCCCTGATGGTACCACTGGCTAAGACTCTACCTCAGCTCATTGATTAATTATAAATTTAGAACAAATGATGGATGAAAGCAGGCAGGCCGGCCATTTTTTTCACGCTCATTGGACTTGTTTAATGCAATGCACCTTTGTATATTCACATGCATTCGCTTCATGCTGTAACCACTGTGCATAAAAATTTGGAAACATGGCATACAGTGTATCATTTGCTGTCTAAGTCATGTTTCCCATATTTTCCATTGCAAGATACAAGCCGGTTTGAGAGTTTGGGGCACATTTTAGCTAAAATCATCCTACGGGGCCTAACTGCTTATGCTAAAGCCTGCCTATTTTGAATGGCGTAGTGGTCACTGCAACCTACAAAAAAATCAGGACTTAATACCCCAATAACCTGCTAACTCACCCCTGAAATACTTACTTATTCACACTATTTTGTTCATTTGACTTGTTTCTAATTTGAAATGCCCATTTTTGTGGGGCCAGAAAGGTGCGTCTTTAAAAGGCGATTTCTACGATACTCCAATTTTGCGCGTAGGACCGCGACTTTTTCCGGAAACGCCGAAAAACCGCAATTTTCAGGAGAAACGAGACGTACATCCTCCCCCTCTGCCGCCCACCCACCCAACTGACAGCCAGCCAGCAGACAAGTACAGAGAGTTCCGTGGGTCTGTCTGTGATGTCATAAAGGGCCTGCTGATCAATGGCCAGCTCTCTGATTGGCTGCTGTGTTTGATTGACAGATTGAATCTGGCAGCTGATTGGCTGTCTACCCTAAAGTGCATTACACACCCCTGATGGTACCACTGGCTAAGACTCCACCTCAGCTCATTGATTAATTATAAATTTAGAACAAATGATGGATGAAAGCAGGCAGGCCGGCCATTTTTTTCACGCTCATTGGACTTGTTTAATGCAATGCACCTTTGTATATACACATGCATTCGCTTCATGCTGTAACCACTGTGCATAAAAATTTGGAAACATGGCATACAGTGTATCATTTGCTGTCTAAGTCATGTTTCCCATATTTTCCAATGCAAGATACAAGCCAGTTTGAGTGTTTGGGGCACATTTTAGCAAAAATCATCCTACGGGGCCTAACTGCTTATGCTAAAGCCTGCCTATTTTGAATGGCGTAGTGGTCACTGCAACCTCCAAAAAAATCAGGACTTACTACCCCAATAACCTGCTAACTCACCCCTGAAATACTTACTTATTCACACTATTTTGTTCATTTGACTTGTTTCTAATTTGAAATGCCCATTTTTGTGGGGCCAGAAAGGTGCGTCTTTAAAAGGCGATTTCTACGATACCCCACTTTTGCGCGTCGGACCGCGACTTTTTCCGGAAACGCCGAAAAACCGCAATTTTCAGGAGAAACGAGACGTACATCCTCCCCCTCTGCCGCCCACCCACCCAACTGACAGCCAGCCAGAAGACAAGCACAGAGAGTTCCGTGGGTCTGTCTGTGATGTCATAAAGGGCCTGCTGATCAATGGCCAGCTCTCTGATTGGCTGCTGTGTTTGATTGACAGATTGAATCTGGCAGCTGATTGGCTGTCTACCCTAAAGTGCATTACACACCCCTGATGGTACCACTGGCTAAGACTCCACCTCAGCTCATTGATTAATTATAAATTTAGAACAAATGATGGATGAAAGCAGGCAGGCCGGCCATTTTTTTCACACTCATTGGACTTGTTTAATGCAATGCACCTTTGTATATTCACATGCATTCGCTTCATGCTGTAACCACTGTGCATAAAAATTTGGAAACATGGCATACAGTGTATCATTTGCTGTCTAAGTCATGTTTCCCATATTTTCCATTGCAAGATACAAGCCGGTTTGAGTGTTTGGGGCACATTTTAGCTAAAATCATCCTACGGGGCCTAACTGCTTATGCTAAAGCCTGCCTATTTTGAATGGCGTAGTGGTCACTGCAACCTCCAAAAAAATCAGGACTTACTACCCCAATAACCTGCTAACTCACCCCTGAAATACTTACTTATTCACACTATTTTGTTCATTTGACTTGTTTCTAATTTGAAATGCCCATTTTTGTGGGGCCAGAAAGGTGCGTCTTTAAAAGGCGATTTCTACGATACCCCACTTTTGCGCATCGGGCCGCGACTTTTTCCGGAAACGCTGAAAAACCGCAATTTTCAGGAGAAACGAGACGTACATCCTCCCCCTCTGCCGCCCACCCACCCAACTGACAGCCAGCCAGCAGACAAGCACAGAGAGTTCCGTGGGTCTGTCTGTGATGTCATAAAGGGCCTGCTGATCAATGGCCAGCTCTCTGATTGGCTGCTGTGTTTGATTGACAGATTGAATCTGGCAGCTGATTGGCTGTCTACCCTAAAGTGCATTACACACCCCTGATGGTACCACTGGCTAAGACTCCACCTCAGCTCATTGATTAATTATATATTTAGAACAAATGATGGATGAAGCAGGCAGGCCGGCCATTTTTTTCACGCTCATTGGACTTGTTTAATGCAATGCACCTTTGTATATTCACATGCATTCGCTTCATGCTGTAACCACTGTGCATAAAAATTTGGAAACATGGCATACAGTGTATCATTTGCTGTCTAAGTCATGTTTCCCATATTTTCCATTGCAAGATACAAGCCTGTTTGACTGTTTGGGGCACATTTTAGCTAAAATCATCCTACGGGGCCTAACTGCTTATGCCAAAGCCTGCCTATTTTGAATGGCGTAGTGGTCACTGCAACCTCCAAAAAAATCAGGACTTACTACCCCAATAACCTGCTAACTCACCCCTGAAATACTTACTTATTCACACTATTTTGTTCATTTGACTTGTTTCTAATTTGAAATGCCCATTTTTGTGGGGCCAGAAAGGTGCGTCTTTAAAAGGCGATTTCTACGATACCCCACTTTTGCGCGTCGGACCGCGACTTTTTCCGGAATCGCCGAAAAACCGCAATTATCAGGAGAAACGAGACGTACATCCTCCCCCTCTGCCGCCCACCCACCCAACTGACAGCCAGCCAGCAGACAAGCACAGAGAGTTCCGTGGGTCTGTCTGTGATGTCATAAAGGGCCTGCTGATCAATGGCCAGCTCTCTGATTGGCTGCTGTGTTTGATTGACAGATTGAATCTGGCAGCTGATTGGCTGTCTACCCTAAAGTGCATTACACACCCCTGATGGTACCACTGGCTAAGACTCTACCTCAGCTCATTGATTAATTATAAATTTAGAACAAATGATGGATGAAAGCAGGCAGGCCGGCCATTTTTTTCACGCTCATTGGACTTGTTTAATGCAATGCACCTTTGTATATTCACATGCATTCGCTTCATGCTGTAACCACTGTGCATAAAAATTTGGAAACATGGCATACAGTGTATCATTTGCTGTCTAAGTCATGTTTCCCATATTTTCCATTGCAAGATACAAGCCAGTTTGAGAGTTTGGGGCACATTTTAGCTAAAATCATCCTACGGGGCCTAACTGCTTATGCTAAAGCCTGCCTATTTTGAATGGCGTAGTGGTCACTGCAACCTCCAAAAAAATCAGGACTTACTACCCCAATAACCTGCTAACTCACCCCTGAAATACTTACTTATTCACACTATTTTGTTCATTTGACTTGTTTCTAATTTGAAATGCCCATTTTTGTGGGGCCAGAAAGGTGCGTCTTTAAAAGGCGATATCTACGATACCCCACTTTTGCGCGTCGGACCACGACTTTTTCCGGAAACGCCGAAAAACCGCAATTTTCAGGAGAAACGAGACGTACATCCTCCCCCTCTGCCGCCCACCCACCCAACTGACAGCCAGCCAGCAGACAAGCACAGAGAGTTCCGTGGGTCTGTCTGTGATGTCATAAAGGGCCTGCTGATCAATGGCCAGCTCTCTGATTGGCTGCTGTGTTTGATTGACAGATTGAATCTGGCAGCTGATTGGCTGTCTACCCTAAAGTGCATTACACACCCCTGATGGTACCACTGGCTAAGACTCCACCTCAGCTCATTGATTAATTATAAATTTAGAACAAATGATGGATGAAAGCAGGCAGGCCGGCCATTTTTTTCACGCTCATTGGACTTGTTTAATGCAATGCACCTTTGTATATTCACATGCATTCGCTTCATGCTGTAACCACTGTGCATAAAAATTTGGAAACATGGCATACAGTGTATCATTTGCTGTCTAAGTCATGTTTCCCATATTTTCCATTGCAAGATACAAGCCGGTTTGAGTGTTTGGGGCACATTTTAGCTAAAATCATGCTACGGGGCCTAACTGCTTATGCTAAAGCCTGCCTATTTTGAATGGCGTAGTGGTCACTGCAACCTCCAAAATAATCAGGACTTACTACCCCAATAACCTGCTAACTCACCCCTGAAATACTTACTTATTCACACTATTTTGTTCATTTGACTTGTTTCTAATTTGAAATGCCCATTTTTGTGGGGCCAGAAAGGTGCGTCTTTAAAAGGCGATTTCTACGATACCCCACTTTTGCGCGTCGGACCGCGACTTTTTCCGGAAACGCCGAAAAACCGCAATTTTCAGGAGAAACGAGACGTACATCCTCCCCCTCTGCCGCCCACCCACCCAACTGATAGCCAGCCAGCAGACAAGCACAGAGAGTTCCGTGGGTCTGTCTGTGATGTCATAAAGGGCCTGCTGATCAATGGCCAGCTCTCTGATTGGCTGCTGTGTTTGATTGACAGATTGAATCTGGCAGCTGATTGGCTGTCTACCCTAAAGTGCATTACACACCCCTGATGGTACCACTGGCTAAGACACCACCTCAGCTCATTGATTAATTATAAATTTAGAACAAATGATGGATGAAAGCAGGCAGGCCGGCCATTTTTTTCATGCTCATTGGACTTGTTTAATGCAATGCACCTTTGTATATTCACATGCATTCGCTTCATGCTGTAACCACTGTGCATAAAAATTTGGAAACATGGCATACAGTGTATCATTTGCTGTCTAAGTCATGTTTCCCATATTTTCCATTGCAAGATACAAGCCGGTTTGAGTGTTTGGGGCACATTTTAGCTAAAATCATCCTACGGGGCCTAACTGCTTATGCTAAAGCCTGCCTATTTTGAATGGCGTAGTGGTCACTGTAACCTCCAAAAAAATCAGGACTTACTACCCCAATAACCTGCTAACTCACCCCTGAAATACTTACTTATTCACACTATTTTGTTCATTTGACTTGTTTCTAATTTGAAATGCCCATTCTTGTGGGGCCAGAAAGGTGCGTCTTTAAAAGGCGATTTCTACGATACCCCACTTTTGCGCGTCGGACCGCGACTTTTTCCGGAAACGCAGAAAAACCGCAATTTTCAGGAGAAACGAGACGTAAATCCTCCCCCTCTGCCGCCCACCCACCCAACTGACAGCCAGCCAGCAGACAAGCACAGAGAGTTCCGTGGGTCTGTCTGTGATGTCATAAAGGGCCTGCTGATCAATGGCCAGCTCTCTGATTGGCTGCTGTGTTTGATTGACAGATTGAATCTGGCAGCTGATTGGCTGTCTACCCTAAAGTGCATTACACACCCCTGATGGTACCACTGGCTAAGACTCCACCTCAGCTCATTGATTAATTATAAATTTAGAACAAATGATGGATGAAAGCAGGCAGGCCGGCCATTTTTTTCACGCTCATTGGACTTGTTTAATGCAATGCACCTTTGTATATTCACATGCATTCGCTTCATGCTGTAACCACTGTGCATAAAAATTTGGAAACATGGCATACAGTGTATCATTTGCTGTCTAAGTCATGTTTCCCATATTTTCCATTGCAAGATACAAGCCGGTTTGAGTGTTTGGGGCACATTTTAGCTAAAATCATGCTACGGGGCCTAACTGCTTATGCTAAAGCCTGCCTATTTTGAATGGCGTAGTGGTCACTGCAACCTCCAAAATAATCAGGACTTACTACCCCAATAACCTGCTAACTCACCCCTGAAATACTTACTTATTCACACTATTTTGTTCATTTGACTTGTTTCTAATTTGAAATGCCCATTTTTGTGGGGCCAGAAAGGTGCGTCTTTAAAAGGCGATTTCTACGATACCCCACTTTTGCGCGTCGGACCGCGACTTTTTCCGGAAACGCCGAAAAACCGCAATTTTCAGGAGAAACGAGACGTACATCCTCCCCCTCTGCCGCCCACCCACCCAACTGATAGCCAGCCAGCAGACAAGCACAGAGAGTTCCGTGGGTCTGTCTGTGATGTCATAAAGGGCCTGCTGATCAATGGCCAGCTCTCTGATTGGCTGCTGTGTTTGATTGACAGATTGAATCTGGCAGCTGATTGGCTGTCTACCCTAAAGTGCATTACACACCCCTGATGGTACCACTGGCTAAGACACCACCTCAGCTCATTGATTAATTATAAATTTAGAACAAATGATGGATGAAAGCAGGCAGGCCGGCCATTTTTTTCATGCTCATTGGACTTGTTTAATGCAATGCACCTTTGTATATTCACATGCATTCGCTTCATGCTGTAACCACTGTGCATAAAAATTTGGAAACATGGCATACAGTGTATCATTTGCTGTCTAAGTCATGTTTCCCATATTTTCCATTGCAAGATACAAGCCGGTTTGAGTGTTTGGGGCACATTTTAGCTAAAATCATCCTACGGGGCCTAACTGCTTATGCTAAAGCCTGCCTATTTTGAATGGCGTAGTGGTCACTGTAACCTCCAAAAAAATCAGGACTTACTACCCCAATAACCTGCTAACTCACCCCTGAAATACTTACTTATTCACACTATTTTGTTCATTTGACTTGTTTCTAATTTGAAATGCCCATTCTTGTGGGGCCAGAAAGGTGCGTCTTTAAAAGGCGATTTCTACGATACCCCACTTTTGCGCGTCGGACCGCGACTTTTTCCGGAAACGCAGAAAAACCGCAATTTTCAGGAGAAACGAGACGTACATCCTCCCCCTCTGCCGCCCACCCACCCAACTGACAGCCAGCCAGCAGACAAGCACAGAGAGTTCCGTGGGTCTGTCTGTGATGTCATAAAGGGCCTGCTGATCAATGGCCAGCTCTCTGATTGGCTGCTGTGTTTGATTGACAGATTGAATCTGGCAGCTGATTGGCTATCTACCCTAAAGTGCATTACACACCCCTGATGGTACCACTGGCTAAGACTCCACCTCAGCTCATTGATTAATTATAAATTTAGAACAAATGATGGATGAAAGCAGGCAGGCCGGCCATTTTTTTCACGCTCATTGGACTTGTTTAATGCAATGCACCTTTGTATATTCACATGCATTCGCTTCATGCTGTAACCACTGTGCATAAAAATTTGGAAACATGGCATACAGTGTATCATTTGCTGTCTAAGTCATGTTTCCCATATTTTCCATTGCAAGATACAAGCCGGTTTGAGTGTTTGGGGCACATTTTAGCTAAAATCATCCTACGGGGCCTAACTGCTTATGCTAAAGCCTGCCTATTTTGAATGGCGTAGTGGTCACTGCAACCTCCAAAAAAATCAGGACTTACTACCCCAATAACCTGCTAACTCACCCCTGAAATACTTACTTATTCACACTATTTTGTTCATTTGACTTGTTTCTAATTTGAAATGCCCATTTTTGTGGGGCCAGAAAGGTGCGTCTTTAAAAGGCGATTTCTACGATACCCCACTTTTGCGCGTCGGACCGCGACTTTTTCCGGAAACGCCGAAAAACCGCAATTTTCAGGAGAAACGAGACGTACATCCTCCCCCTCTGCCGCCCACCCACCCAACTGACAGCCAGCCAGCAGACAAGCACAGAGAGTTCCGTGGGTCTGTCTGTGATGTCATAAAGGGCCTGCTGATCAATGGCCAGCTCTCTGATTGGCTGCTGTGTTTGATTGACAGATTGAATCTGGCAGCTGATTGGCTGTCTACCCTAAAGTGCATTACACACCCCTGATGGTACCACTGGCTAAGACTCCACCTCAGCTCATTGATTAATTATAAATTTAGAACAAATGATGGATGAAAGCAGGCAGGCCGGCCATTTTTTTCACGCTCATTGGACTTGTTTAATGCAATGCACCTGTGTATATTCACATGCATTCGCTTCATGCTGTAACCACTGTGCATAAAAATTTGGAAACATGGCATACAGTGTATCATTTGCTGTCTAAGTCATGTTTCCCATATTTTCCATTGCAAGATACAAGCCGGTTTGAGTGTTTGGGGCACATTTTAGCTAAAATCATCCTACGGGGCCTAACTGCTTATGCTAAAGCCTGCCTATTTTGAATGGCGTAGTGGTCACTGCAACCTCCAAAAAAATCAGGACTTACTACCCCAATAACCTGCTAACTCACCCCTGAAATACTTACTTATTCACACTATTTTGTTCATTTGACTTGTTTCTAATTTGAAATGCCCATTTTTGTGGGGCCAGAAAGGTGCGTCTTTAAAAGGCGATTTCTACGATACCCCACTTTTGCGCGTCGGACCGCGACTTTTTCCGGAAACGCCGAAAAACCGCAATTTTCAGGAGAAACAAGACGTACATCCTCCCCCTCTGCCGCCCACCCACCCAACTGACAGCCAGCCAGCAGACAAGCACAGAGAGTTCCGTGGGTCTGTCTGTGATGTCATAAAGGGCCTGCTGATCAATGGCCAGCTCTCTGATTGGCTGCTGTTTTTGATTGACAGATTGAATCTGGCAGCTGATTGGCTGTCTACCCTAAAGTGCATTACACACCCCTGATGGTACCACTGGCTAAGACTCCACCTCAGCTCATTGATTAATTATAAATTTAGAACAAATGATGGATGAAAGCAGGCAGGCCGGCCATTTTTTTCACGCTCATTGGACTTGTTTAATGCAATGCACCTTTGTATATTCACATGCATTCGCTTCATGCTGTAACCACTGTGCATAAAAATTTGGAAACATGGCATACAGTGTATCATTTGCTGTCTAAGTCATGTTTCCCATATTTTCCATTGCAAGATACAAGCCGGTTTGAGAGTTTGGGGCACATTTTAGCTAAAATCATCCTACGGGGCCTAACTGCTTATGCTAAAGCCTGCCTATTTTGAATGGCGTAGTGGTCACTGCAACCTCCAAAAAAATCAGGACTTACTACCCCAATAACCTGCTAACTCACCCCTGAAATACTTACTTATTCACACTATTTTGTTCATTTGACTTGTTTCTAATTTGAAATGCCCATTTTTGTGGGGACAGAAAGGTGCGTCTTTAAAAGGCGATTTCTACGATACCCCACTTTTGCGCGTCGGACCGCGACTTTTTCCGGAAACGCCGAAAAACCGCAATTTTCAGGAGAAACGAGACGTACATCCTCCCCCTCTGCCGCCCACCCACCCAACTGACAGCCAGCCAGCAGACAAGCACAGAGAGTTCCGTGGGTCTGTCTGTGATGTCATAAAGGGCCTGCTGATCAATGGCCAGCTCTCTGATTGGCTGCTGTGTTTGATTGACAGATTGAATCTGGCAGCTGATTGGCTGTCTACCCTAAAGTGCATTACACACCCCTGATGGTACCACTGGCTAAGACTCCACCTCAGCTCATTGATTAATTATAAATTTAGAACAAATGATGGATGAAAGCAGGCAGGCCGGCCATTTTTTTCACGCTCATTGGACTTGTTTAATGCAATGCACCTTTGTATATTCACATGCATTCGCTTCATGCTGTAACCACTGTGCATAAAAATTTGGAAACATGGCATACAGTGTATCATTTGCTGTCTAAGTCATGTTTCCCATATTTTCCATTGCAAGATACAAGCCGGTTTGAGTGTTTGGGGCACATTTTAGCTAAAATCATCCTACGGGGCCTAACTGCTTATGCTAAAGCCTGCCTATTTTGAATGGCGTAGTGGTCACTGCAACCTCCAAAAAAATCAGGACTTACTACCCCAATAACCTGCTAACTCACCCCTGAAATACTTACTTATTCACACTATTTTGTTCATTTGACTTGTTTCTAATTTGAAATGCCCATTTTTGTGGGGCCAGAAAGGTGCGTCTTTAAAAGGCGATTTCTACGATACCCCACTTTTGCGCGTCGGACCGCGACTTTTTCCGGAAACGCCGAAAAACCGCAATTTTCAGGAGAAACGAGACGTACATCCTCCCCCTCTGCCGCCCACCCACCCAACTGACAGCCAGCCAGCAGACAAGCACAGAGAGTTCCGTGGGTCTGTCTGTGATGTCATAAAGGGCCTGCTGATCAATGGCCAGCTCTCTGATTGGCTGCTGTGTTTGATTGACAGATTGAATCTGGCAGCTGATTGGCTGTCTACCCTAAAGTGCATTACACACCCCTGATGGTACCACTGGCTAAGACTCCACCTCAGCTCATTGATTAATTATAAATTTAGAACAAATGATGGATGAAAGCAGGCAGGCCGGCCATTTTTTTCACGCTCATTGGACTTGTTTAATGCAATGCACCTTTGTTTATTCACATGCATTCGCTTCATGCTGTAACCACTGTGCATAAAAATTTGGAAACATGGCATACAGTGTATCATTTGCTGTCTAAGTCATGTTTCCCATATTTTCCATTGCAAGATACAAGCCGGTTTGAGTGTTTGGGGCACATTTTAGCTAAAATCATCCTATGGGGCCTAACTGCTTATGCTAAAGCCTGCCTATTTTGAATGGCGTAGTGGTCACTGCAACCTCCAAAAAAATCAGGACTTACTACCCCAATAACCTGCTAACTCACCCCTGAAATACTTACTTATTCACACTATTATGTTCATTTGACTTGTTTCTAATTTGAAATGCCCATTTTTGTGGGGCCAGAAAGGTGCGTCTTTAAAAGGCGATTTCTACGATACCCCACTTTTGCGCGTCGGACCGCGACTTTTTCCGGAAACGCCGAAAAACCGCAATTTTCAGGAGAAACGAGACGTACATCCTCCCCCTCTGCCGCCCACCCACCCAACTGACAGCCAGCAGACAAGCACAGAGAGTTCCGTGGGTCTGTCTGTGATGTCATAAAGGGCCTGCTGATCAATGGCCAGCTCTCTGATTGGCTGCTGTGTTTGATTGACAGATTGAATCTGGCAGCTGATTGGCTGTCTACCCTAAAGTGCATTACACACCCCTGATGGTACCACTGGCTAAGACTCCACCTCAGCTCATTGATTAATTATAAATTTAGAACAAATGATGGATGAAAGCAGGCAGGCCGGCCATTTTTTTCACGCTCATTGGACTTGTTTAATGCAATGCACCTGTGTATATTCACATGCATTCGCTTCATGCTGTAACCACTGTGCATAAAAATTTGGAAACATGGCATACAGTGTATCATTTGCTGTCTAAGTCATGTTTCCCATATTTTCCATTGCAAGATACAAGCCGGTTTGAGTGTTTGGGGCACATTTTAGCTAAAATCATCCTACGGGGCCTAACTGCTTATGCTAAAGCCTTCCTATTTTGAATGGCGTAGTGGTCACTGCAACCTCCAAAAAAATCAGGACTTACTACCCCAATAACCTGCTAACTCACCCCTGAAATACTTACTTATTCACACTATTTTGTTCATTTGACTTGTTTCTAATTTGAAATGCCCATTTTTGTGGGGCCAGAAAGGTGCGTCTTTAAAAGGCGATTTCTACGATACCCCACTTTTGCGCGTCGGACCGCGACTTTTTCCGGAAACGCCGAAAAACCGCAATTTTCAGGAGAAACGAGACTTACATCCTCCCCCTCTGCCGCCCACCCACCCAACTGACAGCCAGCCAGCAGACAAGCACAGAGAGTTCCGTGGGTCTGTCTGTGATGTCATAAAGGGCCTGCTGATCAATGGCCAGCTCTCTGATTGGCTGCTGTGTTTGATTGACAGATTGAATCTGGCAGCTGATTGGCTGTCTACCCTAAAGTGCATTACACACCCCTGATGGTACCACTGGCTAAGACTCCACCTCAGCTCATTGATTAATTATAAATTTAGAACAAATGATGGATGAAAGCAGGCAGGCCGGACATTTTTTTTCACGCTCATTGGACTTGTTTAATGCAATGCACCTGTGTATATTCACATGCATTCGCTTCATGCTGTAACCACTGTGCATAAAAATTTGGAAACATGGCATACAGTGTATCATTTGCTGTCTAAGTCATGTTTCCCATATTTTCCATTGCAAGATACAAGCCGGTTTGAGTGTTTGGGGCACATTTTAGCTAAAATCATCCTACGGGGCCTAACTGCTTATGCTAAAGCCTGCCTATTTTGAATGGCGTAGTGGTCACTGCAACCTCCAAAAAAATCAGGACTTACTACCCCAATAACCTGCTAACTCACCCCTGAAATACTTACTTATTCACACTATTTTGTTCATTTGACTTGTTTCTAATTTAAAATGCCCATTTTTGTGGGGCCAGAAAGGTGCGTCTTTAAAAGGCGATTTCTACGATACCCCACTTTTGCGCGTCGGACCGCGACTTTTTCCGGAAACGCTGAAAAACCGCAATTTTCAGGAGAAACGAGACGTACATCCCCCCCCTCTGCCGCCCACCCACCCAACTGACAGCCAGCCAGCAGACAAGCACAGAGAGTTCCGTGGGTCTGTCTGTGATGTCATAAAGGGCCTGCTGATCAATGGCCAGCTCTCTGATTGGCTGCTGTGTTTGATTGACAGATTGAATCTGGCAGCTGATTGGCTGTCTACCCTAAAGTGCATTACACACCCCTGATGGTACCACTGGCTAAGACTCCACCTCAGCTCATTGATTAATTATAATTTTAGAACAAATGATGGATGAAAGCAGGCAGGCCGGCCATTTTTTTCACGCTCATTGGACTTGTTTAATGCAATGCACCTTTGTATATTCACATGCATTCGCTTCATGCTGTAACCACTGTGCATAAAAATTTGGAAACATGGCATACAGTGTATCATTTGCTGTCTAAGTCATGTTTCCCATATTTTCCATTGCAAGATACAAGCCGGTTTGAGTGTTTGGGGCACATTTTAGCTAAAATCATCCTACGGGGCCTAACTGCTTATGCCAAAGCCTGCCTATTTTGAATGGCGTAGTGGTCACTGCAACCTCCAAAAAAATCAGGACTTACTACCCCAATAACCTGCTAACTCACCCCTGAAACACTTACTTATTCACACTATTTTGTTCATTTGACTTGTTTCTAATTTGAAATGCCCATTTTTGTGGGGCCAGAAAGGTGCGTCTTTAAAAGGCGATTTCTACGATACCCCACTTTTGCGCGTCGGACCGCGACTTTTTCCGGAAACACCGAAAAACCGCAATTTTCAGGAGAAACAAGACGTACATCCTCCCCCTCTGCCGCCCACCCACCCAACTGACAGCCAGCCAGCAGACAAGCACAGAGAGTTCCGTGGGTCTGTCTGTGATGTCATAAAGGGCTTGCTGATCAATGGCCAGCTCTCTGATTGGCTGCTGTGTTTGATTGACAGATTGAATCTGGCAGCTGATTGGCTGTCTACCCTAAAGTGCATTACACACCCCTGATGGTACCACTGGCTAAGACTCCACCTCAGCTCATTGATTAATTATAAATTTAGAACAAATGATGGATGAAAGCAGGCAGGCCGGCCATTTTTTTCACGCTCATTGGACTTGTTTAATGCAATGCACCTTTGTATATTCACATGCATTCGCTTCATGCTGTAACCACTGTGCATAAAAATTTGGAAACATGGCATACAGTGTATCATTTGCTGTCTAAGTCATGTTTCCCATATTTTCCATTGCAAGATACAAGCCGGTTTGAGTGTTTGGGGCACATTTTAGCTAAAATCATCCTACGGGCCTAACTGCTTATGCTAAAGCCTGCCTATTTTGAATGGCGTAGTGGTCACTGCAACCTCCAAAAAAATCAGGACTTACTACCCCAATAACCTGCTAACTCACCCCTGAAATACTTACTTATTCACACTATTTTGTTCATTTGACTTGTTTCTAATTTGAAATGCCCATTTTTGTGGGGCCAGAAAGGTGCGTCTTTAAAAGGCGATTTCTACGATACCCCACTTTTGCGCGTCGGACCGCGACTTTTTCCGGAAACGCCGAAAAACCGCAATTTTCAGGAGGAGACGAGACGTACATCCTCCCCCTCTGCCGCCCACCCACCCAACTGACAGCCAGCCAGCAGACAAGCACAGAGAGTTCCGTGGGTCTGTCTGTGATGTCATAAAGGGCCTGCTGATCAATGGCCAGCTCTCTGATTGGCTGCTGTGTTTGATTGACAGATTGAATCTGGCAGCTGATTGGCTGTCTACCCTAAAGTGCATTACACACCCCTGATGGTACCACTGGCTAAGACTCCACCTCAGCTCATTGATTAATTATAAATTTAGAACAAATGATGGATGAAAGCAGGCAGGCCGGCCATTTTTTTCATGCTCATTGGACTTGTTTAATGCCATGCACCTTTGTATATTCACATGCATTCGCTTCATGCTGTAACCACTGTGCATAAAAATTTGGAAAACATGGCATACAGTGTATCATTTGCTGCCTAAGTCATGTTTCCCATATTTTCCATTGCAAGATACAAGCCGGTTTGAGTGTTTGGGGCACATTTTAGCTAAAATCATCCTACGGGGCCTAACTGCTTATGCTAAAGCCGGCCTATTTTGAATGGCGTAGTGGTCACTGCAACCTCCAAAAAAATCAGGACTTACTACCCCAATAACCTGCTAACTCACCCCTGAAATACTTACTTTTTCACACTATTTTGTTCATTTGACTTGTTTCTAATTTGAAATGCCCATTTTTGTGGGGCCAGAAAGGTGCGTCTTTAAAAAGCAATTTCTACGACACCCCACTTTTGCGCGTCGGACCGCGACTTTTTCCGGAAACGCCGAAAAACCGCAATTTTCAGGAGAAACGAGACGTACATCCTCCCCCTTTGCCGCCCACCCACCCAACTGACAGCCAGCCAGCAGACAAGCACAGAGAGTTCCGTGGGTCTGTCTGTGATGTCATAAAGGGCCTGCTGATCAATGGCCAGCTCTCTGATTGGCTGCTGTGTTTGATTGACAGATTGAATCTGGCAGCTGATTGGCTGTCTACCCTAAAGTGCATTACACACCCCTGATGGTACCACTGGCTAAGACTCCACCTCAGCTCATTGATTAATTATAAATTTAGAACAAATGATGGATGAAAGCAGGAAGGCCGGCCATTTTTTTCACGCTCATTGGACTTGTTTAATGCAATGCACCTGTGTATATTCACATGCATTCGCTTCATGCTGTAACCACTGTGCATAAACATTTGGAAACATGGCATACAGTGTATCATTTGCTGTCTAAGTCATGTTTCCCATATTTTCCATTGCAAGATACAAGCCGGTTTGAGTGTTTGGGGCACATTTTAGCTAAAATCATCCTACGGGGCCTAACTGCTTATGCTAAAGCCTGCCTATTTTGAATGGCGTAGTGGTCACTGCAACCTCCAAAAAAATCAGGACTTACTACCCCAATAACCTGCTAACTCACCCCTGAAATACTTACTTATTCACACTATTTTGTTCATTTGACTTGTTTCTAATTTGAAATGCCCATTTTTGTGGGGCCAGAAAGGTGCGTCTTTAAAAGGCGATTTCTACGATACCCCACTTTTGCGCGTCGGACCGTGACTTTTTCCGGAAACGCCGAAAAACCGCAATTTTCAGGAGAAACGAGACGTACATCCTCCCCCTCTGCCGCCCACCCACCCAACTGACAGCCAGCCAGCAGACAAGCACAGAGAGTTCCGTGGGTCTGTCTGTGATGTCATAAAGGGCCTGCTGATCAATGGCCAGCTCTCTGATTGGCTGCTGTGTTTGATTGACAGATTGAATCTGGCAGCTGATTGGCTGTCTACCCTAAAGTGCATTACACACCCCTGATGGTACCACTGGCTAAGACTCCACCTCAGCTCATTGATTAATTATAAATTTAGAACAAATGATGGATGAAAGCAGGCAGGCCGGCCATTTTTTTCACACTCATTGGACTTGTTTAATGCAATGCACCTTTGTATATTCACATGCATTCGCTTCATGCTGTAACCACTGTGCATAAACATTTGGAAACATGGCATACAGTGTATCATTTGCTGTCTAAGTCATGTTTCCCATATTTTCCATTGCAAGATACAAGCCGGTTTGAGTGTTTGGGGCACATTTTAGCTAAAATCATCCTACGGGGCCTAACTGCTTATGCTAAAGCCTGCCTATTTTGAATGGCGTAGTGGTCACTGCAACCTCCAAAAAAATCAGGACTTACTACCCCAATAACCTGCTAACTCACCCCTGAAATACTTACTTATTCACACTATTTTGTTCATTTGATTTGTTTCTAATTTGAAATGCCCATTTTTGTGGGGCCAGAAAGGTGCGTCTTTAAAAGGCGATTTCTACGATACCCCACTTTTGCGCGTCGGACCGCGACTTTTTCCGGAAACGCCGAAAAACCGCAATTTTCAGGAGAAACGAGACGTACATCCTCCCCCTCTGCCGCCCACCCACCCAACTGACAGCCAGCCAGCAGACAAGCACAGAGAGTTCCGTGGGTCTGTCTGTGATGTCATAAAGGGCCTGCTGATCAATGGCCAGCTCTCTGATTGGCTGCTGTGTTTGATTGACAGATTGAATCTGGCAGCTGATTGGCTGTCTACCCTAAAGTGCATTACACACCCCTGATGGTACCACTGGCTAAGACTCCACCTCAGCTCATTGATTAATTATAAATTTAGAACAAATGATGGATGAAAGCAGGCAGGCCGGCCATTTTTTTTCACGCTCATTGGACTTGTTTAATGCAATGCACCTTTGTATATTCACATGCATTCGCTTCATGCTGTAACCACTGTGCATAAAAATTTGGAAACATGGCATACAGTGTATCATTTGCTGTCTAAGTCATGTTTCCCATATTTTCCATTGCAAGATACAAGCCGGTTTGAGTGTTTGGGGCACATTTTAGCTAAAATCATCCTACGGGGCCTAACTGCTTATGCTAAAGCCTGCCTATTTTGAATGGCGTAGTGGTCACTGCAACCTCCAAAAAAATCAGGACTTACTACCCCAATAACCTGCTAACTCACCCCTGAAATACTTACTTATTCACACTATTTTGTTCATTTGACTTGTTTCTAATTTGAAATGCCCATTTTTGTGGGGCCAGAAAGGTGCGTCTTTAAAAGGCGATTTCTACTATACCCCACTTTTGCGCGTCGGACCGCGACTTTTTCCGGAAACACAGAAAAACCGCAATTTTCAGGAGAAATGAGACGTACATCCTCCCCCTCTGCCGCCCACCCACCCAACTGACAGCCAGCCAGCAGACAAGCACAGAGAGTTCCGTGGGTCTGTCTGTGATGTCATAAAGGGCCTGCTGATCAATGGCCAGCTCTCTGATTGGCTGCTGTGTTTGATTGACT
This sequence comes from Crinia signifera, assembly GCF_055691185.1. NCBI lineage: Eukaryota > Metazoa > Chordata > Amphibia > Anura > Myobatrachidae > Crinia > Crinia signifera. Next base: position 957,051 of record NW_028142514.1, on the reverse strand, counting down.
GATTGAATTTGGCAGCTGATTGGCTGTCTACCCTAAAGTGCATTACACACCCCTGATGGTACCACTGGCTAAGACTCCACCTCAGCTCATTGATTAATTATAAATTTAGAACAAATGATGGATGAAAGCAGGCAGGCCGGCCATTTTTTTCACGCTCATTGGACTTGTTTAATGCAATGCACCTTTGTATATTCACATGCATTCGCTTCATGCTGTAACCACTGTGCATAAAAATTTGGAAACATGGCATACAGTGTATCATTTGCTGTCTAAGTCATGTTTCCCATATTTTCCATTGCAAGATACAAGCCAGTTTGAGTGTTTGGGGCACATTTTAGCTAAAATCATCCTACGGGGCCTAACTGCTTATGCTAAAGCCTGCCTATTTTGAATGGCGTAGTGGTCACTGCAACCTCCAAAAAAATCAGGACTTACTACCCCAATAACCTGCTTACTCACCCCTGAAATACTTACTTATTCACACTATTTTGTTCATTTGACTTGTTTCTAATTTGAAATGCCCATTTTTGTGGGGCCAGAGAGGTGCGTCTTTAAAAGGCGATTTCTACGATACCCCACTTTTGCGCGTCGGACCGCGGCTTTTTCCGGAAACGCTGAAAAACCGCAATTTTCAGGAGAAACGAGACGTACATCCTCCCCCTCTGCCGCCCACCCACCCAACTGACAGCCAGCCAGCAGACAAGCACAGAGAGTTCCGTGGGTCTGTCTGTGATGTCATAAAGGGCCTGCTGATCAATGGCCAGCTCTCTGATTGGCTGCTGTGTTTGATTGACAGATTGAATCTGGCAGCTGATTGGCTGTCTACCCTAAAGTGCATTACACACCCCTGATGGTACCACTGGCTAAGACTCCACCTCAGCTCATTGATTAATTATAAATTTAGAACAAATGATGGATGAAAGCAGGCAGGCCGGCCATTTTTTTCACGCTCATTGGACTTGTTTAATGCAATGCACCTTTGTATATTCACATGCATTCGCTTCATGCTGTAACCACTGTGCATAAAAATTTGGAAACATGGCATACAGTGTATCATTTGCTGTCTAAGTCATGTTTCCCATATTTTCCATTGCAAGATACAAGCCGGTTTGAGTGTTTGGGGCACATTTTAGCTAAAATCATCCTACGGGGCCTAACTGCTTATGCTAAAGCCTGCCTATTTTGAATGGCGTAGTGGTCACTGCAACCTCCAAAAAAATCAGGACTTACTACCCCAATAACCTGCTAACTCACCCCTGAAATACTTACTTATTCACGCTATTTTGTTCATTTGACTTGTTTCTAATTTGAAATGCCCATTTTTGTGGGGCCAGAAAGGTGCGTCTTTAAAAGGCGATTTCTACTATACCCCACTTTTGCGCGTCGGACCGCGACTTTTTCCGGAAACACAGAAAAACCGCAATTTTCAGGAGAAACGAGACGTACATCCTCCCCCTCTGCCGCCCACCCACCCAACTGACAGCCAGCCAGCAGACAAGCACAGAGAGTTCCGTGGGTCTGTCTGTGATGTCATAAAGGGCCTGCTGATCAATGGCCAGCTCTCTGATTGGCTGCTGTGTTTGATTGACAGATTGAATCTGGCAGCTGATTGGCTGTCTACCCTAAAGTGCATTACACACCCCTGATGGTACCACTGGCTAAGACTCCACCTCAGCTCATTGATTAATTATAAATTTAGAACAAATGATGGATGAAAGCAGGCAGGCCGGCCATTTTTTTTCACGCTCATTGGACTTGTTTAATGCAATGCACCTTTGTATATTCACATGCATTCGCTTCATGCTGTAACCACTGTGCATAAAAATTTGGAAACATGGCATACAGTGTATCATTTGCTGTCTAAGTCATGTTTCCCATATTTTCCATTGCAAGATACAAGCCGGTTTGAGTGTTTGGGGCACATTTTAGCTAAAATCATCCTACGGGGCCTAACTGCTTATGCTAAAGCCTGCCTATTTTGAATGGCGTAGTGGTCACTGCAACCTCCAAAAAAATCAGGACTTACTACCCCAATAACCTGCTAACTCACTCCTGAAATACTTACTTATTCACACTATTTTGTTCATTTGACTTGTTTCTAATTTGAAATGCCCATTTTTGTGGGGCCAGAAAGGTGCGTCTTTAAAAGGCGATTTCTACTATACCCCACTTTTGCGCGTCGGACCGCGACTTTTTCCGGAAACACAGAAAAACCGCAATTTTCAGGAGAAACGAGACGTACATCCTCCCCCTCTGCCGCCCACCCACCCAACTGACAGCCAGCCAGCAGACAAGCACAGAGAGTTCCGTGGGTCTGTCTGTGATGTCATAAAGGGCCTGCTGATCAATGGCCAGCTCTCTGATTGGCTGCTGTGTTTGATTGACTGATTGAATTTGGCAGCTAATTGGCTGTCTACCCTAAAGTGCATTACACACCCCTGATGGTACCACTGGCTAAGACTCCACCTCAGCTCATTGATTAATTATAAATTTAGAACAAATGATGGATGAAAGCAGGCAGGCCGGCCATTTTTTTCACGCTCATTGGACTTGTTTAATGCAATGCACCTTTGTATATTCACATGCATTCGCTTCATGCTGTAACCACTGTGCATAAAAATTTGGAAACATGGCATACAGTGTATCATTTGCTGTCTAAGTCATGTTTCCCATATTTTCCATTGCAAGATACAAGCCGGTTTGAGTGTTTGGGGCACATTTTAGCTAAAATCATCCTACGGGGCCTAACTGCTTATGCTAAAGCCTGCCTATTTTGAATGGCGTAGTGGTCACTGCAACCTCCAAAAAAATCAGGACTTACTACCCCAATAACCTGCTTACTCACCCCTGAAATACTTACTTATTCACACTATTTTGTTCATTTGACTTGTTTCTAATTTGAAATGCCCATTTTTGTGGGGCCAGAGAGGTGCGTCTTTAAAAGGCGATTTCTACGATACCCCACTTTTGCGCGTCGGACCGCGGCTTTTTCCGGAAACGCCGAAAAACCACAATTTTCAGGAGAAACGAGACGTACATCCTCCCCCTCTGCCGCCCACCCACCCAACTGACAGCCAGCCAGCAGACAAGCACAGAGAGTTCCGTGGGTCTGTCTGTGATGTCATAAAGGGCCTGCTGATCAATGGCCAGCTCTCTGATTGGCTGCTGTGTTTGATTGACAGATTGAATCTGGCAGCTGATTGGCTGTCTACCCTAAAGTGCATTACACACCCCTGATGGTACCACTGGCTAAGACTCCACCTCAGCTCATTGATTAATTATAAATTTAGAACAAATGATGGATGAAAGCAGGCAGGCCGGCCATTTTTTTCACGCTCATTGGACTTGTTTAATGCAATGCACCTTTGTATATTCACATGCATTCGCTTCATGCTGTAATCACTGTGCATAAAAATTTGGAAACATGGCATACAGTGTATCATTTGCTGTCTAAGTCATGTTTCCCATATTTTCCATTGCAAGATACAAGCCGGTTTGAGTGTTTGGGGCACATTTTAGCTAAAATCATCCTACGGGGCCTAACTGCTTATGCTAAAGCCTGCCTATTTTGAATGGCGTAGTGGTCACTGCAACCTCCAAAAAAATCAGGACTTACTACCCCAATAACCTGCTAACTCACCCCTGAAATACTTACTTATTCACGCTATTTTGTTCATTTGACTTGTTTCTAATTTGAAATGCCCATTTTTGTGGGGCCAGAAAGGTGCGTCTTTAAAAGGCGATTTCTACTATACCCCACTTTTGCGCGTCGGACCGCGACTTTTTCCGGAAACACAGAAAAACCGCAATTTTCAGGAGAAACGAGACGTACATCCTCCCCCTCTGCCGCCCACCCACCCAACTGACAGCCAGCCAGCAGACAAGCACAGAGAGTTCTGTGGGTCTGTCTGTGATGTCATAAAGGGCCTGCTGATCAATGGCCAGCTCTCTGATTGGCTGCTGTGTTTGATTGACTGATTGAATTTGGCAGCTGATTGGCTGTCTACCCTAAAGTGCATTACACACCCCTGATGGTACCACTGGCTAAGACTCCACCTCAGCTCATTGATTAATTATAAATTTAGAACAAATGATGGATGAAAGCAGGCAGGCCGGCCATTTTTTTCACGCTCATTGGACTTGTTTAATGCAATGCACCTTTGTATATTCACATGCATTCGCTTCATGCTGTAACCACTGTGCATAAAAATTTGGAAACATGGCATACAGTGTATCATTTGCTGTCTAAGTCATGTTTCCCATATTTTCCATTGCAAGATACAAGCCGGTTTGAGTGTTTGGGGCACATTTTAGCTAAAATCATCCTACGGGGCCTAACTGCTTATGCTAAAGCCTGCCTATTTTGAATGGCGTAGTGGTCACTGCAACCTCCAAAAAAATCAGGACTTACTACCCCAATAACCTGCTTACTCACCCCTGAAATACTTACTTATTCACACTATTTTGTTCATTTGACTTGTTTCTAATTTGAAATGCCCATTTTTGTGGGGCCAGAGAGGTGCGTCTTTAAAAGGCGATTTCTACGATACCCCACTTTTGCGCGTCGGACCGCGGCTTTTTCCGGAAACGCCGAAAAACCGCAATTTTCAGGAGAAACTAGACGTACATCCTCCCCCTCTGCCGCCCACCCACCCAACTGACAGCCAGCCAGCAGACAAGCACAGAGAGTTCCGTGGGTCTGTCTGTGATGTCATAAAGGGCCTGCTGATCAATGGCCAGCTCTCTGATTGGCTGCTGTGTTTGATTGACAGATTGAATCTGGCAGCTGATTGGCTGTCTACCCTAAAGTGCATTACACACCCCTGATGGTACCACTGGCTAAGACTCCACCTCAGCTCATTGATTAATTATAAATTTAGAACAAATGATGGATGAAAGCAGGAAGGCCGGCCATTTTTTTCACGCTCATTGGACTTGTTTAATGCAATGCACCTTTGTATATTCACATGCATTCGCTTCATGCTGTAACCACTGTGCATAAAAATTTGGAAACATGGCATACAGTGTATCATTTGCTGTCTAAGTCATGTTTCCCATATTTTCCATTGCAAGATACAAGCCGGTTTGAGTGTTTGGGGCACATTTTAGCTAAAATCATCCTACGGGGCCTAACTGCTTATGCTAAAGCCTGCCTATTTTGAATGGCGTAGTGGTCACTGCAACCTCCAAAAAAATCAGGAATTACTACCCCAATAACCTGCTAACTCACCCCTGAAATACTTACTTATTCACACTATTTTGTTCATTTGACTTGTTTCTAATTTGAAATGCCCATTTTTGTGGGGCCAGAAAGGTGCGTCTTTAAAAGGCGATTTCTACGATACCCCACTTTTGCGCGTCGGACCGCGACTTTTTCCGGAAACGCCGAAAAACCGCAATTTTCAGGAGAAACGAGACGTACATCCTCCCCCTCTGCCGCCCACCCACCCAACTGACAGCCAGCCAGCAGACAAGCACAGAGAGTTCCGTGGGTCTGTCTGTGATGTCATAAAGGGCCTGCTGATCAATGGCCAGCTCTCTGATTGGCTGCTGTGTTTGATTGACAGATTGAATCTGGCAGCTGATTGGCTGTCTACCCTAAAGTGCATTACACACCCCTGATGGTACCACTGGCTAAGACTCCACCTCAGCTCATTGATTAATTAAAAATTTAGAACAAATGATGGATGAAAGCAGGCAGGCCGGCCATTTTTTTTACGCTCATTGGACTTGTTTAATGCAATGCACCTTTGTATATTCACATGCATTCGCTTCATGCTGTAACCACTGTGCATAAAAATTTGGAAACATGGCATACAGTGTATCATTTGCTGTCTAAGTCATGTTTCCCATATTTTCCATTGCAAGATACAAGCCGGTTTGAGTGTTTGGGGCACATTTTAGCTAAAATCATCCTACAGGGCCTAACTGCTTATGCTAAAGCCTGCCTATTTTGAATGGCGTAGTGGTCACTGCAACCTCCAAAAAAATCAGGACTTACTACCCCAATAACCTGCTAACTCACCCCTGAAATACTTACTTATTCACACTATTTTGTTCATTTGACTTGTTTCTAATTTGAAATGCCCATTTTTGTGGGGCCAGAAAGTGCGTCTTTAAAAGGCGATTTCTACAATACCCCACTTTTGCGCGTCGGACCGCGACTTTTTCCGGAAACGCAGAAAAAACGCAATTTTCAGGAGAAACGAGACGTACATCCTCCCCCTCTGCCGCCCACCCACCCAACTGACAGCCAGCCAGCAGACAAGCACAGAGAGTTCCGTGGGTCTGTCTGTGATGTCATAAAGGGCCTGCTGATCAATGGCCAGCTCTCTGATTGGCTGCTGTGTTTGATTGACAGATTGAATCTGGCAGCTGATTGGCTGTCTACCCTAAAGTGCATTACACACCCCTGATGGTACCACTGGCTAAGACTCCACCTCAGCTCATTGATTAATTAAAAATTTAGAACAAATGATGGATGAAAGCAGGCAGGCCGGCCATTTTTTTCACGCTCATTGGACTTGTTTAATGCAATGCACCTTTGTATATTCACATGCATTCGCTTCATGCTGTAACCACTGTGCATAAAAATTTGGAAACATGGCATACAGTGTATCATTTGCTGTCTAAGTCATGTTTCCCATATTTTCCATTGCAAGATACAAGCCGGTTTGAGTGTTTGGGGCACATTTTAGCTAAAATCATCCTACAGGGCCTAACTGCTTATGCTAAAGCCTGCCTATTTTGAATGGCGTAGTGGTCACTGCAACCTCCAAAAAAATCAGGACTTACTACCCCAATAACCTGCTAACTCACCCCTGAAATACTTACTTATTCACACTATTTTGTTCATTTGACTTGTTTCTAATTTGAAATGCCCATTTTTGTGGGGCCAGAAAGGTGCGTCTTTAAAAGGCGATTTCTACGATACCCCACTTTTGCGCGTCGGACCGCGACTTTTTCCGGAAACGCCGAAAAAACGCAATTTTCAGGAGAAACGAGACGTACATCCTCCCCCTCTGCCGCCCACCCACCCAACTGACAGCCAGCCAGCAGACAAGCACAGAGAGTTCCGTGGGTCTGTCTGTGATGTCATAAAGGGCCTGCTGATCAATGGCCAGCTCTCTGATTGGCTGCTGTGTTTGATTGACAGATTGAATCTGGCAGCTGATTGGCTGTCTACCCTAAAGTGCATTACACACCCCTGATGGTACCACTGGCTAAGACTCCACCTCAGCTCATTGATTAATTATAAATTTAGAACAAATGATGGATGAAAGCAGGCAGGCCGGCCATTTTTTTCATGCTCATTGGACTTGTTTGATGCAATGCACCTTTGTATATTCACATGCATTCGCTTCATGCTGTAACCACTGTGCATAAAAATTTGGAAACATGGCATACAGTGTATCATTTGCTGTCTAAGTCATGTTTCCCATATTTTCCATTGCAAGATACAAGCCGGTTTGAGTGTTTGGGGCACATTTTAGCTAAAATCATCCTACGGGGCCTAACTGCTTATGCTAAAGCCTGCCTATTTTGAATGGCGTAGTGGTCACTGCAACCTCCAAAAAAATCAGGACTTACTACCCCAATAACCTGCTAACTCACCCCTGAAATACTTACTTATTCACACTATTTTGTTCATTTGACTTTTTTCTAATTTGAAATGCCCATTTTTGTGGGGCCAGAAAGGTGCGTCTTTAAAAGGCGATTTCTACGATACCCCACTTTTGCGCGTCGGACTGCGACTTTTTCCGGAAACGCCGAAAAACCGCAATTTTCAGGAGAAACGAGACGTACATCCTCCCCCTCTGCCGCCCACCCACCCAACTGACAGCCAGCCAGCAGACAAGCACAGAGAGTTCCGTGGGTCTGTCTGTGATGTCATAAAGGGCCTGCTGATCAATGGCCAGCTCTCTGATTGGCTGCTGTGTTTGATTGACAGATTGAATCTGGCAGCTGATTGGCTGTCTACCCTAAAGTGCATTACACACCCCTGATGGTACCACTGGCTAAGACTCCACCTCAGCTCATTGATTAATTATAAATTTAGAACAAATGATGGATGAAAGCAGGCAGGCCGGCCATTTTTTTCACGCTCATTGGACTTGTTTAATGCAAAGCACCTTTGTATATTCACATGCATTCGCTTCATGCTGTAACCACTGTGCATAAAAATTTGGAAACATGGCATACAGTGTATCATTTGCTGTCTAAGTCATGTTTCCCATATTTTCCATTGCAAGATACAAGCCGGTTTGAGTGTTTGGGGCACATTTTAGCTAAAATCATCCTACGGGGCCTAACTGCTTATGCTAAAGCCTGCCTATTTTGAATGGCGTAGTGGTCACTGCAACCTCCAAAAAAATCAGGACTTACTACCCCAATAACCTGCTAACTCACCCCTGAAATACTTACTTATTCACACTATTTTGTTCATTTGACTTGTTTCTAATTTGAAATGCCCATTTTTGTGGGGCCAGAAAGGTGCGTCTTTAAAAGGCGATTTCTACGATACCCCACTTTTGCGCGTCGGACCGCGACTTTTTCCGGAAACGCCGAAAAACCACAATTTTCAGGAGAAACGAGACGTACATCCTCCCCCTCTGCCGCCCACCCACCCAACTGACAGCCAGCCAGCAGACAAGCACAGAGAGTTCCGTGGGTCTGTCTGTGATGTCATAAAGGGCCTGCTGATCAATGGCCAGCTCTCTGATTGGCTGCTGTGTTTGATTGACAGATTGAATCTGGCAGCTGATTGGCTGTCTACCTTAAAGTGCATTACACACCCCTGATGGTACCACTGGCTAAGACTCCACCTCAGCTCATTGATTAATTATAAATTTAGAACAAATGATGGATGAAAGCAGGCAGGCCGGCCATTTTTTTCATGCTCATTGGACTTGTTTAATGCAATGCACCTTTGTATATTCACATGCATTCGCTTCATGCTGTAACCACTGTGCATAAAAATTTGGAAACATGTCATACAGTGTATCATTTGCTGTCTAAGTCATGTTTCCCATATTTTCCATTGCAAGATACAAGCCGGTTTGAGTGTTTGGGGCACATTTTAGCTAAAATCATCCTACGGGGCCTAACTGCTTATGCTAAAGCCTGCCTATTTTGAATGGCGTAGTGGTCACTGCAACCTCCAAAAAAATCAGGACTTACTACCCCAATAACCTGCTAACTCACCCCTGAAATACTTACTTATTCACACTATTTTGTTCATTTGACTTGTTTCTAATTTGAAATGCCCATTTTTGTGGGGCCAGAAAGGTGCGTCTTTAAAAGGCGATTTCTACGATACCCCACTTTTGCGCGTCGGACCGCGACTTTTTCCGGAAACGCCGAAAAACCGCAATTTTCAGGAGAAACGAGACGTACATTCTCCACCTCTGCCGCCCACCCACCCAACTGACAGCCAGCCAGCAGACAAGCACAGAGAGTTCCGTGGGTCTGTCTGTGATGTCATAAAGGGCCTGCTGATCAATGGCCAGCTCTCTGATTGGCTGCTGTGTTTGATTGACAGATTGAATCTGGCAGCTGATTGGCTGTCTACCCTAAAGTGCATTACACACCCCTGATGGTACCACTGGCTAAGACTCCACCTCAGCTCATTGATTAATTATAAATTTAGAACAAATGATGGATGAAAGCAGGCAGGCCGGCCATTTTTTTCACGCTCATTGGACTTGTTTAATGCAATGCACCTTTGTATATTCACATGCATTCGCTTCATGCTGTAACCACTGTGCATAAAAATTTGGAAACATGGCATACAGTGTATCATTTGCTGTCTAAGTCATGTTTCCCATATTTTCCATTGCAAGATACAAGCCGGTTTGAGTGTTTGGGGCACATTTTAGCTAAAATCATCCTACGGGGCCTAACTGCTTATGCTAAAGCCTGCCTATTTTGAAAGGCGTAGTGGTCACTGCAACCTCCAAAAAAATCAGGACTTACTACCCCAATAACCTGCTAACTCACCCCTGAAATACTTACTTATTCACACTATTTTGTTCATTTGACTTGTTTCTAATTTGAAATGCCCATTTTTGTGGGGCCAGAAAGGTGCGTCTTTAAAAGGCGATTTCTACGATACCCCACTTTTGCGCGTCGGACCGCGACTTTTTCCGGAAACGCCGAAAAACCGCAATTTTCAGGAGAAACGAGACGTACATCCTCCCCCTCTGCCGCCCACCCACCCAACTGACAGCCAGCCAGCAGACAAGCACAGAGAGTTCCGTGGGTCTGTCTGTGATGTCATAAAGGGCCTGCTGATCAATGGCCAGCTCTCTGATTGGCTGCTGTGTTTGATTGACAGATTGAATCTGGCAGCTGATTGGCTGTCTACCCTAAAGTGCATTACACACCCCTGATGGTACCACTGGCTAAGACTCCACCTCAGCTCATTGATTAATTATAAATTTAGAACAAAAGATGGATGAAAGCAGGCAGGCCGGCCATTTTTTTCACGCTCATTGGACTTGTTTAATGCAATGCACCTTTGTATATTCACATGCATTCGCTTCATGCTGTAACCACTGTGCATAAAAATTTGGAAACATGGCATACAGTGTATCATTTGCTGTCTAAGTCATGTTTCCCATATTTTCCATTGCAAGATACAAGCCGGTTTGAGTGTTTGGGGCACATTTTAGCTAAAATCATCCTACGGGGCCTAACTGCTTATGCTAAAGCCTGCCTATTTTGAATGGCGTAGTGGTCACTGCAACCTCCAAAATAATCAGGACTTACTACCCCAATAACCTGCTAACTCACCCCTGAAATACTTACTTATTCACACTATTTTGTTCATTTGACTTGTTTCTAATTTGAAATGCCCATTTTTGTGGGGCCAGAAAGGTGCGTCTTTAAAAGGCGATTTCTACGATACCCCACTTTTGCGCGTCGGACCGCGACTTTTTCCGGAAACGCCGAAAAACCGCAATTTTCAGGAGAAACGAGACGTACATCCTCCCCCTCTGCCGCCCACCCACCCAACTGACAGCCAGCCAGCAGACAAGCACAGAGAGTTCCGTGGGTCTGTCTGTGATGTCATAAAGGGCCTGCTGATCAATGGCCAGCTCTCTGATTGGCTGCTGTGTTTGATTGACAGATTGAATCTGGCAGCTGATTGGCTGTCTACCCTAAAGTGCATTACACACCCCTGATGGTACCACTGGCTAAGACTCCACCTCAGCTCATTGATTAATTATAAATTTAGAACAAATGATGGATGAAAGCAGGCAGGCCGGCCATTTTTTTCACGCTCATTGGACTTGTTTAATGCAATGCACCTTTGTATATTCACATGCATTCGCTTCATGCTGTAACCACTGTGCATAAAAATTTGGAAACATGGCATACAGTGTATCATTTGCTGTCTAAGTCATGTTTCCCATATTTTCCATTGCAAGATACAAGCCGGTTTGAGTGTTTGGGGCACATTTTAGCTAAAATCATCCTACGGGGCCTAACTGCTTATGCTAAAGCCTGCCTATTTTGAATGGCGTAGTGGTCACTGCAACCTCCAAAAAAATCAGGACTTACTACCCCAATAACCTGCTAACTCACCCCTGAAATACTTACTTATTCACACTATTTTGTTCATTTGACTTGTTTCTAATTTGAAATGCCCATTTTTGTGGGGCCAGAAAGGTGCGTCTTTAAAAGGCGATTTCTACGATACCCCACTTTTGCGCGTCGGACCGCGACTTTTTCCGGAAACGCCGAAAAACCGCAATTTTCAGGAGAAACGAGACGTACATCCTCCCCCTCTGCCGCCCACCCAACTGACAGCCAGCCAGCAGACAAGCACAGAGAGTTCCGTGGGTCTGTCTGTGATGTCATAAAGGGCCTGCTGATCAATGGCCAGCTCTCTGATTGGCTGCTGTGTTTGATTGACAGATTGAATCTGGCAGCTGATTGGCTGTCTACCCTAAAGTGCATTACACACCCCTGATGGTACCACTGGCTAAGACTCCACCTCAGCTCATTGATTAATTATAAATTTAGAACAAATGATGGATGAAAGCAGGCAGGCCGGCCATTTTTTTCATGCTCATTGGACTTGTTTAATGCAATGCACCTTTGTATATTCACATGCATTCGCTTCATGCTGTAACCACTGTGCATAAAAATTTGGAAACATGTCATACAGTGTATCATTTGCTGTCTAAGTCATGTTTCCCATATTTTCCATTGCAAGATACAAGCCGGTTTGAGTGTTTGGGGCACATTTTAGCTAAAATCATCCTACGGGGCCTAACTGCTTATGCTAAAGCCTGCCTATTTTGAAAGGCGTAGTGGTCACTGCAACCTCCAAAAAAATCAGGACTTACTACCCCAATAACCTGCTAACTCACCCCTGAAATACTTACTTATTCACACTATTTTGTTCATTTGACTTGTTTCTAATTTGAAATGCCCATTTTTGTGGGGCCAGAAAGGTGCGTCTTTAAAAGGCGATTTCTACGATACCCCACTTTTGCGCGTCGGACCGCGACTTTTTCCGGAAACGCCGAAAAACCGCAATTTTCAGGAGAAACGAGACGTACATCCTCCCCCTCTGCCGCCCACCCACCCAACTGACAGCCAGCCAGCAGACAAGCACAGAGAGTTCCGTGGGTCTGTCTGTGATGTCATAAAGGGCCTGCTGATCAATGGCCAGCTCTCTGATTGGCTGCTGTGTTTGATTGACAGATTGAATCTGGCAGCTGATTGGCTGTCTACCCTAAAGTGCATTACACACCCCTGATGGTACCACTGGCTAAGACTCCACCTCAGCTCATTGATTAATTATAAATTTAGAACAAATGATGGATGAAAGCAGGCAGGCCGGCCATTTTTTTCACACTCATTGGACTTGTTTAATGCAATGCACCTTTGTATATTCACATGCATTCGCTTCATGCTGTAACCACTGTGCATAAACATTTGGAAACATGGCATACAGTGTATCATTTGCTGTCTAAGTCATGTTTCCCATATTTTCCATTGCAAGATACAAGCCGGTTTGAGTGTTTGGGGCACATTTTAGCTAAAATCATCCTACGGGGCCTAACTGCTTATGCTAAAGCCTGCCTATTTTGAATGGCGTAGTGGTCACTGCAACCTCCAAAAAAATCAGGACTTACTACCCCAATAACCTGCTAACTCACCCCTGAAATACTTACTTATTCACACTATTTTGTTCATTTGATTTGTTTCTAATTTGAAATGCCCATTTTTGTGGGGCCAGAAAGGTGCGTCTTTAAAAGGCGATTTCTACGATACCCCACTTTTGCGCGTCGGACCGCGACTTTTTCCGGAAACGCCGAAAAACCGCAATTTTCAGGAGAAACGAGACGTACATCCTCCCCCTCTGCCGCCCACCCACCCAACTGACAGCCAGCCAGCAGACAAGCACAGAGAGTTCCGTGGGTCTGTCTGTGATGTCATAAAGGGCCTGCTGATCAATGGCCAGCTCTCTGATTGGCTGCTGTGTTTGATTGACAGATTGAATCTGGCAGCTGATTGGCTGTCTACCCTAAAGTGCATTACACACCCCTGATGGTACCACTGGCTAAGACTCCACCTCAGCTCATTGATTAATTATAAATTTAGAACAAATGATGGATGAAAGCAGGCAGGCCGGCCATTTTTTTTCACGCTCATTGGACTTGTTTAATGCAATGCACCTTTGTATATTCACATGCATTCGCTTCATGCTGTAACCACTGTGCATAAAAATTTGGAAACATGGCATACAGTGTATCATTTGCTGTCTAAGTCATGTTTCCCATATTTTCCATTGCAAGATACAAGCCGGTTTGAGTGTTTGGGGCACATTTTAGCTAAAATCATCCTACGGGGCCTAACTGCTTATGCTAAAGCCTGCCTATTTTGAATGGCGTAGTGGTCACTGCAACCTCCAAAAAAATCAGGACTTACTACCCCAATAACCTGCTAACTCACCCCTGAAATACTTACTTATTCACACTATTTTGTTCATTTGACTTGTTTCTAATTTGAAATGCCCATTTTTGTGGGGCCAGAAAGGTGCGTCTTTAAAAGGCGATTTCTACGATACCCCACTTTTGCGCGTCGGACCGCGACTTTTTCCGGAAACGCCGAAAAACCGCAATTTTCAGGAGAAACGAGACGTACATCCTCCCCCTCTGCCGCCCACCCACCCAACTGACAGCCAGCCAGCAGACAAGCACAGAGAGTTCCGTGGGTCTGTCTGTGATGTCATAAAGGGCCTGCTGATCAATGGCCAGCTCTCTGATTGGCTGCTGTGTTTGATTGACAGATTGAATCTGGCAGCTGATTGGCTGTCTACCCTAAAGTGCATTACACACCCCTGATGGTACCACTGGCTAAGACTCCACCTCAGCTCATTGATTAATTATAAATTTAGAACAAATGATGGATGAAAGCAGGCAGGCCGGCCATTTTTTTCACGCTCATTGGACTTGTTTAATGCAATGCACCTTTGTATATTCACATGCATTCGCTTCATGCTGTAACCACTGTGCATAAAAATTTGGAAACATGGCATACAGTGTATCATTTGCTGTCTAAGTCATGTTTCCCATATTTTCCATTGCAAGATACAAGCCGGTTTGAGTGTTTGGGGCACATTTTAGCTAAAATCATCCTACGGGGCCTAACTGCTTATGCTAAAGCCTGCCTATTTTGAATGGCGTAGTGGTCACTGCAACCTCCAAAAAAATCAGGACTTACTACCCCAATAACCTGCTAACTCACCCCTGAAATACTTACTTATTCACACTATTTTGTTCATTTGACTTGTTTCTAATTTGAAATGCCCATTTTTGTGGGGCCAGAAAGGTGCGTCTTTAAAAGGCGATTTCTACGATACCCCACTTTTGCGCGTCGGACCGCGACTTTTTCCGGAAACGCCGAAAAACCGCAATTTTCAGGAGAAACGAGACGTACATCCTCCCCCTCTGCCGCCCACCCACCCAACTGACAGCCAGCCAGCAGACAAGCACAGAGAGTTCCGTGGGTCTGTCTGTGATGTCATAAAGGGCCTGCTGATCAATGGCCAGCTCTCTGATTGGCTGCTGTGTTTGATTGACAGATTGAATCTGGCAGCTGATTGGCTGTCTACCCTAAAGTGCATTACACACCCCTGATGGTACCACTGGCTAAGACTCCACCTCAGCTCATTGATTAATTATAAATTTAGAACAAATGATGGATGAAAGCAGGCAGGCCGGCCATTTTTTTCATGCTCATTGGACTTGTTTAATGCAATGCACCTTTGTATATTCACATGCATTCGCTTCATGCTGTAACCACTGTGCATAAAAATTTGGAAACATGTCATACAGTGTATCATTTGCTGTCTAAGTCATGTTTCCCATATTTTCCATTGCAAGATACAAGCCGGTTTGAGTGTTTGGGGCACATTTTAGCTAAATCATCCTACGGGGCCTAACTGCTTATGCTAAAGCCTGCCTATTTTGAATGGCGTAGTGGTCACTGCAACCTCCAAAAAAATCAGGACTTACTACCCCAATAACCTGCTAACTCACCCCTGAAATACTTACTTATTCACACTATTTTGTTCATTTGACTTGTTTCTAATTTGAAATGCCCATTTTTGTGGGGCCAGAAAGGTGCGTCTTTAAAAGGCGATTTCTACGATACCCCACTTTTGCGCGTCGGACCGCGACTTTTTCCGGAAACGCCGAAAAACCGCAATTTTCAGGAGAAACGAGACGTACATCCTCCCCCTCTGCCGCCCACCCACCCAACTGACAGCCAGCCAGCAGACAAGCACAGAGAGTTCCGTGGGTCTGTCTGTGATGTCATAAAGGGCCTGCTGATCAATGGCCAGCTCTCTGATTGGCTGCTGTGTTTGATTGACAGATTGAATCTGGCAGCTGATTGGCTGTCTACCCTAAAGTGCATTACACACCCCTGATGGTACCACTGGCTAAGACTCCACCTCAGCTCATTGATTAATTATAAATTTAGAACAAAAGATGGATGAAAGCAGGCAGGCCGGCCATTTTTTTCACGCTCATTGGACTTGTTTAATGCAATGCACCTTTGTATATTCACATGCATTCGCTTCATGCTGTAACCACTGTGCATAAAAATTTGGAAACATGGCATACAGTGTATCATTTGCTGTCTAAGTCATGTTTCCCATATTTTCCATTGCAAGATACAAGCCGGTTTGAGTGTTTGGGGCACATTTTAGCTAAAATCATCCTACGGGGCCTAACTGCTTATGCTAAAGCCTGCCTATTTTGAATGGCGTAGTGGTCACTGCAACCTCCAAAAAAATCAGGACTTACTTCCCCAATAACCTGCTAACTCACCCCTGAAATACTTACTTATTCACACTATTTTGTTCATTTGACTTGTTTCTAATTTGAAATGCCCATTTTTGTGGGGCCAGAAAGGTGCGTCTTTAAAAGGCGATTTCTACGATACCCCACTTTTGCGCGTCGGACCGCGACTTTTTCCGGAAACGCCGAAAAACCGCAATTTTCAGGAGAAACGAGACGTACATCCTCCCCCTCTGCCGCCCACCCACCCAACTGACAGCCAGCCAGCAGACAAGCACAGAGAGTTCCGTGGGTCTGTCTGTGATGTCATAAAGGGCCTGCTGATCAATGGCCAGCTCTCTGATTGGCTGCTGTGTTTGATTGACAGATTGAATCTGGCAGCTGATTGGCTGTCTACCCTAAAGTGCATTACACACCCCTGATGGTACCACTGGCTAAGACTCCACCTCAGCTCATTGATTAATTATAAATTTAGAACAAATGATGGATGAAAGCAGGCAGGCCGGCCATTTTTTTCACGCTCATTGGACTTGTTTAATGCAATGCACCTTTGTATATTCACATGCATTCGCTTCATGCTGTAACCACTGTGCATAAAAATTTGGAAACATGGCATACAGTGTATCATTTGCTGTCTAAGTCATGTTTCCCATATTTTCCATTGCAAGATACAAGCCGGTTTGAGTGTTTGGGGCACATTTTAGCTAAAATCATCCTACGGGGCCTAACTGCTTATGCTAAAGCCTGCCTATTTTGAATGGCGTAGTGGTCACTGCAACCTCCAAAAAAATCAGGACTTACTACCCCAATAACCTGCTAACTCACCCCTGAAATACTTACTTATTCACACTATTTTGTTCATTTGACTTGTTTCTAATTTGAAATGCCCATTTTTGTGGGGCCAGAAAGGTGCGTCTTTAAAAGGCGATTTCTACGATACCCCACTTTTGCGCGTCGGACCGCGACTTTTTCCGGAAACGCCGAAAAACCGAAATTTTCAGGAGAAACGAGACGTACATCCTCCCCCTCTGCCGCCCACCCACCCAACTGACAGCCAGCCAGCAGACAAGCACAGAGAGTTCCGTGGGTCTGTCTGTGATGTCATAAAGGGCCTGCTGATCAATGGCCAGCTCTCTGATTGGCTGCTGTGTTTGATTGACAGATTGAATCTGGCAGCTGATTGGCTGTCTACCCTAAAGTGCATTACACACCCCTGATGGTACCACTGGCTAAGACTCCACCTCAGCTCATTGATTAATTATAAATTTAGAACAAATGATGGATGAAAGCAGGCAGGCCGGCCATTTTTTTCACGCTCATTGGACTTGTTTAATGCAATGCACCTTTGTATATTCACATGCATTCGCTTCATGCTGTAACCACTGTGCATAAAAATTTGGAAACATGTCATACAGTGTATCATTTGCTGTCTAAGTCATGTTTCCCATATTTTCCATTGCAAGATACAAGCCGGTTTGAGTGTTTGGGGCACATTTTAGCTAAAATCATCCTACGGGGCCTAACTGCTTATGCTAAAGCCTGCCTATTTTGAATGGCGTAGTGGTCACTGCAACCTCCAAAAAAATCAGGACTTACTACCCCAATAACCTGCTAACTCACCCCTGAAATACTTACTTATTCACACTATTTTGTTCATTTGACTTGTTTCTAATTTGAAATGCCCATTTTTGTGGGGCCAGAAAGGTGCGTCTTTAAAAGGCGATTTCTACGATACCCCACTTTTGCGCGTCGGACCGCGACTTTTTCCGGAAACGCCGAAAAACCGCAATTTTCAGGAGAAACGAGACGTACATCCTTCCCCTCTGCCGCCCACCCACCCAACTGACAGCCAGCCAGCAGACAAGCACAGAGAGTTCCGTGGGTCTGTCTGTGATGTCATAAAGGGCCTGCTGATCAATGGCCAGCTCTCTGATTGGCTGCTGTGTTTGATTGACAGATTGAATCTGGCAGCTGATTGGCTGTCTACCCTAAAGTGCATTACACACCCCTGATAGTACCACTGGCTAAGACTCCACCTCAGCTCATTGATTAATTATAAATTTAGAACAAATGATGGATGAAAGCAGGCAGGCCGGCCATTTTTTTCACGCTCATTGGACTTGTTTAATGCAATGCACCGTTGTATATTCACATGCATTCGCTTCATGCTGTAACCACTGTGCATAAAAATTTGGAAACATGGCATACAGTGTATCATTTGCTGTCTAAGTCATGTTTCCCATATTTTCCATTGCAAGATACAAGCCGGTTTGAGTGTTTGGGGCACATTTTAGCTAAAATCATCCTACGGGGCCTAACTGCTTATGCTAAAGCCTGCCTATTTTGAATGGCGTAGTGGTCACTGCAACCTCCAAAAAAATCAGGACTTACTACCCCAATAACCTGCTAACTCACCCCTGAAATACTTACTTATTCACACTATTTTGTTCATTTGACTTGTTTCTAATTTGAAATGCCCATTTTTGTGGGGCCAGAAAGGTGCGTCTTTAAAAGGCGATTTCTACGATACCCCACTTTTGCGCGTCGGACCGCGACTTTTTCCGGAAACGCCGAAAAACCGCAATTTTCAGGAGAAACGAGACTTACATCCTCCCCCTCTGCCGCCCACCCACCCAACTGACAGCCAGCCAGCAGACAAGCACAGAGAGTTCCGTGGGTCTGTCTGTGATGTCATAAAGGGCCTGCTGATCAATGGCCAGCTCTCTGATTGGCTGCTGTGTTTGATTGACAGATTGAATCTGGCAGCTGATTGGCTGTCTACCCTAAAGTGCATTACACACCCCTGATGGTACCACTGGCTAAGACTCCACCTCAGCTCATTGATTAATTATAAATTTAGAACAAATGATGGATGAAAGCAGGCAGGCCGGACATTTTTTTCACGCTCATTGGACTTGTTTAATGCAATGCACCTTTGTATATTCACATGCATTCGCTTCATGCTGTAACCACTGTGCATAAAAATTTGGAAACATGGCATACAGTGTATCATTTGCTGTCTAAGTCATGTTTCCCATATTTTCCATTGCAAGATACAAGCCGGTTTGAGTGTTTGGGGCACATTTTAGCTAAAATCATCCTACGGGGCCTAACTGCTTATGCTAAAGCCTGCCTATTTTGAATGGCGTAGTGGTCACTGCAACCTCCAAAAAAATCAGGACTTACTACCCCAATAACCTGCTAACTCACCCCTGAAATACTTACTTATTCACACTATTTTGTTCATTTGACTTGTTTCTAATTTGAAATGCCCATTTTTGTGGGGCCAGAAAGGTGCGTCTTTAAAAGGCGATTTCTACGATACCCCACTTTTGCGCGTCGGACCGCGACTTTTTCCGGAAACGCCGAAAAACCGCAATTTTCAGGAGAAACGAGACGTACATCCTCCCCCTCTGCCGCCCACCCACCCAACTGACAGCCAGCCAGCAGACAAGCACAGAGAGTTCCGTGGGTCTGTCTGTGATGTCATAAAGGGCCTGCTGATCAATGGCCAGCTCTCTGATTGGCTGCTGTGTTTGATTGACAGATTGAATCTGGCAGCTGATTGGCTGTCTACCCTAAAGTGCATTACACACCCCTGATGGTACCACTGGCTAAGACTCCACCTCAGCTCATTGATTAATTATAAATTTAGAACAAATGATGGATGAAAGCAGGCAGGCCGGCCATTTTTTTCACGCTCATTGGACTTGTTTAATGCAATGCACCTTTGTATATTCACATGCATTCGCTTCATGCTGTTACCACTGTGCATAAAAATTTGGAAACATGGCATACAGTGTATCATTTGCTGTCTAAGTCATGTTTCCCATATTTTCCATTGCAAGATACAAGCCGGTTTGAGTGTTTGGGGCACATTTTAGCTAAAATCATCCTACGGGGCCTAACTGCTTATGCTAAAGCCTGCCTATTTTGAATGGCGTAGTGGTTACTGCAACCTCCAAAAAAATCAGGACTTACTACCCCAATAACCTGCTAACTCACCCCTGAAATACTTACTTATAATCACACTATTTTGTTCATTTGACTTGTTTCTAATTTGAAATGCCCATTTTTGTGGGGCCAGAAAGGTGCGTCTTTAAAAGGCGATTTCTACGATACCCCACTTTTGCGCGTCGGACCGCGACTTTTTCCGGAAACGCCGAAAAACCGCAATTTTCAGGAGAAACGAGACATACATCCTCCCCCTCTGCCGTCCACCCACCCAACTGACAGCCAGCCAGCAGACAAGCACAGAGAGTTCCGTGGGTCTGTCTGTGATGTCATAAAGGGCCTGCTGATCAATGGCCAGCTCTCTGATTGGCTGCTGTGTTTGATTGACAGATTGAATCTGGCAGCTGATTGGCTGTCTACCCTAAAGTGCATTACACACCCCTGATGGTACCACTGCCTAAGACTCCACCTCAGCTCATTGATTAATTATAAATTTAGAACAAATGATGGATGAAAGCAGGCAGGCCGGCCATTTTTTTCACGCTCATTGGACTTGTTTAATGCAATGCACCGTTGTATATTCACATGCATTCGCTTCATGCTGTAACCACTGTGCATAAAAATTTGGAAACATGGCATACAGTGTATCATTTGCTGTCTAAGTCATGTTTCCCATATTTTCCATTGCAAGATACAAGCCGGTTTGAGTGTTTGGGGCACATTTTAGCTAAAATCATCCTACGGGGCCTAACTGCTTATGCTAAAGCCTGCCTATTTTGAATGGCGTAGTGGTCACTGCAACCTCCAAAAAAATCAGGACTTACTACCCCAATAACCTGCTAACTCACCCCTGAAATACTTACTTATTCACACTATTTTGTTCATTTGACTTGTTTCTAATTTGAAATGCCCATTTTTGTGGGGCCAGAAAGGTGCGTCTTTAAAAGGCGATTTCTACGATACCCCACTTTTGCGCGTCGGACCGCGACTTTTTCCGGAAACGCCGAAAAACCGCAATTTTCAGGAGAAACGAGACTTACATCCTCCCCCTCTGCCGCCCACCCACCCAACTGACAGCCAGCCAGCAGACAAGCACAGAGAGTTCCGTGGGTCTGTCTGTGATGTCATAAAGGGCCTGCTGATCAATGGCCAGCTCTCTGATTGGCTGCTGTGTTTGATTGACAGATTGAATCTGGCAGCTGATTGGCTGTCTACCCTAAAGTGCATTACACACCCCTGATGGTACCACTGGCTAAGACTCCACCTCAGCTCATTGATTAATTATAAATTTAGAACAAATGATGGATGAAAGCAGGCAGGCCGGCCATTTTTTTCACGCTCATTGGACTTGTTTAATGCAATGCACCTTTGTATATTCACATGCATTCGCTTCATGCTGTTACCACTGTGCATAAAAATTTGGAAACATGGCATACAGTGTATCATTTGCTGTCTAAGTCATGTTTCCCATATTTTCCATTGCAAGATACAAGCCGGTTTGAGTGTTTGGGGCACATTTTAGCTAAAATCATCCTACGGGGCCTAACTGCTTATGCTAAAGCCTGCCTATTTTGAATGGCGTAGTGGTTACTGCAACCTCCAAAAAAATCAGGACTTACTACCCCAATAACCTGCTAACTCACCCCTGAAATACTTACTTATAATCACACTATTTTGTTCATTTGACTTGTTTCTAATTTGAAATGCCCATTTTTGTGGGGCCAGAAAGGTGCGTCTTTAAAAGGCGATTTCTACGATACCCCACTTTTGCGCGTCGGACCGCGACTTTTTCCGGAAACGCCGAAAAACCGCAATTTTCAGGAGAAACGAGACGTACATCCTCCCCCTCTGCCGTCCACCCACCCAACTGACAGCCAGCCAGCAGACAAGCACAGAGAGTTCCGTGGGTCTGTCTGTGATGTCATAAAGGGCCTGCTGATCAATGGCCAGCTCTCTGATTGGCTGCTGTGTTTGATTGACAGATTGAATCTGGCAGCTGATTGGCTGTCTACCCTAAAGTGCATTACACACCCCTGATGGTACCACTGCCTAAGACTCCACCTCAGCTCATTGATTAATTATAAATTTAGAACAAATGATGGATGAAAGCAGGCAGGCCGGCCATTTTTTTCACGCTTATTGGACTTGTTTAATGCAATGCACCTTTGTATATTCACATGCATTCGCTTCATGCTGTAACCACTGTGCATAAAAATTTGGAAACATGGCATACAGTGTATCATTTTCTGTCTAAGTCATGTTTCCCATATTTTCCATTGCAAGATACAAGCCGGTTTGAGTGTTTGGGGCACATTTTAGCTAAAATCATCCTACGGGGCCTAACTGCTTATGCTAAAGCCTGCCTATTTTGAATGGCGTAGTGGTCACTGCAACCTCCAAAAAAATCAGGACTTACTACCCCAATAACCTGCTAACTCACCCCTGAAATACTTACTTATTCACACTATTTTGTTCATTTGACTTGTTTCTAATTTGAAATGCCCATTTTTGTGGGGCCAGAAAGGTGCGTCTTTAAAAGGCGATTTCTACGATACCCCACTTTTGCGCGTCGGACCGCGACTTTTTCCGGAAACGCCGAAAAACCGCAATTTTCAGGAGAAACGAGACGTACATCCTCCCCCTCTGCCGCCCACCCACCCAACTGACAGCCAGCCAGCAGACAAGCACAGAGAGTTCCGTGGGTCTGTCTGTGATGTCATAAAGGGCCTGCTGATCAATGGCCAGCTCTCTGATTGGCTGCTGTGTTTGATTGACAGATTGAATCTGGCAGCTGATTGGCTGTCTACCCTAAAGTGCATTACACACCCCTGATGGTACCACTGGCTAAGACTCCACCTCAGCTCATTGATTAATTATAAATTTAGAACAAATGATGGATGAAAGCAGGCAGGCCGGCCATTTTTTTCACGCTCATTGGACTTGTTTAATGCAATGCACCATTGTATATTCACATGCATTCGCTTCATGCTGTTACCACTGTGCATAAAAATTTGGAAACATGGCATACAGTGTATCATTTGCTGTCTAAGTCATGTTTCCCATATTTTCCATTGCAAGATACAAGCCGGTTTGAGTGTTTGGGGCACATTTTAGCTAAAATCATCCTACGGGGCCTAACTGCTTATGCTAAAGCCTGCCTATTTTGAATGGCGTAGTGGTTACTGCAACCTCCAAAAAAATCAGGACTTACTACCCCAATAACCTGCTAACTCACCCCTGAAATACTTACTTATAATCACACTATTTTGTTCATTTGACTTGTTTCTAATTTGAAATGCCCATTTTTGTGGGGCCAGAAAGGTGCGTCTTTAAAAGGCGATTTCTACGATACCCCACTTTTGCGCGTCGGACCGCGACTTTTTCAGGAAACGCCGAAAAACCGCAATTTTCAGGAGAAACGAGACGTACATCCTCCCCCTCTGCCGTCCACCCACCCAACTGACAGCCAGCCAGCAGACAAGCACAGAGAGTTCCGTGGGTCTGTCTGTGATGTCATAAAGGGCCTGCTGATCAATGGCCAGCTCTCTGATTGGCTGCTGTGTTTGATTGACAGATTGAATCTGGCAGCTGATTGGCTGTCTACCCTAAAGTGCATTACACACCCCTGATGGTACCACTGCCTAAGACTCCACCTCAGCTCATTGATTACTTATAAATTTAGAACAAATGATGGATGAAAGCAGGCAGGCCGGCCATTTTTTTCACGCTCATTGGACTTGTTTAATGCAATGCACCGTTGTATATTCACATGCATTTGCTTCATGCTGTAACCACTGTGCATAAAAATTTGGAAACATGGCATACAGTGTATCATTTGCTGTCTAAGTCATGTTTCCCATATTTTCCATTGCAAGATACAAGCCGGTTTGAGTGTTTGGGGCACATTTTAGCTAAAATCATCCTACGGGGCCTAACTGCTTATGCTAAAGCCTGCCTATTTTGAATGGCGTAGTGGTCACTGCAACCTCCAAAAAAATCAGGACTTACTACCCCAATAACCTGCTAACTCACCCCTGAAATACTTACTTATTCACACTATTTTGTTCATTTGACTTGTTTCTAATTTGAAATGCCCATTTTTGTGGGGACAGAAAGGTGCGTCTTTAAAAGGCGATTTCTACGATACCCCACTTTTGCGCGTCGGACCGCGACTTTTTCCGGAAACGCCGAAAAACCGCAATTTTCAGGAGAAACGAGACTTACATCCTCCCCCTCTGCCGCCCACCCACCCAACTGACAGCCAGCCAGCAGACAAGCACAGAGAGTTCCGTGGGTCTGTCTGTGATGTCATAAAGGGCCTGCTGATCAATGGCCAGCTCTCTGATTGGCTGCTGTGTTTGATTGACAGATTGAATCTGGCAGCTGATTGGCTGTCTACCCTAAAGTGCATTACACACCCCTGATGGTACCACTGGCTAAGACTCCACCTCAGCTCATTGATTAATTATAAATTTAGAACAAATGATGGATGAAAGCAGGCAGGCCGGCCATTTTTTTCACGCTCATTGGACTTGTTTAATGCAATGCACCTTTGTATATTCACATGCATTCGCTTCATGCTGTAACCACTGTGCATAAAAATTTGGAAACATGGCATACAGTGTATCATTTGCTGTCTAAGTCATGTTTCCCATATTTTCCATTGCAAGATACAAGCCGGTTTGAGTGTTTGGGGCACATTTTAGCTAAAATCATCCTACGGGGCCTAACTGCTTATGCTAAAGCCTGCTTATTTTGAATGGCGTAGTGGTCACTGCAACCTCCAAAAAAATCAGGACTTACTACCCCAATAACCTGCTAACTCACCCCTGAAATACTTACTTATTCACACTATTTTGTTCATTTGACTTGTTTCTAATTTGAAATGCCCATTTTTGTGGGGCCAGAAAGGTGCGTCTTTAAAAGGCGATTTCTACGATACCCCACTTTTGCGCGTCGGACCGCGACTTTTTCCGGAAACGCCGAAAAACCGCAATTTTCAGGAGAAACGAGACTTACATCCTCCCCCTCTGCCGCCCACCCACCCAACTGACAGCCAGCCAGCAGACAAGGACAGAGAGTTCCGTGGGTCTGTCTGTGATGTCATAAAGGGCCTGCTGATCAATGGCCAGCTCTCTGATTGGCTGCTGTGTTTGATTGACAGATTGAATCTGGCAGCTGATTGGCTGTCTACCCTAAAGTGCATTACACACCCCTGATGGTACCACTGGCTAAGACTCCACCTCAGCTCATTGATTAATTATAAATTTAGAACAAATGATGGATGAAAGCAGGCAGGCCGGCCATTTTTTTCACGCTCATTGGACTTGTTTAATGCAATGCACCTTTGTATATTCACATGCATTCGCTTCATGCTGTTACCACTGTGCATAAAAATTTGGAAACATGGCATACAGTGTATCATTTGCTGTCTAAGTCATGTTTCCCATATTTTCCATTGCAAGATACAAGCCGGTTTGAGTGTTTGGGGCACATTTTAGCTAAAATCATCCTACGGGGCCTAACTGCTTATGCTAAAGCCTGCCTATTTTGAATGGCGTAGTGGTTACTGCAACCTCCAAAAAAATCAGGACTTACTACCCCAATAACCTGCTAACTCACCCCTGAAATACTTACTTATAATCACACTATTTTGTTCATTTGACTTGTTTCTAATTTGAAATGCCCATTTTTGTGGGGCCAGAAAGGTGCGTCTTTAAAAGGCGATTTCTACGATACCCCACTTTTGCGCGTCGGACCGCGACTTTTTCCGGAAACGCCGAAAAACCGCAATTTTCAGGAGAAACGAGACGTACATCCTCCCCCTCTGCCGTCCACCCACCCAACTGACAGCCAGCCAGCAGACAAGCACAGAGAGTTCCGTGGGTCTGTCTGTGATGTCATAAAGGGCCTGCTGATCAATGGCCAGCTCTCTGATTGGCTGCTGTGTTTGATTGACAGATTGAATCTGGCAGCTGATTGGCTGTCTACCCTAAAGTGCATTACACACCCCTGATGGTACCACTGGCTAAGACTCCACCTCAGCACATTGATTAATTATAAATTTAGAACAAATGATGGATGAAAGCAGGCAGGCCGGCCATTTTTTTCACGCTTATTGGACTTGTTTAATGCAATGCACCTTTGTATATTCACATGCATTCGCTTCATGCTGTAACCACTGTGCATAAAAATTTGGAAACATGGCATACAGTGTATCATTTTCTGTCTAAGTCATGTTTCCCATATTTTCCATTGCAAGATACAAGCCGGTTTGAGTGTTTGGGGCACATTTTAGCTAAAATCATCCTACGGGGCCTAACTGCTTATGCTAAAGCCTGCCTATTTTGAATGGCGTAGTGGTCACTGCAACCTCCAAAAAAAATCAGGACTTACTACCCCAATAACCTGCTAACTCACCCCTGAAATACTTACTTATTCACACTATTTTGTTCATTTGACTTGTTTCTAATTTGAAATGCCCATTTTTGTGGGGCCAGAAAGGTGCGTCTTTAAAAGGCGATTTCTACGATACCCCACTTTTGCGCGTCGGACCGCGACTTTTTCCGGAAACGCCGAAAAACCGCAATTTTCAGGAGAAACGAGACGTACATCCTCCCCCTCTGCCGCCCACCCACCCAACTGACAGCCAGCCAGCAGACAAGCACAGAGAGTTCCGTGGGTCTGTCTGTGATGTCATAAAGGGCCTGCTGATCAATGGCCAGCTCTCTGATTGGCTGCTGTGTTTGATTGACAGATTGAATCTGGCAGCTGATTGGCTGTCTACCCTAAAGTGCATTACACACCCCTGATGGTACCACTGGCTAAGACTCCACCTCAGCTCATTGATTAATTATAAATTTAGAACAAATGATGGATGAAAGCAGGCAGGCCGGCCATTTTTTTCACGCTCATTGGACTTGTTTAATGCAATGCACCTGTGTATATTCACATGCATTCACTTCATGCTATAACCACTGTGCATAAAAATTTGGAAACATGGCATACAGTGTATCATTTGCTGTCTAAGTCATGTTTCCCATATTTTCCATTGCAAGATACAAGCCGGTTTGAGTGTTTGGGGCACATTTTAGCTAAAATCATCCTACGGGGCCTAACTGCTTATGCTAAAGCCTGCCTATTTTGAATGGCGTAGTGGTCACTGCAACCTCCAAAAAAATCAGGACTTACTACCCCAATAACCTGCTAACTCACCCCTGAAATACTTACTTATTCACGCTATTTTATTCATTTGACTTGTTTCTAATTTGAAATGCCCATTTTTGTGGGGCCAGAAAGGTGCGTCTTTAAAAGGCGATTTCTACGATACCCCACTTTTGCGCGTCGGACCGCGACTTTTTCCGGAAACACAGAAAAACCGCAATTTTCAGGAGAAACGAGACGTACATCCTCCCCCTCTGCCGCCCACCCACCCAACTGACAGCCAGCCAGCAGACAAGCACAGAGAGTTCCGTGGGTCTGTCTGTGATGTCATAAAGGGCCTGCTGATCAATGGCCAGCTCTCTGATTGGCTGCTGTGTTTGATTGACAGATTGAATCTGGCAGCTGATTGGCTGTCTACCCTAAAGTGCATTACACACCCCTGATGGTACCACTGGCTAAGACTCCACCTCAGCTCATTGATTAATTATAAATTTAGAACAAATGATGGATGAAAGCAGGCAGGCCGGCCATTTTTTTCACGCTCATTGGACTTGTTTAATGCAATGCACCTGTGTATATTCACATGCATTCACTTCATGCTATAACCACTGTGCATAAAAATTTGGAAACATGGCATACAGTGTATCATTTGCTGTCTAAGTCATGTTTCCCATATTTTCCATTGCAAGATACAAGCCGGTTTGAGTGTTTGGGGCACATTTTAGCTAAAATCATCCTACGGGGCCTAACTGCTTATGCTAAAGCCTGCCTATTTTGAATGGCGTAGTGGTCACTGCAACCTCCAAAAAAATCAGGACTTACTACCCCAATAACCTGCTAACTCACCCCTGAAATACTTACTTATTCACGCTATTTTGTTCAATTGACTTGTTTCTAATTTGAAATGCCCATTTTTGTGGTGCCAGAAAGGTGCGTCTTTAAAAGGCGATTTCTACGATACCCCACTTTTGCGCGTCGGACCGCGACTTTTTCCGGAAACACAGAAAAACCGCAATTTTCAGGAGAAACGAGACGTACATCCTCCCCCTCTGCCGCCCACCCACCCAACTGACAGCCAGCCAGCAGACAAGCACAGAGAGTTCCGTGGGTCTGTCTGTGATGTCATAAAGGGCCTGCTGATCAATGGCCAGCTCTCTGATTGGCTGCTGTGTTTGATTGACAGATTGAATCTGGCAGCTGATTGGCTGTCTACCCTAAAGTGCATTACACACCCCTGATGGTACCACTGCCTAAGACTCAACCTCAGCTCATTGATTAATTATAAATTTAGAACAAATGATGGTTGAAAGCAGGCAGGCCGGCCATTTTTTTCACGCTCATTGGACTTGTTTAATGCAATGCACCTTTGTATATTCACATGCATTCGCTTCATGCTGTAACCACTGTGCATAAAAATTTGGAAACATGGCATACAGTGTATCATTTGCTGTCTAAGTCATGTTTCCCATATTTTCCATTGCAAGATACAAGCCGGTTTGAGTGTTTGGGGCACATTTTAGCTAAAATCATCCTACGGGGCCTAACTGCTTATGCTAAAGCCTGCCTATTTTGAATGGCGTAGTGGTCACTGCAACCTCCAAAAAAATCAGGACTTACTACCCCAATAACCTGCTAACTCACCCCTGAAATACTTACTTATTCACACTATTTTGTTCATTTGACTTGTTTCTAATTTGAAATGCCCATTTTTGTGGGGCCAGAAAGGTGCGTCTTTAAAAGGCGATTTCTACGATACCCCACTTTTGCGCGTCGGACCGCGACTTTTTCCGGAAACGCCGAAAAACCGCAATTTTCAGGAGAAACGAGACGTACATCCTCCCCCTCTGCCGCCCACCCACCCAACTGACAGCCAGCCAGGAGACAAGCACAGAGAGTTCCGTGGGTCTGTCTGTGATGTCATAAAGGGCCTGCTGATCAATGGCCAGCTCTCTGATTGGCTGCTGTGTTTGATTGACAGATTGAATCTGGCAGCTGATTGGCTGTCTACCCTAAAGTGCATTACACACCCCTGATGGTACCACTGGCTAAGACTCCACCTCAGCTCATTGATTAATTATAAATTTAGAACAAATGATGGATGAAAGCAGGCAGGCCGGCCATTTTTTTCACGCTCATTGGACTTGTTTAATGCAATGCACCTGTGTATATTCACATGCATTCACTTCATGCTGTAACCACTGTGCATAAAAATTTGGAAACATGGCATACAGTGTATCATTTGCTGTCTAAGTCATGTTTCCCATATTTTCCATTGCAAGATACAAGCCGGTTTGAGTGTTTGGGGCACATTTTAGCTAAAATCATCCTACGGGGCCTAACTGCTTATGCTAAAGCCTGCCTATTTTGAATGGCGTAGTGGTCACTGCAACCTCCAAAAAAATCAGGACTTACTACCCCAATAACCTGCTAACTCACCCCTGAAATACTTACTTATTCACGCTATTTTGTTCATTTGACTTGTTTCTAATTTGAAATTCCCATTTTTGTGGGGCCAGAAAGGTGCGTCTTTAAAAGGCGATTTCTACGATACCCCACTTTTGCGCGTCGGACCGCGACTTTTTCCGGAAACACAGAAAAACCGCAATTTTCAGGAGAAACGAGACGTACATCGTCCCCCTCTGCCGCCGACCCGACCCAACTGACAGCCAGCCAGCAGACAAGCACAGAGAGTTCCGTGGGTCTGTCTGTGATGTCATAAAGGGCCTGCTGATCAATGGCCAGCTCTCTGATTGGCTGCTGTGTTTGATTGACAGATTGAATCTGGCAGCTGATTGGCTGTCTACCCTAAAGTGCATTACACACCCCTGATGGTACCACTGGCTAAGACTCCACCTCAGCTCATTGATTAATTATAAATTTAGAACAAATGATGGATGAAAGCAGGCAGGCCGGCCATTTTTTTCACGCTCATTGGACTTGTTTAATGCAATGCACCTGTGTATATTCACATGCATTCACTTCATGCTGTAACCACTGTGCATAAAAATTTGGAAACATGGCATACAGTGTATCATTTGCTGTCTAAGTCATGTTTCCCATATTTTCCATTGCAAGATACAAGCCGGTTTGAGTGTTTGGGGCACATTTTAGCTAAAATCATCCTACGGGGCCTAACTGCTTATGCTAAAGCCTGCCTATTTTGAATGGCGTAGTGGTCACTGCAACCTCCAAAAAAATCAGGACTTACTACCCCAATAACCTGCTAACTCACCCCTGAAATACTTACTTATTCACGCTATTTTGTTCATTTGACTTGTTTCTAATTTGAAATGCCCATTTTTGTGGGGCCAGAAAGGTGCGTCTTTAAAACGCGATTTCTACGATACCCCACTTTTGCGCGTCGGACCGCGACTTTTTCCGGAAACACAGAAAAACCGCAATTTTCAGGAGAAACGAGACGTACATCCTCCCCCTCTGCCGCCGACCCGACCCAACTGACAGCCAGCCAGCAGACAAGCACAGAGAGTTCCGTGGGTCTGTCTGTGATGTCATAAAGGGCCTGCTGATCAATGGCCAGCTCTCTGATTGGCTGCTGTGTTTGATTGACTGATTGAATTTGGCAGCTGATTGGCTGTCTACCCTAAAGTGCATTACACACCCCTGATGGTACCACTGGCTAAGACTCCACCTCAGCTCATTGATTAATTATAAATTTAGAACAAATGATGGATGAAAGTAGGCAGGCCGGCCATTTTTTTCACGCTCATTGGACTTGTTTAATGCAATGCACCTTTGTATATTCACATGCATTCGCTTCATGCTGTAACCACTGTGCATAAAAATTTGGAAACATGGCATACAGTGTATCATTTGCTGTCTAAGTCATGTTTCCCATATTTTCCATTGCAAGATACAAGCCGGTTTGAGTGTTTGGGGCACATTTTAGCTAAAATCATCCTACGGGGCCTAACTGCTTATGCTAAAGCCTGCCTATTTTGAATGGCGTAGTGGTCACTGCAACCTCCAAAAAAATCAGGACTTACTACCCCAATAACCTGCTTACTCACCCCTGAAATACTTACTTATTCACACTATTTTGTTCATTTGACTTGTTTCTAATTTGAAATGCCCATTTTTGTGGGGCCAGAAAGGTGCGCCTTTAAAAGGCGATTTCTACGATACCCCACTTTTGCACGTCGGACCGCGGCTTTTTCCGGAAACGCCGAAAAACCGCAATTTTCAGGAGAAACAAGACGTACATCCTCCCCCTCTGCCGCCCACCCACCCAACTGACAGCCAGCCAGCAGACAAGCACAGAGAGTTCCGTGGGTCTGTCTGTGATGTCATAAAGGGCCTGCTGATCAATGGCCAGCTCTCTGATTGGCTGCTGTGTTTGATTGACAGATTGAATCTGGCAGCTGATTGGCTGTCTACCCTAAAGTGCATTACACACCCCTGATGGTACCACTGGCTAAGACTCCACCTCAGCTCATTGATTAATTATAAATTTAGAACAAATGATGGATGAAAGCAGGCAGGCCGGCCATTTTTTTCACGCTCATTGGACTTGTTTAATACAATGCACCTGTGTATATTCACATGCATTCGCTTCATGCTGTAACCACTGTGCATAAAAATTTGGAAACATGGCATACAGTGTATCATTTGCTGTCTAAGTCATGTTTCCCATATTTTCCATTGCAAGATACAAGCCGGTTTGAGTATTTGGGGCACATTTTAGCTAAAATCATCCTACGGGGCCTAACTGCTTATGCTAAAGCCTGCCTATTTTGAATGGCGTAGTGGTCACTGCAACCTCCAAAAAAATCAGGACTTACTACCCCAATAACCTGCTAACTCACCCCTGAAATACTTACTTATTCACACTATTTTGTTCATTTGACTTGTTTCTAATTTGAAATGCCCATTTTTGTGGGGCCAGAAAGGTGCGTCTTTAAATGGCGATTTCTACGATACCCCACTTTTGCGCGTCGGACCGCGACTTTTTCCGGAAACGCCGAAAAACCGCAATTTTCAGGAGAAACGAGACGTACATCCTCCCCCTCTGCCGCCCACCCACCCAACTGACAGCCAGCCAGCAGACAAGCACAGAGAGTTCCGTGGGTCTGTCTGTGATGTCATAAAGGGCCTGCTGATCAATGGCCAGCTCTCTGATTGGCTGCTGTGTTTGATTGACAGATTGAATCTGGCAGCTGATTGGCTGTCTACCCTAAAGTGCATTACACACCCCTGATGGTACCACTGGCTAAGACTCCACCTCAGCTCATTGATTAATTATAAATTTAGAACAAATGATGGATGAAAGCAGGCAGGCCGGCCATTTTTTTCACGCTCATTGGACTTGTTTAATGCAATGCACCTTTGTATATTCACATGCATTCGCTTCATGCTGTAACCACTGTGCATAAAAATTTGGAAACATGGCATACAGTGTATCATTTGCTGTCTAAGTCATGTTTCCCATATTTTCCATTGCAAGATACAAGCCGGTTTGAGTGTTTGGGGCACATTTTAGCTAAAATCATCCTACGGGGCCTAACTGCTTATGCTAAAGCCTGCCTATTTTGAATGGCGTTGTGGTCACTGCAACCTCCAAAAAAATCAGGACTTACTACCCCAATAACCTGCTAACTCACCCCTGAAATACTTACTTATTCACACTATTTTGTTCATTTGACTTGTTTCTAATTTGAAATGCCCATTTTTGTGGGGCCAGAAAGGTGCGTCTTTAAAAGGCGATTTCTACGATACCCCACTTTTGCGCGTCGGACCGCGACTTTTTCCGGAAACGCCGAAAAACCGCAATTTTCAGGAGAAACGAGACGTACATCCTCCCCCTCTGCCGCCCACCCACCCAACTGACAGCCAGCCAGCAGACAAGCACAGAGAGTTCCGTGGGTCTGTCTGTGATGTCATAAAGGGCCTGCTGATCAATGGCCAGCTCTCTGATTGGCTGCTGTGTTTGATTGACAGATTGAATCTGGCAGCTGATTGGCTGTCTACCCTAAAGTGCATTACACACCCCTGATGGTACCACTGGCTAAGACTCCACCTCAGCTCATTGATTAATTATAAATTTAGAACAAATGATGGATGAAAGCAGGCAGGCCGGCCATTTTTTTCACGCTCATTGGACTTGTTTAATGCAATGCACCTTTGTATATTCACATGCATTCGCTTCATGCTGTAACCACTGTGCATAAAAATTTGGAAACATGGCATACAGTGTATCATTTGCTGTCTAAGTCATGTTTCCCATATTTTCCATTGCAAGATAAAAGCCGGTTTGAGTGTTTGGGGCACATTTTAGCTAAAATCATCCTACGGGGCCTAACTGCTTATGCTAAAGCCTGCCTATTTTGAATGGCGTAGTGGTCACTGCAACCTCCAAAAAAATCAGGACTTACTACCCCAATAACCTGCTTACTCACCCCTGAAATACTTACTTATTCACACTATTTTGTTCATTTGACTTGTTTCTAATTTGAAATGCCCATTTTTGTGGGGCCAGAAAGGTGCGTCTTTAAAAGGCGATTTCTACGATACCCCACTTTTGCGCGTCGGACCGCGGCTTTTTCCGGAAACGCCGAAAAACCGCAATTTTCAGGAGAAACAAGACATACATCCTCCCCCTCTGCCGCCCACCCACCCAACTGACAGCCAGCCAGCAGACAAGCACAGAGAGTTCCGTGGGTCTGTCTGTGATGTCATAAAGGGCCTGCTGATCAA
The DNA here is from genome assembly GCF_055691185.1 of Crinia signifera. Lineage (NCBI taxonomy): Eukaryota > Metazoa > Chordata > Amphibia > Anura > Myobatrachidae > Crinia > Crinia signifera. The sequence continues at coordinate 922,897 of NW_028142514.1, read as the reverse complement.
TGGCCAGCTCTCTGATTGGCTGCTGTGTTTGATTGACAGATTGAATCTGGCAGCTGATTGGCTGTCTACCCTAAAGTGCATTACACACCCCTGATGGTACCACTGGCTAAGACTCCACCTCAGCTCATTGATTAATTATAAATTTAGAACAAATGATGGATGAAAGCAGGCCGGCCGGCCATTTTTTTCACGCTCATTGGACTTGTTTAATACAATGCACCTGTGTATATTCACATGCATTCGCTTCATGCTGTAACCACTGTGCATAAAAATTTGGAAACATGGCATACAGTGTATCATTTGCTGTCTAAGTCATGTTTCCCATATTTTCCATTGCAAGATACAAGCCGGTTTGAGTATTTGGGGCACATTTTAGCTAAAATCATCCTACGGGGCCTAACTGCTTATGCTAAAGCCTGCCTATTTTGAATGGCGTAGTGGTCACTGCAACCTCCAAAAAAATCAGGACTTACTACCCCAATAACCTGCTAACTCACCCCTGAAATACTTACTTATTCACACTATTTTGTTCATTTGACTTGTTTCTAATTTGAAATGCCCATTTTTGTGGGGCCAGAAAGGTGCGTCTTTAAAAGGCGATTTCTACGATACCACACTTTTGCGCGTCGGACCGCGACTTTTTCCGGAAACGCCGAAAAACCGCAATTTTCAGGAGAAACGAGACGTACATCCTCCCCCTCTGCCGCCCACCCACCCAACTGACAGCCAGCCAGCAGACAAGCACAGAGAGTTCCGTGGGTCTGTCTGTGATGTCATAAAGGGCCTGCTGATCAATGGCCAGCTCTCTGATTGGCTGCTGTGTTTGATTGACAGATTGAATCTGGCAGCTGATTGGCTGTCTACCCTAAAGTGCATTACACACCCCTGATGGTACCACTGGCTAAGACTCCACCTCAGCTCATTGATTAATTATAAATTTAGAACAAATGATGGATGAAAGCAGGCAGGCCGGCCATTTTTTTCACGCTCATTGGACTTGTTTAATGCAATGCACCTTTGTATATTCACATGCATTCGCTTCATGCTGTAACCACTGTGCATAAAAATTTGGAAACATGGCATACAGTGTATCATTTGCTGTCTAAGTCATGTTTCCCATATTTTCCATTGCAAGATACAAGCCGGTTTGAGTGTTTGGGGCACATTTTAGCTAAAATCATCCTACGGGGCCTAACTGCTTATGCTAAAGCCTGCCTATTTTGAATGGCGTTGTGGTCACTGCAACCTCCAAAAAAATCAGGACTTACTACCCCAATAACCTGCTAACTCACCCCTGAAATACTTACTTATTCACACTATTTTGTTCATTTGACTTGTTTCTAATTTGAAATGCCCATTTTTGTGGGGCCAGAAAGGTGCGTCTTTAAAAGGCGATTTCTACGATACCCCACTTTTGCGCGTCGGACCGCGACTTTTTCCGGAAACGCCGAAAAACCGCAATTTTCAGGAGAAACGAGACGTACATCCTCCCCCTCTGCCGCCCACCCACCCAACTGACAGCCAGCCAGCAGACAAGCACAGAGAGTTCCGTGGGTCTGTCTGTGATGTCATAAAGGGCCTGCTGATCAATGGCCAGCTCTCTGATTGGCTGCTGTGTTTGATTGACAGATTGAATCTGGCAGCTGATTGGCTGTCTACCCTAAAGTGCATTACACACCCCTGATGGTACCACTGGCTAAGACTCCACCTCAGCTCATTGATTAATTATAAATTTAGAACAAATGATGGATGAAAGCAGGCAGGCCGGCCATTTTTTTCACGCTCATTGGACTTGTTTAATGCAATGCACCTTTGTATATTCACATGCATTCGCTTCATGCTGTAACCACTGTGCATAAAAATTTGGAAACATGGCATACAGTGTATCATTTGCTGTCTAAGTCATGTTTCCCATATTTTCCATTGCAAGATACAAGCCGGTTTGAGTGTTTGGGGCACATTTTAGCTAAAATCATCCTACGGGGCCTAACTGCTTATGCTAAAGCCTGCCTATTTTGAATGGCGTAGTGGTCACTGCAACCTCCAAAAAAATCAGGACTTACTACCCCAATAACCTGCTAACTCACCCCTGAAATACTTACTTATTCACACTATTTTGTTCATTTGACTTGTTTCTAATTTGAAATGCCCATTTTTGTGGGGCCAGAAAGGTGCGTCTTTAAAAGGCGATTTCTACGATACCCCACTTTTGCGCATCGGACCGCGACTTTTTCCGGAAACGCCGAAAAACCGCAATTTTCAGGAGAAACGAGACGTACATCCTCCCCCTCTGCCGCCCACCCACCCAACTGACAGCCAGCCAGCAGACAAGCACAGAGAGTTCCGTGGGTCTGTCTGTGATGTCATAAAGGGCCTGCTGATCAATGGCCAGCTCTCTGATTGGCTGCTGTGTTTGATTGACAGATTGAATCTGGCAGCTGATTGGCTGTCTACCCTAAAGTGCATTACACACCCCTGATGGTACCACTGGCTAAGACTCCACCTCAGCTCATTGATTAATTATAAATTTAGAACAAATGATGGATGAAAGCAGGCAGGCCGGCCATTTTTTTTCACGCTCATTGGACTTGTTTAATGCAATGCACCTGTGTATATTCACATGCATTCGCTTCATGCTGTAACCACTGTGCATAAAAATTTGGAAACATGGCATACAGTGTATCATTTGCTGTCTAAGTCATGTTTCCCATATTTTCCATTGCAAGATACAAGCCGGTTTGAGTGTTTGGGGCACATTTTAGCTAAAATCATCCTACGGGTCCTAACTGCTTATGCTAAAGCCTGCCTATTTTGAATGGCGTAGTGGTCACTGCAACCTCCAAAAAAATCAGGACTTACTACCCCAATAACCTGCTAACTCACCCCTGAAATACTTACTTATTCACACTATTTTGTTCATTTGACTTGTTTCTAATTTGAAATGCCCATTTTTGTGGGGCCAGAAAGGTGCGTCTTTAAAAGGCGATTTCTACGATACCCCACTTTTGCGCGTCGGACCGCGACTTTTTCCGGAAACGCTTAAAAACCGCAATTTTCAGGAGAAACGAAACGTACATCCTCCCCCTCTGCCGCCCACCCACCCAACTGACAGCCAGCCAGCAGACAAGCACAGAGAGTTCCGTGGGTCTGTCTGTGATGTCATAAAGGGCCTGCTGATCAATGGCCAGCTCTCTGATTGGCTGCTGTGTTTGATTGACAGATTGAATCTGGCAGCTGATTGGCTGTCTACCCTAAAGTGCATTACACACCCCTGATGGTACCACTGGCTAAGACTCCACCTCAGCTCATTGATTAATTATAAATTTAGAACAAATGATGGATGAAAGCAGGCAGGCCGGCCATTTTTTCACGCTCATTGGACTTGTTTAATGCAATGCACCTTTGTATATTCACATGCATTCGCTTCATGCTGTAACCACTGTGCATAAAAATTTGGAAACATGGCATACAGTGTATCATTTGCTGTCTAAGTCATGTTTCCCATATTTTCCATTGCAAGATACAAGCCGGTTTGAGAGTTTGGGGCACATTTTAGCTAAAATCATCCTACGGGGCCTAACTGCTTATGCTAAAGCCTGCCTATTTTGAATGGCGTAGTGGTCACTGCAACCTCCAAAAAAATCAGGACTTACTACCCCAATAACCTGCTAACTCACCCCTGAAATACTTACTTATTCACACTATTTTGTTCATTTGACTTGTTTCTAATTTGAAATGCCCATTTTTGTGGGGCCAGAAAGGTGCGTCTTTAAAAGGCGATTTCTACGATACCCCACTTTTGCGCGTCGGACCGCGACTTTTTCCGGAAACGCAGAAAAACCGCAATTTTCAGGAGAAACGAGACGTACATCCTCCCCCTCTGCCGCCCACCCACCCAACTGACAGCCAGCCAACAGACAAGCACAGAGAGTTCCGTGGGTCTGTCTGTGATGTCATAAAGGGCCTGCTGATCAATGGCCAGCTCTCTGATTGGCTGCTGTGTTTGATTGACAGATTGAATCTGGCAGCTGATTGGCTGTCTACCCTAAAGTGCATTACACACCCCTGATGGTACCACTGGCTAAGACTCCACCTCAGCTCATTGATTAATTATAAATTTAGAACAAATGATGGATGAAAGCAGGCAGGCCGGCCATTTTTTTCACGCTCATTGGACTTGTTTAATGCAATGCACCTTTGTATATTCACATGCATTCGCTTCATGCTGTAACCACTGTGCATAAAAATTTGGAAACATGGTATACAGTGTATCAATTGCTGTCTAAGTCATGTTTCCCATATTTTCCATTGCAAGATACAAGCCGGTTTGAGTGTTTGGGGCACATTTTAGCTAAAATCATCCTACGGGGCCTAACTGCTTATGCTAAAGCCTGCCTATTTTGAATGGCGTAGTGGTCACTGCAACCTCCAAAAAAATCAGGACTTACTACCCCAATAACCTGCTAACTCACCCCTGAAATACTTACTTATTCACACTATTTTGTTCATTTGATTTGTTTCTAATTTGAAATGCCCATTTTTGTGGGGCCAGAAAGGTGCGTCTTTAAAAGGCGATTTCTACGATACCCCACTTTTGCGCATCGGACCGCGACTTTTTCCGGAAACGCCGAAAAACCGCAATTTTCAGGAGAAACGAGACGTACATCCTCCCCCTCTGCCGCCCACCCACCCAACTGACAGCCAGCCAGCAGACAAGCACAGAGAGTTCCGTGGGTCTGTCTGTGATGTCATAAAGGGCCTGCTGATCAATGGCCAGCTCTCTGATTGGCTGCTGTGTTTGATTGACAGATTGAATCTGGCAGCTGATTGGCTGTCTACCCTAAAGTGCATTACACACCCCTGATGGTACCACTGGCTAAGACTCCACCTCAGCTCATTGATTAATTATAAATTTAGAACAAATGATGGATGAAAGCAGGCAGGCCGGCCATTTTTTTTCACGCTCATTGGACTTGTTTAATGCAATGCACCTGTGTATATTCACATGCATTCGCTTCATGCTGTAACCACTGTGCATAAAAATTTGGAAACATGGCATACAGTGTATCATTTGCTGTCTAAGTCATGTTTCCCATATTTTCCATTGCAAGATACAAGCCGGTTTGAGTGTTTGGGGCACATTTTAGCTAAAATCATCCTACGGGTCCTAACTGCTTATGCTAAAGCCTGCCTATTTTGAATGGCGTAGTGGTCACTGCAACCTCCAAAAAAATCAGGACTTACTACCCCAATAACCTGCTAACTCACCCCTGAAATACTTACTTATTCACACTATTTTGTTCATTTGACTTGTTTCTAATTTGAAATGCCCATTTTTGTGGGGCCAGAAAGGTGCGTCTTTAAAAGGCGATTTCTACGATACCCCACTTTTGCGCGTCGGACCGCGACTTTTTCCGGAAACGCTTAAAAACCGCAATTTTCAGGAGAAACGAAACGTACATCCTCCCCCTCTGCCGCCCACCCACCCAACTGACAGCCAGCCAGCAGACAAGCACAGAGAGTTCCGTGGGTCTGTCTGTGATGTCATAAAGGGCCTGCTGATCAATGGCCAGCTCTCTGATTGGCTGCTGTGTTTGATTGACAGATTGAATCTGGCAGCTGATTGGCTGTCTACCCTAAAGTGCATTACACACCCCTGATGGTACCACTGGCTAAGACTCCACCTCAGCTCATTGATTAATTATAAATTTAGAACAAATGATGGATGAAAGCAGGCAGGCCGGCCATTTTTTCACGCTCATTGGACTTGTTTAATGCAATGCACCTTTGTATATTCACATGCATTCGCTTCATGCTGTAACCACTGTGCATAAAAATTTGGAAACATGGCATACAGTGTATCATTTGCTGTCTAAGTCATGTTTCCCATATTTTCCATTGCAAGATACAAGCCGGTTTGAGAGTTTGGGGCACATTTTAGCTAAAATCATCCTACGGGGCCTAACTGCTTATGCTAAAGCCTGCCTATTTTGAATGGCGTAGTGGTCACTGCAACCTCCAAAAAAATCAGGACTTACTACCCCAATAACCTGCTAACTCACCCCTGAAATACTTACTTATTCACACTATTTTGTTCATTTGACTTGTTTCTAATTTGAAATGCCCATTTTTGTGGGGCCAGAAAGGTGCGTCTTTAAAAGGCGATTTCTACGATACCCCACTTTTGCGCGTCGGACCGCGACTTTTTCCGGAAACGCAGAAAAACCGCAATTTTCAGGAGAAACGAGACGTACATCCTCCCCCTCTGCCGCCCACCCACCCAACTGACAGCCAGCCAACAGACAAGCACAGAGAGTTCCGTGGGTCTGTCTGTGATGTCATAAAGGGCCTGCTGATCAATGGCCAGCTCTCTGATTGGCTGCTGTGTTTGATTGACAGATTGAATCTGGCAGCTGATTGGCTGTCTACCCTAAAGTGCATTACACACCCCTGATGGTACCACTGGCTAAGACTCCACCTCAGCTCATTGATTAATTATAAATTTAGAACAAATGATGGATGAAAGCAGGCAGGCCGGCCATTTTTTTCACGCTCATTGGACTTGTTTAATGCAATGCACCTTTGTATATTCACATGCATTCGCTTCATGCTGTAACCACTGTGCATAAAAATTTGGAAACATGGTATACAGTGTATCAATTGCTGTCTAAGTCATGTTTCCCATATTTTCCATTGCAAGATACAAGCCGGTTTGAGTGTTTGGGGCACATTTTAGCTAAAATCATCCTACGGGGCCTAACTGCTTATGCTAAAGCCTGCCTATTTTGAATGGCGTAGTGGTCACTGCAACCTCCAAAAAAATCAGGACTTACTACCCCAATAACCTGCTAACTCACCCCTGAAATACTTACTTATTCACACTATTTTGTTCATTTGACTTGTTTCTAATTTGAAATGCCCATTTTTGTGGGGCCAGAAAGGTGCGTCTTTAAAAGGCGATTTCTACGATACCCCACTTTTGCGCGTCGGACCGCGACTTTTTCCGGAACGCCGAAAAACCGCAATTTTCTGGAGAACGAGACTTACATCCTCCCCCTCTGCCGCCCACCCACCCAACTGACAGCCAGCCAGCAGACAAGCACAGAGAGTTCCGTGGGTCTGTCTGTGATGTCATAAAGGGCCTGCTGATCAATGGCCAGCTCTCTGATTGGCTGCTGTGTTTGATTGACAGATTGAATCTGGCAGCTGATTGGCTGTCTACCCTCTAGTGCATTACACACCCCTGATGGTACCACTGGCTAAGACTCCACCTCAGCTCATTGATTAATTATAAATTTAGAACAAATGATGGATGAAAGCAGGCAGGCCGGCCATTTTTTTTCACGCTCATTGGACTTGTTTAATGCAATGCACCTGTGTATATTCACATGCATTCGCTTCATGCTGTAACCACTGTGCATAAAAATTTGGAAACATGGCATACAGTGTATCATTTGCTGTCTAAGTCATGTTTCCCATATTTTCCATTGCAAGATACAAGCCGGTTTGAGTGTTTGGGGCACATTTTAGCTAAAATCATCCTACGGGTCCTAAATGCTTATGCTAAAGCCTGCCTATTTTGAATGGCGTAGTGGTCACTGCAACCTCCAAAAAAATCAGGACTTACTACCCCAATAACCTGCTAACTCACCCCTGAAATACTTACTTATTCACACCATTTTGTTCATTTGACTTGTTTCTAATTTGAAATGCCCATTTTTGTGGGGCCAGAAAGGTGCGTCTTTAAAAGGCGATTTCTACGATACCCCACTTTTGCGCGTTGGACCGCGACTTTTTCCGGAAACGCTTAAAAACCGCAATTTTCAGGAGAAACGAAACGTACATCCTCCCCCTCTGCCGCCCACCCACCCAACTGACAGCCAGCCAGCAGACAAGCACAGAGAGTTCCGTGGGTCTGTCTGTGATGTCATAAAGGGCCTGCTGATCAATGGCCAGCTCTCTGATTGGCTGCTGTGTTTGATTGACAGATTGAATCTGGCAGCTGATTGGCTGTCTACCCTAAAGTGCATTACACACCCCTGATGGTACCACTGGCTAAGACTCCACCTCAGCTCATTGATTAATTATAAATTTAGAACAAATGATGGATGAAAGCAGGCAGGCCGGCCATTTTTTCACGCTCATTGGACTTGTTTAATGCAATGCACCTTTGTATATTCACATGCATTCGCTTCATGCTGTAACCACTGTGCATAAAAATTTGGAAACATGGCATACAGTGTATCATTTGCTGTCTAAGTCATGTTTCCCATATTTTCCATTGCAAGATACAAGCCGGTTTGAGAGTTTGGGGCACATTTTAGCTAAAATCATCCTACGGGGCCTAACTGCTTATGCTAAAGCCTGCCTATTTTGAATGGCGTAGTGGTCACTGCAACCTCCAAAAAAATCAGGACTTACTACCCCAATAACCTGCTAACTCACCCCTGAAATACTTACTTATTCACACTATTTTGTTCATTTGACTTGTTTCTAATTTGAAATGCCCATTTTTGTGGGGCCAGAAAGGTGCGTCTTTAAAAGGCGATTTCTACGATACCCCACTTTTGCGCGTCAGACCGCGACTTTTTCCGGAAACGCCGAAAAACCGCAATTTTCAGGAGAAACGAGACGTACATCCTCCCCCTCTGCCGCCCACCCACCCAACTGACAGCCAGCCAGCAGACAAGCACAGAGAGTTCCGTGGGTCTGTCTGTGATGTCATAAAGGGCCTGCTGATCAATGGCCAGCTCTCTGATTGGCTGCTGTGTTTGATTGACAGATTGAATCTGGCAGCTGATTGGCTGTCTACCCTAAAGTGCATTACACACCCCTGATGGTACCACTGGCTAAGACTCCACCTCAGCTCATTGATTAATTATAAATTTAGAACAAATGATGGATGAAAGCAGGCAGGCCGGCCATTTTTTTCACGCTCATTGGACTTGTTTAATGCCATGCACCTTTGTATATTCACATGCATTCGCTTCATGCTGTAACCACTGTGCATAAAAATTTGGAAACATGGCATACAGTGTATCATTTGCTGTCTAAGTCATGTTTCCCATATTTTCCATTGCAAGATACAAGCCGGTTTGAGTGTTTGGGGCACATTTTAGCTAAAATCATCCTACGGGCCTAACTGCTTATGCTAAAGCCTGCCTATTTTGAATGGCGTAGTGGTCACTGCAACCTCCAAAAAAATCAGGACTTACTACCCCAATAACCTGCTAACTCACCCCTGAAATACTTACTTATTCACACTATTTTGTTCATTTGACTTGTTTCTAATTTGAAATGCCCATTTTTGTGGGGCCAAAGGGTGCGTCTTTAAAAGGCGATTTCTACGATACCCCACTTTTGCGCGTCAGACCGCGACTTTTTCCGGAAACACCGAAAAAACGCAATTTTCAGGAGAAACGAGACGTACATCCTCCCCCTCTGCCGCCCACCCACCCAACTGACAGCCAGCCAGCAGACAAGCACAGAGAGTTCCGTGGGTCTGTCTGTGATGTCATAAAGGGCCTGCTGATCAATGGCCAGCTCTCTGATTGGCTGCTGTGTTTGATTGACAGATTGAATCTGGCAGCTGATTGGCTGTCTACCCTAAAGTGCATTACACACCCCTGATGGTACCACTGGCTAAGACTCCACCTCAGCTCATTGATTAATTATAAATTTAGAACAAATGATGGATGAAAGCAGGCAGGCCGGCCATTTTTTTCACGCTCATTGGACTTGTTTAATGCAATGCACCTTTGTATATTCACATGCATTCGCTTCATGCTGTAACCACTGTGCATAAAAATTTGGAAACATGGCATACAGTGTATCATTTGCTGTCTAAGTCATGTTTCCCATATTTTCCATTGCAAGATACAAGCCGGTTTGAGTGTTTGGGGCACATTTTAGCTAAAATCATCCTACGGGCCTAACTACTTATGCTAAAGCCTGCCTATTTTGAATGGCGTAGTGGTCACTGCAACCTCCAAAAAAATCAGGACTTACTACCCCAATAACCTGCTAACTCACCCCTGAAATACTTACTTATTCACACTATTTTGTTCATTTGACTTGTTTCTAATTTGAAATGCCCATTTTTGTGGGGCCAGAAAGGTGCGTCTTTAAAAGGCGATTTCTACGATACCCCACTTTTGCGCGTCGGACCGCGACTTTTTCCGGAAACGCCGAAAAACCGCAATTTTCAGGAGAAACGAGACGTACATCCTCCCCCTCTGCCGCCCACCCACCCAACTGACAGCCAGCCAGCAGACAAGCACAGAGAGTTCCGTGGGTCTGTCTGTGATGTCATAAAGGGCCTGCTGATCAATGGCCAGCTCTCTGATTGGCTGCTGTGTTTGATTGACAGATTGAATCTGGCAGCTGATTGGCTGTCTACCCTAAAGTGCATTACACACCCCTGATGGTACCACTGGCTAAGACTCCACCTCAGCTCATTGATTAATTATAAATTTAGAACAAATGATGGATGAAAGCAGGCAGGCCGGCCATTTTTTTCACGCTCATTGGACTTGTTTAATGCAATGCACCTTTGTATATTCACATGCATTCGCTTCATGCTGTAACCACTGTGCATAAAAATATGGAAACATGGCATACAGTGTATCATTTGCTGTCTAAGTCATGTTTCCCATATTTTCCATTGCAAGATACAAGCCGGTTTGAGTGTTTGGGGCACATTTTAGCTAAAATCATCCTACGGGGCCTAACTGCTTATGCTAAAGCCTGCCTATTTTGAATGGCGTAGTGGTCACTGCAACCTCCAAAAAAATCAGGACTTACTACCCCAATAACCTGCTTACTCACCCCTGAAATACTTACTTATTCACACTATTTTGTTCATTTGACTTGTTTCTAATTTGAAATGCCCATTTTTGTGGGGCCAGAAAGGTGCGTCTTTAAAAGGCGATTTCTACGATACCCCACTTTTGCGCGTCGGACCGCGGCTTTTTCCGGAAACGCCGAAAAACCGCAATTTTCAGGAGAAACGAGACGTACATCCTCCCCCTCTGCCGCCCACCCACCCAACTGACAGCCAGCCAGCAGACAAGCACAGAGAGTTCCGTGGGTCTGTCTGTGATGTCATAAAGGGCCTGCTGATCAATGGCCAGCTCTCTGATTGGCTGCTGTGTTTGATTGACAGATTGAATCTGGCAGCTGATTGGCTGTCTACCCTAAAGTGCATTACACACCCCTGATGGTACCACTGGCTAAGACTCCACCTCAGCTCATTGATTAATTATAAATTTAGAACAAATGATGGATGAAAGCAGGCAGGCCGGCCATTTTTTTCACGCTCATTGGACTTGTTTAATACAATGCACCTGTGTATATTCACATGCATTCGCTTCATGCTGTAACCACTGTGCATAAAAATTTGGAAACATGGCATACAGTGTATCATTTGCTGTCTAAGTCATGTTTCCCATATTTTCCATTGCAAGATACAAGCCGGTTTGAGTGTTTGGGGCACATTTTAGCTAAAATCATCCTACGGGGCCTAACTGCTTATGCTAAAGCCTGCCTATTTTGAATGGCGTAGTGGTCACTGCAACCTCCAAAAAAATCAGGACTTACTACCCCAATAACCTGCTAACTCACCCCTGAAATACTTACTTATTCACACTATTTTGTTCATTTGACTTGTTTCTAATTTGAAATGCCCATTTTTGTGGGGCCAGAAAGTTGCGTCTTTAAAAGGCGATTTCTACGATACCCCACTTTTGCGCGTCGGACCGCGACTTTTTCCGGAAGCGCCGAAAAACCGCAATTTTCAGGAGAAACGAGACGTACATCCTCCCCCTCTGCCGCCCACCCACCCAACTGACAGCCAGCCAGCAGACAAGCACAGAGAGTTCCGTGGGTCTGTCTGTGATGTCATAAAGGGCCTGCTGATCAATGGCCAGCTCTCTGATTGGCTGCTGTGTTTGATTGACAGATTGAATCTGGCAGCTGATTGGCTGTCTACCCTAAAGTGCATTACACACCCCTGATGGTACCACTGGCTAAGACTCCACCTCAGCTCATTGATTAATGATAAATTTAGAACAAATGATGGATGAAAGCAGGCAGGCCGGCCATTTTTTTCACGCTCATTGGACTTGTTTAATGCAATGCACCTTTGTATATTCACATGCATTCGCTTCATGCTGTAACCACTGTGCATAAAAATTTGGAAACATGGCATACAGTGTATCATTTGCTGTCTAAGTCATGTTTCCCATATTTTCCATTGCAAGATACAAGCCGGTTTGAGTGTTTGGGGCACATTTTAGCTAAAATCATCCTACGGGGCCTAACTGCTTATGCTAAAGCCTGCCTATTTTGAATGGCGTAGTGGTCACTGCAACCTCCAAAAAAAATCAGGACTTACTACCCCAATAACCTGCTAACTCACCCCTGAAATACTTACTTATTCACACTATTTTGTTCATTTGACTTGTTTCTAATTTGAAATGCCCATTTTTGTGGGGCCAGAAAGGTGCGTCTTTAAAAGTCGATTTCTACGATACCCCACTTTTGCGCGTCGGACCGCGACTTTTTCCGGAAACGCCGAAAAACCGCAATTTTCAGGAGAAACGAGACGTACATCCTCCCCCTCTGCCGCCCACCCACCCAACTGACAGCCAGCCAGCAGACAAGCACAGAGAGTTCCGTGGGTCTGTCTGTGATGTCATAAAGGGCCTGCTGATCAATGGCCAGCTCTCTGATTGGCTGCTGTGTTTGATTGACAGATTGAATCTGGCAGCTGATTGGCTGTCTACCCTAAAGTGCATTACACACCCCTGATGGTACCACTGGCTAAGACTCCACCTCAGCTCATTGATTAATTATAAATTTAGAACAAATGATGGATGAAAGCAGGTAGGCCGGCCATTTTTTTCACGCTCATTGGACTTGTTTAATGCAATGCACCTTTGTATATTCACATGCATTCGCTTCATGCTGTAACCACTGTGCATAAAAATTTGGAAACATGGCATACAGTGTATCATTTGCTGTCTAAGTCATGTTTCCCATATTTTCCATTGCAAGATACAAGCCGGTTTGAGTGTTTGGGGCACATTTTAGCTAAAATCATCCTACGGGGCCTAACTGCTTATGCTAAAGCCTGCCTATTTTGAATGGCGTAGTGGTCACTGCAACCTCCAAAAACATCAGGACTTACTACCCCAATAACCTGCTAACTCACCCCTGAAATACTTACTTATTCACACTATTTTGTTCATTTGACTTGTTTCTAATTTGAAATGCCCATTTTTGTGGGGCCAGAAAGGTGCGTCTTTAAAAGGCGATTTCTACGATACCCCACTTTTGCGCATCGGACCGCGACTTTTTCCGGAAACGCCGAAAAACCGCAATTTTCAGGAGAAACGAGACGTACATCCTCCCCCTCTGCCGCCCACCCACCCAACTGACAGCCAGCCAGCAGACAAGCACAGAGAGTTCCGTGGGTCTGTCTGTGCTGTCATAAAGGGCCTGCTGATCAATGGCCAGCTCTCTGATTGGCTGCGGTGTTTGATTGACAGATTGAATCTGGCAGCTGATTGGCTGTCTACCCTAAAGTGCATTACACACCCCTGATGGTACCACTGGCTAAGAATCCACCTCAGCTCATTGATTAATTATAAATTTAGAACAAATGATGGATGAAAGCAGGCAGGCCGGCCATTTTTTTCACGCTCATTGGACTTGTTTAATGCAATGCACCTTTGTATATTCACATGCATTCGCTTCATGCTGTAACCACTGTGCATAAAAATTTGGAAACATGGCATACAGTGTATCATTTTCTGTCTAAGTCATGTTTCCCATATTTTCCATTGCAAGATACAAGCCGGTTTGAGTGTTTGGGGCACATTTTAGCTAAAATCATCCTACGGGGCCTAACTGCTTATGCTAAAGCCTGCCTATTTTGAATGGCGTAGTGGTCACTGCAACCTCCAAAAAAATCAGGACTTACTACCCCAATAACCTGCTAACTCACCCCTGAAATACTTACTTATTCACACTATTTTGTTCATTTGACTTGTTTCTAATTTGAAATGCCCATTTTTGTGGGGCCAGAAAGGTGCGTCTTTAAAAGGCGATTTCTACGATACCCCACTTTTGCGCGTCGGACCGCGACTTTTTCCGGAAACGCCGAAAAACCGCAATTTTCAGGAGAAACGAGACGTACATCCTCCCCCTCTGCCGCCCACCCACCCAACTGACAGCCAGCCAGCAGACAAGCACAGAGAGTTCCGTGGGTCTGTCTGTGATGTCATAAAGGGCCTGCTGATCAATGGCCAGCTCTCTGATTGGCTGCTGTGTTTGATTGACAGATTGAATCTGGCAGCTGATTGGCTGTCTACCCTAAAGTGCATTACACACCCCTGATGGTACCACTGGCTAAGACTCCACCTCAGCTCATTGATTAATTATAAATTTAGAACAAATGATGGATGAAAGCAGGCAGGCCGGCCATTTTTTTCACGCTCATTGGACTTGTTTAATGCAATGCACCTGTGTATATTCACATGCATTCACTTCATGCTGTAACCACTGTGCATAAAAATTTGGAAACATGGCATACAGTGTATCATTGGCTGTCTAAGTCATGTTTCCCATATTTTCCATTGCAAGATACAAGCCGGTTTGAGTGTTTGGGGCACATTTTAGCTAAAATCATCCTACGGGGCCTAACTGCTTATGCTAAAGCCTGCCTATTTTGAATGGCGTAGTGGTCACTGCAACCTCCAAAAAAATCAGGACTTACTACCCCAATAACCTGCTAACTCACCCCTGAAATACTTACTTATTCACACTATTTTGTTCATTTGACTTGTTTCTAATTTGAAATGCCCATTTTTGTGGGGCCAGAAAGGTGCGTCTTTAAAAGGCGATTTCTACGATACCCCACTTTTGCGCGTCGGACCGCGACTTTTTCCGGAAGCGCCAAAAAACCGCAATTTTCAGGAGAAACGAGACGTACATCCTCCCCCTCTGCCGCCCACCCACCCAACTGACAGCCAGCCAGCAGACAAGCACAGAGAGTTCCGTGGGTCTGTCTGTGATGTCATAAAGGGCCTGCTGATCAATGGCCAGCTCTCTGATTGGCTGCTGTGTTTGATTGACAGATTGAATCTGGCAGCTGATTGGCTGTCTACCCTAAAGTGCATTACACACCCCTGATGGTACCACTGGCTAAGACTCCACCTCAGCTCATTGATTAATGATAAATTTAGAACAAATGATGGATGAAAGCAGGCAGGCCGGCCATTTTTTTCACGCTCATTGGACTTGTTTAATGCAATGCACCTTTGTATATTCACATGCATTCGCTTCATGCTGTAACCACTGTGCATAAAAATTTGGAAACATGGCATACAGTGTATCATTTGCTGTCTAAGTCATGTTTCCCATATTTTCCATTGCAAGATACAAGCCGGTTTGAGTGTTTGGGGCACATTTTAGCTAAAATCATCCTACGGGGCCTAACTGCTTATGCTAAAGCCTGCCTATTTTGAATGGCGTAGTGGTCACTGCAACCTCCAAAAAAAATCAGGACTTACTACCCCAATAACCTGCTAACTCACCCCTGAAATACTTACTTATTCACACTATTTTGTTCATTTGACTTGTTTCTAATTTGAAATGCCCATTTTTGTGGGGCCAGAAAGGTGCGTCTTTAAAAGTCGATTTCTACGATACCCCACTTTTGCGCGTCAGACCGCGACTTTTTCCGGAAACGCCGAAAAACCGCAATTTTCAGGAGAAACGAGACGTACATCCTCCCCCTCTGCCGCCCACCCACCCAACTGACAGCCAGCCAGCAGACAAGCACAGAGAGTTCCGTGGGTCTGTCTGTGATGTCATAAAGGGCCTGCTGATCAATGGCCAGCTCTCTGATTGGCTGCTGTGTTTGATTGACAGATTGAATCTGGCAGCTGATTGGCTGTCTACCCTAAAGTGCATTACACACCCCTGATGGTACCACTGGCTAAGACTCCACCTCAGCTCATTGATTAATTATAAATTTAGAACAAATGATGGATGAAAGCAGGCAGGCCGGCCATTTTTTTCACGCTCATTGGACTTGTTTAATGCAATGCACCTTTGTATATTCACATGCATTCGCTTCATGCTGTAACCACTGTGCATAAAAATTTGGAAACATGGCATACAGTGTATCATTTGCTGTCTAAGTCATGTTTCCCATATTTTCCATTGCAAGATACAAGCCGGTTTGAGTGTTTGGGGCACATTTTAGCTAAAATCATCCTACGGTGCCTAACTGCTTATGCTAAAGCCTGCCTATTTTGAATGGCGTAGTGGTCACTGCAACCTCCAAAAACATCAGGACTTACTACCCCAATAACCTGCTAACTCACCCCTGAAATACTTACTTATTCACACTATTTTGTTCATTTGACTTGTTTCTAATTTGAAATGCCCATTTTTGTGGGGCCAGAAAGGTGCGTCTTTAAAAGGCGATTTCTACGATACCCCACTTTTGCGCATCGGACCGCGACTTTTTCCGGAAACGCCGAAAAACCGCAATTTTCAGGAGAAACGAGACGTACATCCTCCCCCTCTGCCGCCCACCCACCCAACTGACAGCCAGCCAGCAGACAAGCACAGAGAGTTCCGTGGGTCTGTCTGTGCTGTCATAAAGGGCCTGCTGATCAATGGCCAGCTCTCTGATTGGCTGCGGTGTTTGATTGACAGATTGAATCTGGCAGCTGATTGGCTGTCTACCCTAAAGTGCATTACACACCCCTGATGGTACCACTGGCTAAGAATCCACCTCAGCTCATTGATTAATTATAAATTTAGAACAAATGATGGATGAAAGCAGGCAGGCCGGCCATTTTTTTCACGCTCATTGGACTTGTTTAATGCAATGCACCTTTGTATATTCACATGCATTCGCTTCATGCTGTAACCACTGTGCATAAAAATTTGGAAACATGGCATACAGTGTATCATTTTCTGTCTAAGTCATGTTTCCCATATTTTCCATTGCAAGATACAAGCCGGTTTGAGTGTTTGGGGCACATTTTAGCTAAAATCATCCTACGGGGCCTAACTGCTTATGCTAAAGCCTGCCTATTTTGAATGGCGTAGTGGTCACTGCAACCTCCAAAAAAATCAGGACTTACTACCCCAATAACCTGCTAACTCACCCCTGAAATACTTACTTATTCACACTATTTTGTTCATTTGACTTGTTTCTAATTTGAAATGCCGATTTTTGTGGGGCCAGAAAGGTGCGTCTTTAAAAGGCGATTTCTACGATACCCCACTTTTGCGCGTCGGACCGCAACTTTTTCCGGAAACGCCGAAAAACCGCAATTTTCAGGAGAAACGAGACGTACATCCTCCCCCTCTGCCGCCCACCCACCCAACTGACAGCCAGCCAGCAGACAAGCACAGAGAGTTCCGTGGGTCTGTCTGTGATGTCATAAAGGGCCTGCTGATCAATGGCCAGCTCTCTGATTGGCTGCTGTGTTTGATTGACAGATTGAATCTGGCAGCTGATTGGCTGTCTACCCTAAAGTGCATTACACACCCCTGATGGTACCACTGGCTAAGACTCCACCTCAGCTCATTGATTAATGATAAATTTAGAACAAATGATGGATGAAAGCAGGCAGGCCGGCCATTTTTTTCACGCTCATTGGACTTGTTTAATGCAATGCACCTTTGTATATTCACATGCATTCGCTTCATGCTGTAACCACTGTGCATAAAAATTTGGAAACATGGCATACAGTGTATCATTTGCTGTCTAAGTCATGTTTCCCATATTTTCCATTGCAAGATACAAGCCGGTTTGAGTGTTTGGGGCACATTTTAGCTAAAATCATCCTACGGGGCCTAACTGCTTATGCTAAAGCCTGCCTATTTTGAATGGCGTAGTGGTCACTGCAACCTCCAAAAAAAATCAGGACTTACTACCCCAATAACCTGCTAACTCACCCCTGAAATACTTACTTATTCACACTATTTTGTTCATTTGACTTGTTTCTAATTTGAAATGCCCATTTTTGTGGGGCCAGAAAGGTGCGTCTTTAAAAGTCGATTTCTACGATACCCCACTTTTGCGCGTCAGACCGCGACTTTTTCCGGAAACGCCGAAAAACCGCAATTTTCAGGAGAAACGAGACGTACATCCTCCCCCTCTGCCGCCCACCCACCCAACTGACAGCCAGCCAGCAGACAAGCACAGAGAGTTCCGTGGGTCTGTCTGTGATGTCATAAAGGGCCTGCTGATCAATGGCCAGCTCTCTGATTGGCTGCTGTGTTTGATTGACAGATTGAATCTGGCAGCTGATTGGCTGTCTACCCTAAAGTGCATTACACACCCCTGATGGTACCACTGGCTAAGACTCCACCTCAGCTCATTGATTAATTATAAATTTAGAACAAATGATGGATGAAAGCAGGCAGGCCGGCCATTTTTTTCACGCTCATTGGACTTGTTTAATGCAATGCACCTTTGTATATTCACATGCATTCGCTTCATGCTGTAACCACTGTGCATAAAAATTTGGAAACATGGCATACAGTGTATCATTTGCTGTCTAAGTCATGTTTCCCATATTTTCCATTGCAAGATACAAGCCGGTTTGAGTGTTTGGGGCACATTTTAGCTAAAATCATCCTACGGGGCCTAACTGCTTATGCTAAAGCCTGCCTATTTTGAATGGCGTAGTGGTCACTGCAACCTCCAAAAACATCAGGACTTACTACCCCAATAACCTGCTAACTCACCCCTGAAATACTTACTTATTCACACTATTTTGTTCATTTGACTTGTTTCTAATTTGAAATGCCCATTTTTGTGGGGCCAGAAAGGTGCGTCTTTAAAAGGCGATTTCTACGATACCCCACTTTTGCGCGTCGGACCGCGACTTTTTCCGGAAACGCCGAAAAACCGCAATTTTCAGGAGAAACGAGACGTACATCCTCCCCCTCTGCCGCCCACCCACCCAACTGACAGCCAGCCAGCAGACAAGCACAGAGAGTTCCGTGGGTCTGTCTGTGCTGTCATAAAGGGCCTGCTGATCAATGGCCAGCTCTCTGATTGGCTGCGGTGTTTGATTGACAGATTGAATCTGGCAGCTGATTGGCTGTCTACCCTAAAGTGCATTACACACCCCTGATGGTACCACTGGCTAAGAATCCACCTCAGCTCATTGATTAATTATAAATTTAGAACAAATGATGGATGAAAGCAGGCAGGCCGGCCATTTTTTTCACGCTCATTGGACTTGTTTAATGCAATGCACCTTTGTATATTCACATGCATTCGCTTCATGCTGTAACCACTGTGCATAAAAATTTGGAAACATGGCATACAGTGTATCATTTTCTGTCTAAGTCATGTTTCCCATATTTTCCATTGCAAGATACAAGCCGGTTTGAGTGTTTGGGGCACATTTTAGCTAAAATCATCCTACGGGGCCTAACTGCTTATGCTAAAGCCTGCCTATTTTGAATGGCGTAGTGGTCACTGCAACCTCCAAAAAAATCAGGACTTACTACCCCAATAACCTGCTAACTCACCCCTGAAATACTTACTTATTCACACTATTTTGTTCATTTGACTTGTTTCTAATTTGAAATGCCCATTTTTGTGGGGCCAGAAAGGTGCGTCTTTAAAAGGCGATTTCTACGATACCCCACTTTTGCGCGTCGGACCGCAACTTTTTCCGGAAACGCCGAAAAACCGCAATTTTCAGGAGAAACGAGACGTACATCCTCCCCCTCTGCCGCCCACCCACCCAACTGACAGCCAGCCAGCAGACAAGCACAGAGAGTTCCGTGGGTCTGTCTGTGATGTCATAAAGGGCCTGCTGATCAATGGCCAGCTCTCTGATTGGCTGCTGTGTTTGATTGACAGATTGAATCTGGCAGCTGATTGGCTGTCTACCCTAAAGTGCATTACACACACCTGATGGTACCACTGGCTAAGACTCCACCTCAGCTCATTGATTAATTATAAATTTAGAACAAATGATGGATGAAAGCAGGCAGGCCGGCCATTTTTTTCACGCTCATTGGACTTGTTTAATGCAATGCACCTGTGTATATTCACATGCATTCACTTCATGCTGTAACCACTGTGCATAAAAATTTGGAAACATGGCATACAGTGTATCATTTGCTGTCTAAGTCATGTTTCCCATATTTTCCATTGCAAGATACAAGCCGGTTTGAGTGTTTGGGGCACATTTTAGCTAAAATCATCCTACGGGGCCTAAATGCTTATGCTAAAGCCTGCCTATTTTGAATGGCGTAGTGGTCACTGCAACCTCCAAAAAAATCAGGACTTACTACCCCAATAACCTGCTAACTCACCCCTGAAATACTTACTTATTCACACTATTTTGTTCCTTTGACTTGTTTCTAATTTGAAATGCCCATTTTTGTGGGGCCAGAAAGGTGCGTCTTTAAAAGGTGATTTCTACGATACCCCACTTTTGCGCGTCGGACCGCGACTTTTTACGGAAACGCCGAAAAACCGCAATTTTCAGGAGAAACGAGACGTACATCCTCCCCCTCTGCCGCCCACCCACCCAACTGACAGCCAGCCAGCAGACAAGCACAGAGAGTTCCGTGGGTCTGTCTGTGATGTCATAAAGGGCCTGCTGATCAATGGCCAGCTCTCTGATTGGCTGCTGTGTTTGATTGACAGATTGAATCTGGCAGCTGATTGGCTGTCTACCCTAAAGTGCATTACACACCCCTGATGGTACCACTGGCTAAGACTCCACCTCAGCTCATTGATTAATTATAAATTTAGAACAAATGATGGATGAAAGCAGGCAGGCCGGCCATTTTTTTCACGCTCATTGGACTTGTTTAATGCAATGCACCTTTGTATATTCACATGCATTCGCTTCATGCTGTAACCACTGTGCATAAAAATTTGGAAACATGGCATACAGTGTATCATTTGCTGTCTAAGTCATGTTTCCCATATTTTCCATTGCAAGATACAAGCCGGTTTGAGTGTTTGGGGCACATTTTAGCTAAAATCATCCTACGGGGCCTAAATGCTTATGCTAAAGCCTGCCTATTTTGAATGGCGTAGTGGTCACTGCAACCTCCAAAAAAATCAGGACTTACTACCCCAATAACCTGCTAACTCACCCCTGAAATACTTACTTATTCACACTATTTTGTTCATTTGACTTGTTTCTAATTTGAAATGCCCATTTTTGTGGGGCCAGAAAGGTGCGTCTTTAAAAGGCGATTTCTACGATACCCCACTTTTGCGCGTCGGACCGCGACTTTTTCCGGAAACGCCGAAAAACCGCAATTTTCAGGAGAAACGAGACGTACATCCTCCCCCTCTGCCGCCCACCCACCCAACTGACAGCCAGCCAGCAGACAAGCACAGAGAGTTCCGTGGGTCTGTCTGTGATGTCATAAAGGGCCTGCTGATCAATGGCCATCTCTCTGATTGGCTGCTGTGTTTGATTGACAGATTGAATCTGGCAGCTGATTGGCTGTCTACCCTAAAGTGCATTACACACCCCTGATGGTACCACTGGCTAAGACTCCACCTCAGCTCATTGATTAATTATAAATTTAGAACAAATGATGGATGAAAGCAGGCAGGCCGGCCATTTTTTTCACGCTCATTGGACTTGTTTAATGCAATGCACCTTTGTATATTCACATGCATTCGCTTCATGCTGTAACCACTGTGCATAAAAATTTGGAAACATGGCATACAGTGTATCATTTGCTGTCTAAGTCATGTCTCCCATATTTTCCATTGCAAGATACAAGCCGGTTTGAGTGTTTGGGGCACATTTTAGCTAAAATCATCCTACGGGGCCTAACTGCTTATGCTAAAGCCTGCCTATTTTGAATGGCGTAGTGGTCACTGCAACCTCCAAAAAAATCAGGACTTACTACCCCAATAACCTGCTAACTCACCCCTGAAATACTTACTTATTCACACTATTTTGTTCATTTGACTTGTTTCTAATTTGAAATGCCCATTTTTGTGGGGCCAGAAAGGTGCGTCTTTAAAAGGCAATTTCTACGATACCCCACTTTTGCGCGTCGGACCGCGACTTTTTACGGAAACGCCGAAAAACCGCAATTTTCAGGAGAAACGAGACGTACATCCTCCCCCTCTGCCGCCCACCCACCCAACTGACAGCCAGCCAGCAGACAAGCACAGAGAGTTCCGTTGGTCTGTCTGTGATGTCATAAAGGGCCTGCTGATCAATGGCCAGCTCTCTGATTGGCTGCTGTGTTCGATTGACAGATTGAATCTGGCAGCTGATTGGCTGTCTACCCTAAAGTGCATTACACACCCCTGATGGTACCACTGGCTAAGACTCCACCTCAGCTCATTGATTAATTATAAATTTAGAACAAATGATGGATGAAAGCAGGCAGGCCGGCCATTTTTTTCACGCTCATTGGACTTGTTTAATGCCATGCACCTTTGTATATTCACATGCATTCGCTTCATGCTGTAACCACTGTGCATAAAAATTTGGAAAACATGGCATACAGTGTATCATTTGCTGTCTAAGTCATGTTTCCCATATTTTCCATTGCAAGATACAAGCCGGTTTGAGTGTTTGGGGCACATTTTAGCTAAAATCATCCTACGGGGCCTAACTGCTTATGCTAAAGCCTGCCTATTTTGAATGGCATAGTGGTCACTGCAACCTCCAAAAAAATCAGGACTTACTACCCCAATAACCTGCTAACTCACCCCTGAAATACTTACTTATTCACACTATTTTGTTCATTTGACTTGTTTCTAATTTGAAATGCCCATTTTTGTGGGGCCAGAAAGGTGCGTCTTTAAAAGGCAATTTCTACGATACCCCACTTTTGCGCGTCGGACCGCGACTTTTTCCGGAAACGCCGAAAAACCGCAATTTTCAGGAGAAACGAGACGTACATCCTCCCCCTTTGCCGCCCACCCACCCAACTGACAGCCAGCCAGCAGACAAGCACAGAGAGTTCCGTGGGTCTGTCTGTGATGTCATAAAGGGCCTGCTGATCAATGGCCAGCTCTCTGATTGGCTGCTGTGTTTGATTGACAGATTGAATCTGGCAGCTGATTGGCTGTCTACCCTAAAGTGCATTACACACCCCTGATGGTACCACTGGCTAAGACTCCACCTCAGCTCATTGATTAATTATAAATTTAGAACAAATGATGGATGAAAGCAGGCAGGCCGGCCATTTTTTTCACACTCATTGGACTTGTTTAATGCAATGCACCTGTGTATATTCACATGCATTCGCTTCATGCTGTAACCACTCTGCATAAAAATTTGGAAACATGGCATACAGTGTATCATTTGCTGTCTAAGTCATGTTTCCCATATTTTCCATTGCAAGATACAAGCCGGTTTGAGTGTTTGGGGCACATTTTAGCTAAAATCATCCTACGGGGCCTAACTGCTTATGCTAAAGCCTGCCTATTTTGAATGGCGTAGTGGTCACTGCAACCTCCAAAAAAATCAGGACTTACTACCCCAATAACCTGCTAACTCACCCCTGAAATACTTACTTATTCACACTATTTTGTTCATTTGACTTGTTTCTAATTTGAAATGCCCATTTTTGTGGGGCCAGAAAGGTGCGTCTTTAAAAGGCGATTTCTACGATACCCCACTTTTGCGCGTCGGACCGCGACTTTTTCCGGAAACGCCGAAAAACCGCAATTTTCAGGAGAAACGAGACGTACATCCTCCCCCTCTGCCGCCCACCCACCCAACTGACAGCCAGCCAGCAGACAAGCACAGAGAGTTCCGTGGGTCTGTCTGTGATGTCATAAAGGGCCTGCTGATCAATGGCCAGCTCTCTGATTGGCTGCTGTGTTTGATTGACAGATTGAATCTGGCAGCTGATTGGCTGTCTACCCTAAAGTGCATTACACACCCCTGATGGTACCACTGGCTAAGACTCCACCTCAGCTCATTGATTAATTATAAATTTAGAACAAATGATGGATGAAAGCAGGCAGGCCGGCCATTTTTTTCACGCTCATTGGACTTGTTTAATGCAATGCACCTTTGTATATTCACATGCATTCGCTTCATGCTGTAACCACTGTGCATAAAAATTTGGAAACATGGCATACAGTGTATCATTTGCTGTCTAAGTCACGTTTCCCATATTTTCCATTGCAAGATACAAGCCGGTTTGAGTGTTTGGGGCACATTTTAGCTAAAATCATCCTACGGGGCCTAACTGCTTATGCTAAAGCCTGCCTATTTTGAATGGCGTAGTGGTCACTGCAACCTCCAAAAAAATCAGGACTTACTACCCCAATAACCTGCTAACTCACCCCTGAAATACTTACTTATTCACACTATTTTGTTCATTTGACTTGTTTCTAATTTGAAATGCCCATTTTTGTGGGGCCAGAAAGGTGCGTCTTTAAAAGGCGATTTCTACGATACCCCACTTTTGCGCGTCGGACCGCGACTTTTTCCGGAAACGCCGAAAAACCGCAATTTTCAGGAGAAACGAGACGTACATCCTCCCCCTCTGCCGCCCACCCACCCAACTGACAGCCAGCCAGCAGACAAGCACAGAGAGTTCCGTTGGTCTGTCTGTGATGTCATAAAGGGCCTGCTGATCAATGGCCAGCTCTCTGATTGGCTGCTGTGTTCGATTGACAGATTGAATCTGGCAGCTGATTGGCTGTCTACCCTAAAGTGCATTACACACCCCTGATGGTACCACTGGCTAAGACTCCACCTCAGCTCATTGATTAATTATAAATTTAGAACAAATGATGGATGAAAGCAGGCAGGCCGGCCATTTTTTTCACGCTCATTGGACTTGTTTAATGCCATGCACCTTTGTATATTCACATGCATTCGCTTCATGCTGTAACCACTGTGCATAAAAATTTGGAAAACATGGCATACAGTGTATCATTTGCTGTCTAAGTCATGTTTCCCATATTTTCCATTGCAAGATACAAGCCGGTTTGAGTGTTTGGGGCACATTTTAGCTAAAATCATCCTACGGGGCCTAACTGCTTATGCTAAAGCCTGCCTATTTTGAATGGCATAGTGGTCACTGCAACCTCCAAAAAAATCAGGACTTACTACCCCAATAACCTGCTAACTCACCCCTGAAATACTTACTTATTCACACTATTTTGTTCATTTGACTTGTTTCTAATTTGAAATGCCCATTTTTGTGGGGCCAGAAAGGTGCGTCTTTAAAAGGCAATTTCTACGATACCCCACTTTTGCGCGTCGGACCGCGACTTTTTCCGGAAACGCCGAAAAACCGCAATTTTCAGGAGAAACGAGACGTACATCCTCCCCCTTTGCCGCCCACCCACCCAACTGACAGCCAGCCAGCAGACAAGCACAGAGAGTTCCGTGGGTCTGTCTGTGATGTCATAAAGGGCCTGCTGATCAATGGCCAGCTCTCTGATTGGCTGCTGTGTTTGATTGACAGATTGAATCTGGCAGCTGATTGGCTGTCTACCCTAAAGTGCATTACACACCCCTGATGGTACCACTGGCTAAGACTCCACCTCAGCTCATTGATTAATTATAAATTTAGAACAAATGATGGATGAAAGCAGGCAGGCCGGCCATTTTTTTCACACTCATTGGACTTGTTTAATGCAATGCACCTGTGTATATTCACATGCATTCGCTTCATGCTGTAACCACTCTGCATAAAAATTTGGAAACATGGCATACAGTGTATCATTTGCTGTCTAAGTCATGTTTCCCATATTTTCCATTGCAAGATACAAGCCGGTTTGAGTGTTTGGGGCACATTTTAGCTAAAATCATCCTACGGGGCCTAACTGCTTATGCTAAAGCCTGCCTATTTTGAATGGCGTAGTGGTCACTGCAACCTCCAAAAAAATCAGGACTTACTACCCCAATAACCTGCTAACTCACCCCTGAAATACTTACTTATTCACACTATTTTGTTCATTTGACTTGTTTCTAATTTGAAATGCCCATTTTTGTGGGGCCAGAAAGGTGCGTCTTTAAAAGGCGATTTCTACGATACCCCACTTTTGCGCGTCGGACCGCGACTTTTTCCGGAAACGCCGAAAAACCGCAATTTTCAGGAGAAACGAGACGTACATCCTCCCCCTCTGCCGCCCACCCACCCAACTGACAGCCAGCCAGCAGACAAGCACAGAGAGTTCCGTGGGTCTGTCTGTGATGTCATAAAGGGCCTGCTGATCAATGGCCAGCTCTCTGATTGGCTGCTGTGTTTGATTGACAGATTGAATCTGGCAGCTGATTGGCTGTCTACCCTAAAGTGCATTACACACCCCTGATGGTACCACTGGCTAAGACTCCACCTCAGCTCATTGATTAATTATAAATTTAGAACAAATGATGGATGAAAGCAGGCAGGCCGGCCATTTTTTTCACGCTCATTGGACTTGTTTAATGCAATGCACCTTTGTATATTCACATGCATTCGCTTCATGCTGTAACCACTGTGCATAAAAATTTGGAAACATGGCATACAGTGTATCATTTGCTGTCTAAGTCACGTTTCCCATATTTTCCATTGCAAGATACAAGCCGGTTTGAGTGTTTGGGGCACATTTTAGCTAAAATCATCCTACGGGGCCTAACTGCTTATGCTAAAGCCTGCCTATTTTGAATGGCGTAGTGGTCACTGCAACCTCCAAAAAAATCAGGACTTACTACCCCAATAACCTGCTAACTCACCCCTGAAATACTTACTTATTCACACTATTTTGTTCATTTGACTTGTTTCTAATTTGAAATGCCCATTTTTGTGGGGCCAGAAAGGTGCGTCTTTAAAAGGCGATTTCTACGATACCCCACTTTTGCGCGTCGGACCGCGACTTTTTCCGGAAACGCCGAAAAACCGCAATTTTCAGGAGAAACGAGACGTACATCCTCCCCCTCTGCCGTACCACCCACCCAACTGACAGCCAGCCAGCAGACAAGCACAGAGAGTTCTGTGGGTCTGTCTGTGATGTCATAAAGGGCCTGCTGATCAATGGCCAGCTCTCTGATTGGCTGCTGTGTTTGATTGACAGATTGAATCTGGCAGCTGATTGGCTGTCTACCCTAAAGTGCATTACACACCCCTGATGGTACCACTGGCTAAGACTCCACCTCAGCTCATTGATTAATTATAAATTTAGAACAAATGATGGATGAAAGCAGGCAGGCCGGCCATTTTTTTCACGCTCATTGGACTTGTTTAATGCAATGCACCTTTGTATATTCACATGCATTCGCTTCATGCTGTAACCACTGTGCATAAAAATTTGGAAACATGGCATACAGTGTATCATTTGCTGTCTAAGTCATGTTTCCCATATTTTCCATTGCAAGATACAAGCCGGTTTGAGTGTTTGGGGCACATTTTAGCTAAAATCATCTTACAGGGCCTAACTGCTTATGCTAAAGCCTGCCTATTTTGAATGGCATAGTGGTCACTGCAACCTCCAAAAAAATCAGGACTTACTACCCCAATAACCTGCTAACTCACCCCTGAAATACTTACTTATTCACACTATTTTGTTCATTAGACTTGCTTCTAATTTGAAATGCCCATTTTTGTGGGGCCAGAAAGGTGCGTCTTTAAAAGGCGATTTCTACGATACCCCACTTTTGCGCGTCGGACCGCGTCTTTTTCCGGAAACGCCGAAAAACCGCAATTTTCAGGAGAAACGAGACGTACATCCTCCCCCTCTGCCGCCCACCCACCCAACTGACAGCCAGCCAGCAGACAAGCACAGAGAGTTCCGTGGGTCTGTCTGTGATGTCATAAAGGGCCTGCTGATCAATGGCCAGCTCTCTGATTGGCTGCTGTGTTTGATTGACAGATTGAATCTGGCAGCTGATTGGCTGTCTACCCTAAAGTGCATTACACACCCCTGATGGTACCACTGGCTAAGACTCCACCTCAGCTCATTGATTAATTATAAATTTAGAACAAATGATGGATGAAAGCAGGCAGGCCGGCCATTTTTTTCACGCTCATTGGACTTGTTTAATGCAATGCACCTTTGTATATTCACATGCATTCGCTTCATGCTGTAACCACTGTGCATAAAAATTTGGAAACATGGCATACAGTGTATCATTTGCTGTCTAAGTCATGTTTCCCATATTTTCCATTGCAAGATACAAGCCGGTTTGAGTGTTTGGGGCACATTTTAGCTAAAATCATCCTACGGGGCCTAACTGCTTATGCTAAAGCCTGCCTATTTTGAATGGCGTAGTGGTCACTGCAACCTCCAAAAAAATCAGGACTTACTACCCCAATAACCTGCTAACTCACCCCTGAAATACTTACTTATTCACACTATTTTGTTCATTTGACTTGTTTCTAATTTGAAATGCCCATTTTTGTGGGGCCAGAAAGGTGCGTCTTTAAAAGGCGATTTCTACGATACCCCACTTTTGCGCGTCGGACCGCGACTTTTTCCGGAAACGCCGAAAAACCGCAATTTTCAGGAGAAACGAGACGTACATCCTCCCCCTCTGCCGCCCACCCACCCAACTGACAGCCAGCCAGCAGACAAGCACAGAGAGTTCCGTGGGTCTGTCTGTGATGTCATAAAGGGCCTGCTGATCAATGGCCAGCTCTCTGATTGGCTGCTGTGTTTGATTGACAGATTGAATCTGGCAGCTGATTGGCTGTCTACCCTAAAGTGCATTACACACCCCTGATGGTACCACTGGCTAAGACTCCACCTCAGCTCATTGATTAATTATAAATTTAGAACAAATGATGGATGAAAGCAGGCAGGCCGGCCATTTTTTTCACACTCATTGGACTTGTTTAATGCAATGCACCTGTGTATATTCACATGCATTCGCTTCATGCTGTAACCACTGTGCATAAAAATTTGGAAACATGGCATACAGTGTATCATTTGCTGTCTAAGTCATGTTTCCCATATTTTCCATTGCAAGATACAAGCCGGTTTGAGTGTTTGGGGCACATTTTAGCTAAAATCATCCTACGGGGCCTAACTGCTTATGCTAAAGCCTGCCTATTTTGAATGGCGTAGTGGTCACTGCAACCTCCAAAAAAATCAGGACTTACTACCCCAATAACCTGCTAACTCACCCCTGAAATACTTACTTATTCACACTATTTTGTTCATTTGACTTGTTTCTAATTTGAAATGCCCATTTTTATGGGGCCAGAAAGGTGCGTCTTTAAAAGGCGATTTCTACGATACCCCACTTTTGCGCGTCGGACCGCGACTTTTTCCGGAAACGCCGAAAAACCGCAATTTTCAGGAGAAACGAGACGTACATCCTCCCCCTCTGCCGCCCACCCACCCAACTGACAGCCAGCCAGCAGACAAGCACAGAGAGTTCCGTGGGTCTGTCTGTGATGTCATAAAGGGCCTGCTGATCAATGGCCAGCTCTCTGATTGGCTGCTGTGTTTGATTGACAGATTGAATCTGGCAGCTGATTGGCTGTCTACCCTAAAGTGCATTACACACCCCTGATGGTACCACTGGCTAAGACTCCACCTCAGCTCATTGATTAATTATAAATTTAGAACAAATGATGGATGAAAGCAGGCAGGCCGGCCATTTTTTTCACGCTCATTGGACTTGTTTAATGCAATGCACCTTTGTATATTCACATGCATTCGCTTCATGCTGTAACCACTGTGCATAAAAATTTGGAAACATGGCATACAGTGTATCATTTGCTGTCTAAGTCATGTTTCCCATATTTTCCATTGCAAGATACAAGCCGGTTTGAGTGTTTGGGGCACATTTTAGCTAAAATCATCCTACGGGGCCTAAATGCTTATGCTAAAGCCTGCCTATTTTGAATGGCGTAGTGGTCACTGCAACCTCCAAAAAAATCAGGACTTACTACCCCAATAACCTGCTAACTCACCCCTGAAATACTTACTTATTCACACTATTTTGTTCATTTGACTTGTTTCTAATTTGAAATGCCCATTTTTGTGGGGCCAGAAAGGTGAGTCTTTAAAAGGCGATTTCTACGATACCCCACTTTTGCGCGTCGGACCGCGACTTTTTCCGGAAACGCCGAAAAACCGCAATTTTCAGGAGAAACGAGACGTACATCCTCCCCCTCTGCCGCCCACCCACCCAACTGACAGCCAGCCAGCAGACAAGCACAGAGAGTTCCGTGGGTCTGTCTGTGATGTCATAAAGGGCCTGCTGATCAATGGCCAGCTCTCTGATTGGCTGCTGTGTTTGATTGACAGATTGAATCTGGCAGCTGATTGGCTGTCTACCCTAAAGTGCATTACACACCCCTGATGGTACCACTGGCTAAGACTCCACCTCAGCTCATTGATTAATTATAAATTTAGAACAAATGATGGATGAAAGCAGGCAGGCCGGCCATTTTTTTCACGCTCATTGGACTTGTTTAATGCAATGCACCTTTGTATATTCACATGCATTCGCTTCATGCTGTAACCACTGTGCATAAAAATTTGGAAACATGGCATACAGTGTATCATTTGCTGTCTAAGTCATGTCTCCCATATTTTCCATTGCAAGATACAAGCCGGTTTGAGTGTTTGGGGCACATTTTAGCTAAAATCATCCTACGGGGCCTAACTGCTTATGCTAAAGCCTGCCTATTTTGAATGGCGTAGTGGTCACTGCAACCTCCAAAAAAATCAGGACTTACTACCCCAATAACCTGCTAACTCACCCCTGAAATACTTACTTATTCACACTATTTTGTTCATTTGACTTGTTTCTAATTTGAAATGCCCATTTTTGTGGGGCCAGAAAGGTGCGTCTTTAAAAGGCGATTTCTACGATACCCCACTTTTGCGCGTCGGACCGCGACTTTTTCCGGAAACGCCGAAAAACCGCAATTTTCAGGAGAAACGAGACGTACATCCTCCCCCTCTGCCGCCCACCCACCCAACTGACAGCCAGCCAGCAGACAAGCACAGAGAGTTCCGTGGGTCTGTCTGTGATGTCATAAAGGGCCTGCTGATCAATGGCCAGCTCTCTGATTGGCTGCTGTGTTCGATTGACAGATTGAATCTGGCAGCTGATTGGCTGTCTACCCTAAAGTGCATTACACACCCCTGATGGTACCACTGGCTAAGACTCCACCTCAGCTCATTGATTAATTATAAATTTAGAACAAATGATGGATGAAAGCAGGCAGGCCGGCCATTTTTTTCACGCTCATTGGACTTGTTTAATGCCATGCACCTTTGTATATTCACATGCATTCGCTTCATGCTGTAACCACTGTGCATAAAAATTTGGAAAACATGGCATACAGTGTATCATTTGCTGTCTAAGTCATGTTTCCCATATTTTCCATTGCAAGATACAAGCCGGTTTGAGTGTTTGGGGCACATTTTAGCTAAAATCATCCTACGGGGCCTAACTGCTTATGCTAAAGCCTGCCTATTTTGAATGGCGTAGTGGTCACTGCAACCTCCAAAAAAATCAGGACTTACTACCCCAATAACCTGCTAACTCACCCCTGAAATACTTACTTATTCACACTATTTTGTTCATTTGACTTGTTTCTAATTTGAAATGCCCATTTTTGTGGGGCCAGAAAGGTGCGTCTTTAAAAGGCAATTTCTACGATAACCCACTTTTGCGCGTCGGACCGCGACTTTTTCCGGAAACGTCGAAAAACCGCAATTTTCAGGAGAAACGAGACGTACATCCTCCCCCTTTGCCGCCCACCCACCCAACTGACAGCCAGCCAGCAGACAAGCACAGAGAGTTCCGTGGGTCTGTCTGTGATGTCATAAAGGGCCTGCTGATCAATGGCCAGCTCTCTGATTGGCTGCTGTGTTTGATTGACAGATTGAATCTGGCAGCTGATTGGCTGTCTACCCTAAAGTGCATTACACACCCCTGATGGTACCACTGGAACAAATGATGGATGAAAGCAGGCAGGCCGGCCATTTTTTTCACACTCATTGGACTTGTTTAATGCAATGCACCTGTGTATATTCACATGCATTCGCTTCATGCTGTAACCACTGTGCATAAAAATTTGGAAACATGGCATACAGTGTATCATTTGCTGTCTAAGTCATGTTTCCCATATTTTCCATTGCAAGATACAAGCCGGTTTGAGTGTTTGGGGCACATTTTAGCTAAAATCATCCTACGGGGCCTAACTGCTTATGCTAAAGCCTGCCTATTTTGAATGGCGTAGTGGTCACTGCAACCTCCAAAAAAATCAGGACTTACTACCCCAATAACCTGCTAACTCACCCCTGAAATACTTACTTATTCACACTATTTTGTTCATTTGACTTGTTTCTAATTTGAAATGCCCATTTTTGTGGGGCCAGAAAGGTGCGTCTTTAAAAGGCGATTTCTACGATACCCCACTTTTGCGCGTCGGACCGCGACTTTTTCCGGAAACGCCGAAAAACCGCAATTTTCAGGAGAAACGAGACGTACATCCTCCCCCTCTGCCGCCCACCCACCCAACTGACAGCCAGCCAGCAGACAAGCACAGAGAGTTCCGTGGGTCTGTCTGTGATGTCATAAAGGGCCTGCTGATCAATGGCCAGCTCTCTGATTGGCTGCTGTGTTTGATTGACAGATTGAATCTGGCAGCTGATTGGCTGTCTACCCTAAAGTGCATTACACACCCCTGATGGTACCACTGGCTAAGACTCCACCTCAGCTCATTGATTAATTATAAATTTAGAACAAATGATGGATGAAAGCAGGCAGGCCGGCCATTTTTTTCACGCTCATTGGACTTGTTTAATGCAATGCACCTTTGTATATTCACATGCATTCGCTTCATGCTGTAACCACTGTGCATAAAAATTTGGAAACATGGCATACAGTGTATCATTTGCTGTCTAAGTCACGTTTCCCATATTTTCCATTGCAAGATACAAGCCGGTTTGAGTGTTTGGGGCACATTTTAGCTAAAATCATCCTACGGGGCCTAACTGCTTATGCTAAAGCCTGCCTATTTTGAATGGCGTAGTGGTCACTGCAACCTCCAAAAAAATCAGGACTTACTACCCCAATAACCTGCTAACTCACCCCTGAAATACTTACTTATTCACACTATTTTGTTCATTTGACTTGTTTCTAATTTGAAATGCCCATTTTTGTGGGGCCAGAAAGGTGCGTCTTTAAAAGGCGATTTCTACGATACCCCACTTTTGCGCGTCGGACCGCGACTTTTTCCGGAAACGCCGAAAAACCGCAATTTTCAGGAGAAACGAGACGTACATCCTCCCCCTCTGCCGCCCACCCACCCAACTGACAGCCAGCCAGCAGACAAGCACAGAGAGTTCCGTGGGTCTGTCTGTGATGTCATAAAGGGCCTGCTGATCAATGGCCAGCTCTCTGATTGGCTGCTGTGTTTGATTGACAGATTGAATCTGGCAGCTGATTGGCTGTCTACCCTAAAGTGCATTACACACCCCTGATGGTACCACTGGCTAAGACTCCACCTCAGCTCATTGATTAATTATAAATTTAGAACAAATGATGGATGAAAGCAGGCAGGCCGGCCATTTTTTTCACGCTCATTGGACTTGTTTAATGCAATGCACCTTTGTATATTCACATGCATTCGCTTCATGCTGTAACCACTGTGCATAAAAATTTGGAAACATGGCATACAGTGTATCATTTGCTGTCTAAGTCATGTTTCCCATATTTTCCATTGCAAGATACAAGCCGGTTTGAGTGTTTGGGGCACATTTTAGCTAAAATCATCCTACGGGGCCTAACTGCTTATGCTAAAGCCTGCCTATTTTGAATGGCGTAGTGGTCACTGCAACCTCCAAAAAAATCAGGACTTACTACCCCAATAACCTGCTAACTCACCCCTGAAATACTTACTTATTCACACTATTTTGTTCATTAGACTTGCTTCTAATTTGAAATGCCCATTTTTGTGGGGCCAGAAAGGTGCGTCTTTAAAAGGCGATTTCTACGATACCCCACTTTTGCGCGTCGGACCGCGTCTTTTTCTGGAAACGCCGAAAAACCGCAATTTTCAGGAGAAACGAGACGTACATCCTCCCCCTCTGCCGCCCACCCACCCAACTGACAGCCAGCCAGCAGACAAGCACAGAGAGTTCCGTGGGTCTGTCTGTGATGTCATAAAGGGCCTGCTGATCAATGGCCAGCTCTCTGATTGGCTGCTGTGTTTGATTGACAGATTGAATCTGGCAGCTGATTGGCTGTCTACCCTAAAGTGCATTACACACCCCTGATGGTACCACTGGCTAAGACTCCACCTCAGCTCATTGATTAATTATAAATTTAGAACAAATGATGGATGAAAGCAGGCAGGCCGGCCATTTTTTTCACGCTCATTGGACTTGTTTAATGCAATGCACCTTTGTATATTCACATGCATTCGCTTCATGCTGTAACCACTGTGCATAAAAATTTGGAAACATGGCATACAGTGTATCATTTGCTGTCTAAGTCATGTTTCCCATATTTTCCATTGCAAGATACAAGCCGGTTTGAGTGTTTGGGGCACATTTTAGCTAAAATCATCCTACGGGGCCTAACTGCTTATGCTAAAGCCTGCCTATTTTGAATGGCGTAGTGGTCACTGCAACCTCCAAAAAAATCAGGACTTACTACCCCAATAACCTGCTAACTCACCCCTGAAATACTTACTTATTCACACTATTTTGTTCATTTGACTTGTTTCTAATTTGAAATGCCCATTTTTGTGGGGCCAGAAAGGTGCGTCTTTAAAAGGCGATTTCTACGATACCCCACTTTTGCGCGTCGGACCGCGACTTTTTCCGGAAACGCCGAAAAACCGCAATTTTCAGGAGAAACGAGACGTACATCCTCCCCCTCTGCCGCCCACCCACCCAACTGACAGCCAGCCCGCAGACAAGCACAGAGAGTTCCGTGGGTCTGTCTGTGATGTCATAAAGGGCCTGCTGATCAATGGCCAGCTCTCTGATTGGCTGCTGTGTTTGATTGACAGATTGAATCTGGCAGCTGATTGGCTGTCTACCCTAAAGTGCATTACACACCCCTGATGGTACCACTGGCTAAGACTCCACCTCAGCTCATTGATTAATTATAAATTTAGAACAAATGATGGATGAAAGCAGGCAGGCCGGCCATTTTTTTCACGCTCATTGGACTTGTTTAATGCAATGCACCTTTGTATATTCACATGCATTCGCTTCATGCTGTAACCACTGTGCATAAAAATTTGGAAACATGGCATACAGTGTATCATTTGCTGTGTAAGTCATGTTTCCCATATTTTCCATTGCAAGATACAAGCCGGTTTGAGAGTTTGGGGCACATTTTAGCTAAAATCATCCTACGGGGCCTAACTGCTTATGCTAAAGCCTGCCTATTTTGAATGGCGTAGTGGTCACTGCAACCTCCAAAAAAATCAGGACTTACTACCCCAATAACCTGCTAACTCACCCCTTAAATACTTACTTATTCACACTATTTTGTTCATTTGACTTGTTTCTAATTTGAAATGCCCATTTTTGTGGGGCCAGAAAGGTGCGTCTTTAAAAGGCGATTTCTACGATACCCCACTTTTGCGCGTCAGACCGCGACTTTTTCCGAAAACACCGAAAAAACGCAATTTTCAGGAGAAACGAGACTTACATCCACCCCCTCTGCCGCCCACCCACCCAACTGACAGCCAGCCAGCAGACAAGCACAGAGAGTTCCGTGGGTCTGTCTGTGATGTCATAAAGGGCCTGCTGATCAATGGCCAGCTCTCTGATTGGCTGCTGTGTTTGATTGACAGATTGAATCTGGCAGCTGATTGGCTGTCTACCCTAAAGTGCATTACACACCCCTGATGGTACCACTGGCTAAGACTCCACCTCAGCTCATTGATTAATTATAAATTTAGAACAAATGATGGATGAAAGCAGGCAGGCCGGCCATTTTTTTCACGCTCATTGGACTTGTTTAATGCAATGCACCTTTGTATATTTACATGCATTCGCTTCATGGTGTAACCACTGTGCATAAAAATTTGGAAACATGGCATACAGTGTATCATTTGCTGTCTAAGTCATGTTTCCCATATTTTCCATTGCAAGATACAAGCCGGTTTGAGTGTTTGGGGCACATTTTAGCTAAAATCATCCTACGGGCCTAACTACTTATGCTAAAGCCTGCCTATTTTGAATGGCGTAGTGGTCACTGCAACCTCCAAAAAAATCAGGACTTACTACCCCAATAACCTGCTAACTCACCCCTGAAATACTTACTTATTCACACTATTTTGTTCATTTGACTTGTTTCTAATTTGAAATGCCCATTTTTGTGGGGCCAGAAAGGTGCGTCTTTAAAAGGCGATTTCTACGATACCCCACTTTTGCGCGTCGGACCGCGACTTTTTCCGGAAACGCTGAAAAACCGCAATTTTCAGGAGAAACGAGACGTACATCCTCCCCCTCTGCCGCCCACCCACCCAACTGACAGCCAGCCAGCAGACAAGCACAGAGAGTTCCGTGGGTCTGTCTGTGATGTCATAAAGGGCCTGCTGATCAATGGCCAGCTCTCTGATTGGCTGCTGTGTTTGATTGACAGATTGAATCTGGCAGCTGATTGGCTGTCTACCCTAAAGTGCATTACACACCCCTGATGGTACCACTGGCTAAGACTCCACCTCAGCTCATTGATTAATTATAAATTTAGAACAAATGATGGATGAAAGCAGGCAGGCCGGCCATTTTTTTCACGCTCATTGGACTTGTTTAATGCAATGCACCTTTGTATATTCACATGCATTCGCTTCATGCTGTAACCACTGTGCATAAAAATATGGAAACATGGCATACAGTGTATCATTTGCTGTCTAAGTCATGTTTCCCATATTTTCCATTGCAAGATACAAGCCGGTTTGAGTGTTTGGGGCACATTTTAGCTAAAATCATCCTACGGGGCCTAACTGCTTATGCTAAAGCCTGCCTATTTTGAATGGCGTAGTGGTCACTGCAACCTCCAAAAAAATCAGGACTTACTACCCCAATAACCTGCTTACTCACCCCTGAAATACTTACTTATTCACACTATTTTGTTCATTTGACTTGTTTCTAATTTGAAATGCCCATTTTTGTGGGGCCAGAAAGGTGCGTCTTTAAAAGGCGATTTCTACGATACCCCACTTTTGCGCGTCGGACCGCGGCTTTTTCCGGAAACGCCGAAAACCCTCAATTTTCAGGAGAAACGAGACGTACATCCTCCCCCTCTGCCGCCCACCCACCCAACTGACAGCCAGCCAGCAGACAAGCACAGAGAGTTCCGTGGGTCTGTCTGTGATGTCATAAAGGGCCTGCTGATCAATGGCCAGCTCTCTGATTGGCTGCTGTGTTTGATTGACAGATTGAATCTGGCAGCTGATTGGCTGTCTACCCTAAAGTGCATTACACACCCCTGATGGTACCACTGGCTAAGACTCCACCTCAGCTCATTGATTAATGATAAATTTAGAACAAATGATGGATGAAAGCAGGCAGGCCGGCCATTTTTTTCACGCTCATTGGACTTGTTTAATGCAATGCACCTTTGTATATTCACATGCATTCGCTTCATGCTGTAACCACTGTGCATAAAAATTTGGAAACATGGCATACAGTGTATCATTTGCTGTCTAAGTCATGTTTCCCATATTTTCCATTGCAAGATACAAGCTGGTTTGAGTGTTTGGGGCACATTTTAGCTAAAATCATCCTACGGGGCCTAACTGCTTATGCTAAAGCCTGCCTATTTTGAATGGCGTAGTGGTCACTGCAACCTCCAAAAAAATCAGGACTTACTACCCCAATAACCTGCTAACTCACCCCTGAAATACTTACTTATTCACACTATTTTGTTCATTTGACTTGTTTCTAATTTGAAATGCCCATTTTTGTGGGGCCAGAAAGGTGCGTCTTTAAAAGTCGATTTCTACGATACCCCACTTTTGCGCGTCGGACCGCGACTTTTTTCCGGAAACGCCGAAAAAACGCAATTTTCAGGAGAAACGAGACGTACATCCTACCCCTCTGCCGCCCACCCACCCAACTGACAGCCAGCCAGCAGACAAGCACAGAGAGTTCCGTGGGTCTGTCTGTGATGTCATAAAGGGCCTGCTGATCAATGGCCAGCTCTCTGATTGGCTGCTGTGTTTGATTGACAGATTGAATCTGGCAGCTGATTGGCTGTCTACCCTAAAGTGCATTACACACCCCTGATGGTACCACTGGCTAAGACTCCACCTCAGCTCATTGATTAATTATAAATTTAGAACAAATGATGGATGAAAGCAGGTAGGCCGGCCATTTTTTTCACGCTCATTGGACTTGTTTAATGCAATGCACCTTTGTATATTCACATGCATTCGCTTCATGCTGTAACCACTGTGCATAAAAATTTGGAAACATGGCATACAGTGTATCATTTGCTGTCTAAGTCATGTTTCCCATATTTTCCATTGCAAGATACAAGCCGGTTTGAGTGTTTGGGGCACATTTTAGCTAAAATCATCCTACGGGCCTAACTACTTATGCTAAAGCCTGCCTATTTTGAATGGCGTAGTGGTCACTGCAACCTCCAAAAAAATTAGGACTTACTACCCCAATAACCTGCTAACTCACCCCTGAAATACTTACTTATTCACACTATTTTGTTCATTTGACTTGTTTCTAATTTGAAATGCCCATTTTTGTGGGGCCAGAAAGGTGCGTCTTTAAAAGGCGATTTCTACGATACCCCACTTTTGCGCGTCGGACCGCGTCTTTTTCTGGAAACGCCGAAAAACCGCAATTTTCAGGAGAAACGAGACGTACATCCTCCCCCTCTGCCGCCCACCCACCCAACTGACAGCCAGCCAGCAGACAAGCACAGAGAGTTCCGTGGGTCTGTCTGTGATGTCATAAAGGGCCTGCTGATCAATGGCCAGCTCTCTGATTGGCTGCTGTGTTTGATTGACAGATTGAATCTGGCAGCTGATTGGCTGTCTACCCTAAAGTGCATTACACACCCCTGATGGTACCACTGGCTAAGACTCCACCTCAGCTCATTGATTAATTATAAATTTAGAACAAATGATGGATGAAAGCAGGCAGGCCGGCCATTTTTTTCACGCTCATTGGACTTGTTTAATGCAATGCACCTTTGTATATTCACATGCATTCGCTTCATGCTGTAACCACTGTGCATAAAAATTTGGAAACATGGCATACAGTGTATCATTTGCTGTCTAAGTCATGTTTCCCATATTTTCCATTGCAAGATACAAGCCGGTTTGAGTGTTTGGGGCACATTTTAGCTAAAATCATCCTACGGGGCCTAACTGCTTATGCTAAAGCCTGCCTATTTTGAATGGCGTAGTGGTCACTGCAACCTCCAAAAAAATCAGGACTTACTACCCCAATAACCTGCTAACTCACCCCTGAAATACTTACTTATTCACACTATTTTGTTCATTTGACTTGTTTCTAATTTGAAATGCCCATTTTTGTGGGGCCAGAAAGGTGCGTCTTTAAAAGGCGATTTCTACGATACCCCACTTTTGCGCGTCGGACCGCGACTTTTTCCGGAAACGCCGAAAAACCGCAATTTTCAGGAGAAACGAGACGTACATCCTCCCCCTCTGCCGCCCACCCACCCAACTGACAGCCAGCCCGCAGACAAGCACAGAGAGTTCCGTGGGTCTGTCTGTGATGTCATAAAGGGCCTGCTGATCAATGGCCAGCTCTCTGATTGGCTGCTGTGTTTGATTGACAGATTGAATCTGGCAGCTGATTGGCTGTCTACCCTAAAGTGCATTACACACCCCTGATGGTACCACTGGCTAAGACTCCACCTCAGCTCATTGATTAATTATAAATTTAGAACAAATGATGGATGAAAGCAGGCAGGCCGGCCATTTTTTTCACGCTCATTGGACTTGTTTAATGCAATGCACCTTTGTATATTCACATGCATTCGCTTCATGCTGTAACCACTGTGCATAAAAATTTGGAAACATGGCATACAGTGTATCATTTGCTGTGTAAGTCATGTTTCCCATATTTTCCATTGCAAGATACAAGCCGGTTTGAGTGTTTGGGGCACATTTTAGCTAAAATCATCCTACGGGCCTAACTACTTATGCTAAAGCCTGCCTATTTTGAATGGCGTAGTGGTCACTGCAACCTCCAAAAAAATCAGGACTTACTACCCCAATAACCTGCTAACTCACCCCTGAAATACTTACTTATTCACACTATTTTGTTCATTTGACTTGTTTCTAATTTGAAATGCCCATTTTTGTGGGGCCAGAAAGGTGCGTCTTTAAAAGGCGATTTCTACGATACCCCACTTTTGCGCGTCGGACCGCGACTTTTTCCGGAAACGCTGAAAAAACGCAATTTTCAGGAGAAACGAGACGTACATCCTCCCCCTCTGCCGCCCACCCACCCAACTGACAGCCAGCCAGCAGACAAGCACAGAGAGTTCCGTGGGTCTGTCTGTGATGTCATAAAGGGCCTGCTGATCAATGGCCAGCTCTCTGATTGGCTGCTGTGTTTGATTGACAGATTGAATCTGGCAG
Organism: Crinia signifera; assembly: GCF_055691185.1. Classification (NCBI taxonomy): domain Eukaryota; kingdom Metazoa; phylum Chordata; class Amphibia; order Anura; family Myobatrachidae; genus Crinia; species Crinia signifera. The sequence goes on along the minus strand of NW_028142514.1, from coordinate 882,340 downwards.
CTGATTGGCTGTCTACCCTAAAGTGCATTACACACCCCTGATGGTACCACTGGCTAAGACTCCACCTCAGCTCATTGATTAATTATAAATTTAGAACAAATGATGGATGAAAGCAGGCAGGCCGGCCATTTTTTTCACGCTCATTGGACTTGTTTAATGCAATGCACCTTTGTATATTCACATGCATTCGCTTCATGCTGTAACCACTGTGCATAAAAATATGGAAACATGGCATACAGTGTATCATTTGCTGTCTAAGTCATGTTTCCCATATTTTCCATTGCAAGATACAAGCCGGTTTGAGTGTTTGGGGCACATTTTAGCTAAAATCATCCTACGGGGCCTAACTGCTTATGCTAAAGCCTGCCTATTTTGAATGGCGTAGTGGTCACTGCAACCTCCAAAAAAATCAGGACTTACTACCCCAATAACCTGCTTACTCACCCCTGAAATACTTACTTATTCACACTATTTTGTTCATTTGACTTGTTTCTAATTTGAAATGCCCATTTTTGTGGGGCCAGAAAGGTGCGTCTTTAAAAGGCGATTTCTACGATACCCCACTTTTGCGCGTCGGACCGCGGCTTTTTCCGGAAACGCCGAAAACCCTCAATTTTCAGGAGAAACGAGACGTACATCCTCCCCCTCTGCCGCCCACCCACCCAACTGACAGCCAGCCAGCAGACAAGCACAGAGAGTTCCGTGGGTCTGTCTGTGATGTCATAAAGGGCCTGCTGATCAATGGCCAGCTCTCTGATTGGCTGCTGTGTTTGATTGACAGATTGAATCTGGCAGCTGATTGGCTGTCTACCCTAAAGTGCATTACACACCCCTGATGGTACCACTGGCTAAGACTCCACCTCAGCTCATTGATTAATGATAAATTTAGAACAAATGATGGATGAAAGCAGGCAGGCCGGCCATTTTTTTCACGCTCATTGGACTTGTTTAATGCAATGCACCTTTGTATATTCACATGCATTCGCTTCATGCTGTAACCACTGTGCATAAAAATTTGGAAACATGGCATACAGTGTATCATTTGCTGTCTAAGTCATGTTTCCCATATTTTCCATTGCAAGATACAAGCTGGTTTGAGTGTTTGGGGCACATTTTAGCTAAAATCATCCTACGGGGCCTAACTGCTTATGCTAAAGCCTGCCTATTTTGAATGGCGTAGTGGTCACTGCAACCTCCAAAAAAATCAGGACTTACTACCCCAATAACCTGCTAACTCACCCCTGAAATACTTACTTATTCACACTATTTTGTTCATTTGACTTGTTTCTAATTTGAAATGCCCATTTTTGTGGGGCCAGAAAGGTGCGTCTTTAAAAGTCGATTTCTACGATACCCCACTTTTGCGCGTCGGACCGCGACTTTTTTCCGGAAACGCCGAAAAAACGCAATTTTCAGGAGAAACGAGACGTACATCCTACCCCTCTGCCGCCCACCCACCCAACTGACAGCCAGCCAGCAGACAAGCACAGAGAGTTCCGTGGGTCTGTCTGTGATGTCATAAAGGGCCTGCTGATCAATGGCCAGCTCTCTGATTGGCTGCTGTGTTTGATTGACAGATTGAATCTGGCAGCTGATTGGCTGTCTACCCTAAAGTGCATTACACACCCCTGATGGTACCACTGGCTAAGACTCCACCTCAGCTCATTGATTAATTATAAATTTAGAACAAATGATGGATGAAAGCAGGTAGGCCGGCCATTTTTTTCACGCTCATTGGACTTGTTTAATGCAATGCACCTTTGTATATTCACATGCATTCGCTTCATGCTGTAACCACTGTGCATAAAAATTTGGAAACATGGCATACAGTGTATCTTTTGCTGTCTAAGTCATGTTTCCCATATTTTCCATTGCAAGATACAAGCCGGTTTGAGTGTTTGGGGCACATTTTAGCTAAAATCATCCTACGGGGCCTAACTGCTTATGCTAAAGCCTGCCTATTTTGAATGGCGTAGTGGTCACTGCAACCTCCAAAAAAATCAGGACTTACTACCCCAATAACCTGCTAACTCACCCCTGAAATACTTACTTATTCACACTATTTTGTTCATTTGACTTGTTTCTAATTTGAAATGCCCATTTTTGTGGGGCCAGAAAGGTGCGTCTTTAAAAGGCGATTTCTACGATACCCCACTTTTGCGCGTCGGACCGCGACTTTTTCCGGAAACGCCGAAAAACCGCAATTTTCAGGAGAAACGAGACGTACATCCTCCCCCTCTGCCGCCCACCCACCCAACTGACAGCCAGCCAGCAGACAAGCACAGAGAGTTCCGTGGGTCTGTCTGTGATGTCATAAAGGGCCTGCTGATCAATGGCCAGCTCTCTGATTGGCTGCTGTGTTTGATTGACAGATTGAATTTGGCAGCTGATTGGCTGTCTACCCTAAAGTGCATTACACACCCCTGATGGTACCACTGGCTAAGACTCCACCTCAGCTCATTGATTAATTATAAATTTAGAACAAATGATGGATGAAAGCAGGCAGGCCGGCCATTTTTTTCACGCTCATTGGACTTGTTTAATGCAATGCACCTTTGTATATTCACATGCATTCGCTTCATGCTGTAACCACTGTGCATACAAATTTGGAAACATGGCATACAGTGTATCATTTGCTGTCTAAGTCATGTTTCCCATATTTTCCATTGCAAGATACAAGCCGGTTTGAGTGTTTGGGGCACATTTTAGCTAAAATCATCCTACGGGGCCTAACTGCTTATGCTAAAGCCTGCCTATTTTGAATGGCGTAGTGGTCACTGCAACCTCCAAAAACATCAGGACTTACTACCCCAATAACCTGCTAACTCACCCCTGAAATACTTACTTATTCACACTATTTTGTTCATTTGACTTGTTTCTAATTTGAAATGCCCATTTTTGTGGGGCCAGAAAGGTGCGTCTTTAAAAGGCGATTTCTACGATACCCCACTTTTGCGCATCGGACCGCGACTTTTTCCGGAAACGCAGAAAAACCGCAATTTTCAGGAGAAACGAGACGTACATCCTCCCCCTCTGCCGCCCACCCACCCAACTGACAGCCAGCCAGCAGACAAGCACAGAGAGTTCCGTGGGTCTGTCTGTGCTGTCATAAAGGGCCTGCTGATCAATGGCCAGCTCTCTGATTGGCTGCGGTGTTTGATTGACAGATTGAATCTGGCAGCTGATTGGCTGTCTACCCTAAAGTGCATTACACACCCCTGATGGTACCACTGGCTAAGAATCCACCTCAGCTCATTGATTAATTATAAATTTAGAACAAATGATGGATGAAAGCAGGCAGGCCGGCCATTTTTTTCACGCTCATTGGACTTGTTTAATGCAATGCACCTTTGTATATTCACATGCATTCGCTTCATGCTGTAACCACTGTGCATAAAAATTTGGAAACATGGCATACAGTGTATCATTTTCTGTCTAAGTCATGTTTCCTATATTTTCCATTGCAAGATACAAGCCGGTTTGAGTGTTTGGGGCACATTTTAGCTAAAATCATCCTACGGGGCCTAACTGCTTATGCTAAAGCCTGCCTATTTTGAATGGCGTAGTGGTCACTGCAACCTCCAAAAAAATCAGGACTTACTACCCCAATAACCTGCTAACTCACCCCTGAAATACTTACTTATTCACACTATTTTGTTCATTTGACTTGTTTCTAATTTGAAATGCCCATTTTTGTGGGGCCAGAAAGGTGCGTCTTTAAAAGGCGATTTCTACGATACCCCACTTTTGCGCGTCGGACCGCGACTTTTTCCGGAAACGCCGAAAAACCGCAATTTTCAGGAGAAACGAGACGTACATCCTCCCCCTCTGCCGCCCACCCACCCAACTGACAGCCAGCCAGCAGACAAGCACAGAGAGTTCCGTGGGTCTGTCTGTGATGTCATAAAGGGCCTGCTGATCAATGGCCAGCTCTCTGATTGGCTGCTGTGTTTGATTGACAGATTGAATCTGGCAGCTGATTGGCTGTCTACCCTAAAGTGCATTACACACCCCTGATGGTACCACTGGCTAAGACTCCACCTCAGCTCATTGATTAATTATAAATTTAGAACAAATGATGGATGAAAGCAGGCAGGCCGGCCATTTTTTTCACGCTCATTGGACTTGTTTAATGCAATGCACCTGTGTATATTCACATGCATTCACTTCATGCTGTAACCACTGTGCATAAAAATTTGGAAACATGGCATACAGTGTATCATTTGCTGTCTAAGTCATGTTTCCCATATTTTCCATTGCAAGATACAAGCCGGTTTGAGTGTTTGGGGCACATTTTAGCTAAAATCATCCTACGGGGCCTAACTGCTTATGCTAAAGCCTGCCTATTTTGAATGGCGTAGTGGTCACTGCAACCTCCAAAAAAATCAGGACTTACTACCCCAATAACCTGCTAACTCACCCCTGAAATACTTACTTATTCACACTATTTTGTTCATTTGACTTGTTTCTAATTTGAAATGCCCATTTTTGTGGGGCCAGAAAGGTGCGTCTTTAAAAGGCGATTTCTACGATACCCCACTTTTGCGCGTCGGACCGCGACTTTTTCCGGAAACGCCGAAAAACCGCAATTTTCAGGAGAAACGAGACGTACATCCTCCCCCTCTGCCGCCCACCCACCCAACTGACAGCCAGCCAGCAGACAAGCACAGAGAGTTCCGTGGGTCTGTCCGTGATGTCATAAAGGGCCTGCTGATCAATGGCCAGCTCTCTGATTGGCTGCTGTGTTTGATTGACAGATTGAATCTGGCAGCTGATTGGCTGTCTACCCTAAAGTGCATTACACACCCCTGATGGTACCACTGGCTAAGACTCCACCTCAGCTCATTGATTAATTATAAATTTAGAACAAATGATGGATGAAAGCAGGCAGGCCGGCCATTTTTTTCACGCTCATTGGACTTGTTTAATGCAATGCACCTGTGTATATTCACATGCATTCACTTCATGCTGTAACCACTGTGCATAAAAATTTGGAAACATGGCATACAGTGTATCATTTGCTGTCTAAGTCATGTTTCCCATAATTTCCATTGCAAGATACAAGCCGGTTTGAGTGTTTGGGGCACATTTTAGCTAAAATCATCCTACGGGGCCTAAATGCTTATGCTAAAGCCTGCCTATTTTGAATGGCGTAGTGGTCACTGCAACCTCCAAAAAAATCAGGACTTACTACCCCAATAACCTGCTAACTCACCCCTGAAATACTTACTTATTCACACTATTTTGTTCATTTGACTTGTTTCTAATTTGAAATGCCCATTTTTGTGGGGCCAGAAAGGTGCGTCTTTAAAAGGCGATTTCTACGATACCCCACTTTTGCGCGTCGGACCGCGACTTTTTCCGGAAACGCTGAAAAACCGCAATTTTCAGGAGAAACGAGACGTACATCCTCCCCCTCTGCCGCCCACCCACCCAACTGACAGCCAGCCAGCAGACAAGCACAGAGAGTTCCGTGGGTCTGTCTGTGATGTCATAAAGGGCCTGCTGATCAATGGCCAGCTCTCTGATTGGCTGCTGTGTTTGATTGACAGATTGAATCTGGCAGCTGATTGGCTGTCTACCCTAAAGTGCATTACACACCCCTGATGGTACCACTGGCTAAGACTCCACCTCAGCTCATTGATTAATTATAAATTTAGAACAAATGATGGATGAAAGCAGGCAGGCCGGCCATTTTTTTCACGCTCATTGGACTTGTTTAATGCAATGCACCTTTGTATATTCACATGCATTCGCTTCATGCTGTAACCACTGTGCATAAAAATTTGGAAACATGGCATACAGTGTATCATTTGCTGTCTAAGTCATGTCTCCCATATTTTCCATTGCAAGATAAAAGCCGGTTTGAGTGTTTGGGGCACATTTTAGCTAAAATCATCCTACGGGGCCTAACTGCTTATGCTAAAGCCTGCCTATTTTGAATGGCGTAGTGGTCACTGCAACCTCCCAAAAAATCAGGACTTACTACCCCAATAACCTGCTAACTCACCCCTGAAATACTTACTTATTCACACTATTTTGTTCATTTGACTTGTTTCTAATTTGAAATGCCCATTTTTGTGGGGCCAGAAAGGTGCGTCTTTAAAAGGCAATTTCTACGATACCCCACTTTTGCGCGTCGGACCACGACTTTTTCCGGAAACGCCGAAAAACCGCAATTTTCAGGAGAAACGAGACGTACATCCTCCCCCTCTGCCGCCCACCCACCCAACTGACAGCCAGCCAGCAGACAAGCACAGAGAGTTCCGTGGGTCTGTCTGTGATGTCATAAAGGGCCTGCTGATCAATGGCCAGCTCTCTGATTGGCTGCTGTGTTCGATTGACAGATTGAATCTGGCAGCTGATTGGCTGTCTACCCTAAAGTGCATTACACACCCCTGATGGTACCACTGGCTTTGACTCCACCTCAGCTCATTGATTAATTATAAATTTAGAACAAATGATGGATGAAAGCAGGCAGGCCGGCCATTTTTTTCACGCTCATTGGACTTGTTTAATGCCATGCACCTTTGTATATTCACATGCATTCGCTTCATGCTGTAACCACTGTGCATAAAAATTTGGAAAACATGGTATACAGTGTATCATTTGCTGTCTAAGTCATGTTTCCCATATTTTCCATTGCAAGATACAAGCCGGTTTGAGTGTTTGGGGCACATTTTAGCTAAAATCATCCTACGGGGCCTAACTGCTTATGCTAAAGCCTGCCTATTTTGAATGGCGTAGTGGTCACTGCAACCTCCAAAAAAATCAGGACTTACTACCCCAATAACCTGCTAACTCACCCCTGAAATACTTACTTATTCACACTATTTTGTTCATTTGACTTGTTTCTAATTTGAAATGCCCATTTTTGTGGGGCCAGAAAGGTGCGTCTTTAAAAGGCAATTTCTACGATACCCCACTTTTGCGCGTCGGACCGCGACTTTTTCCGGAAACGCCGAAAAACCGCAATTTTCAGGAGAAACGAGACGTACATCCTCCCCCTTTGCCGCCCACCCACCCAACTGACAGCCAGCCAGCAGACAAGCACAGAGAGTTCCGTGGGTCTGTCTGTGATGTCATAAAGGGCCTGCTGATCAATGGCCAGCTCTCTGATTGGCTGCTGTGTTTGATTGACAGATTGAATCTGGCAGCTGATTGGCTGTCTACCCTAAAGTGCATTACACACCCCTGATGGTACCACTGGCTAAGACTCCACCTCAGCTCATTGATTAATTATAAATTTAGAACAAATGATGGATGAAAGCAGGTAGGCCGGCCATTTTTTTCACGCTCATTGGACTTGTTTAATGCAATGCACCTTTGTATATTCACATGCATTCGCTTCATGCTGTAACCACTGTGCATAAAAATTTGGAAACATGGCATACAGTGTATCTTTTGCTGTCTAAGTCATGTTTCCCATATTTTCCATTGCAAGATACAAGCCGGTTTGAGTGTTTGGGGCACATTTTAGCTAAAATCATCCTACGGGGCCTAAATGCTTATGCTAAAACCTGCCTATTTTGAATGGCGTAGTGGTCACTGCAACCTCCAAAAAAATCAGGACTTACTACCCCAATAACCTGCTAACTCACCCCTGAAATACTTACTTATTCACACTATTTTGTTCATTTGACTTGTTTCTAATTTGAAATGCCCATTTTTGTGGGGCCAGAAAGGTGCGTCTTTAAAAGGCGATTTCTACGATACCCCACTTTTGCGCGTCGGACCGCGACTTTTTCCGGAAACGCCGAAAAACCGCAATTTTCAGGAGAAACGAGACGTACATCCTCCCCCTCTGCCGCCCACCCACCCAACTGACAGCCAGCCAGCAGACAAGCACAGAGAGTTCCGTGGGTCTGTCTGTGATGTCATAAAGGGCCTGCTGATCAATGGCCAGCTCTCTGATTGGCTGCTGTGTTTGATTGACAGATTGAATCTGGCAGCTGATTGGCTGTCTACCCTAAAGTGCATTACACACCCCTGATGGTACCACTGGCTAAGACTCCACCTCAGCTCATTGATTAATTATAAATTTAGAACAAATGATGGATGAAAGCAGGCAGGCCGGCCATTTTTTTCACGCTCATTGGACTTGTTTAATGCAATGCACCTTTGTATATTCACATGCATTCGCTTCATGCTGTAACCACTGTGCATAAAAATTTGGAAACATGGCATACAGTGTATCATTTGCTGTCTAAGTCATGTTTCCCATATTTTCCATTGCAAGATACAAGCCGGTTTGAGTGTTTGGGGCACATTTTAGCTAAAATCATCCTACGGGGCCTAAATGCTTATGCTAAAGCCTGCCTATTTTGAATGGCGTAGTGGTCACTGCAACCTCCAAAAAAATCAGGACTTACTACCCCAATAACCTGCTAACTCACCCCTGAAATACTTACTTATTCACACTATTTTGTTCATTTGACTTGTTTCTAATTTGAAATGCCCATTTTTGTGGGGCCAGAAAGGTGCGTCTTTAAAAGGCGATTTCTACGATACCCCACTTTTGCGCGTCGGACCGCGACTTTTTCCGGAAACGCCGAAAAACCGCAATTTTCAGGAGAAACGAGACGTACATCCTCCCCCTCTGCCGCCCACCCACCCAACTGACAGCCAGCCAGCAGACAAGCACAGAGAGTTCCGTGGGTCTGTCTGTGATGTCATAAAGGGCCTGCTGATCAATGGCCAGCTCTCTGATTGGCTGCTGTGTTTGATTGACAGATTGAATCTGGCAGCTGATTGGCTGTCTACCCTAAAGTGCATTACACACCCCTGATGGTACCACTGGCTAAGACTCCACCTCAGCTCATTGATTAATTATAAATTTAGAACAAATGATGGATGAAAGCAGGCAGGCCGGCCATTTTTTTCACGCTCATTGGACTTGTTTAATGCCATGCACCTTTGTATATTCACATGCATTCGCTTCATGCTGTAACCACTGTGCATAAAAATTTGGAAAACATGGCATACAGTGTATCATTTGCTGTCTAAGTCATGTTTCCCATATTTTCCATTGCAAGATACAAGCCGGTTTGAGTGTTTGGGGCACATTTTAGCTAAAATCATCCTACGGGGCCTAACTGCTTATGCTAAAGCCTGCCTATTTTGAATGGCGTAGTGGTCACTGCAACCTCCAAAAAAATCAGGACTTACTACCCCAATAACCTGCTAACTCACCCCTGAAATACTTACTTATTCACACTATTTTGTTCATTTGACTTGTTTCTAATTTGAAATGCCCATTTTTGTGGGGCCAGAAAGGTGCGTCTTTAAAAGGCGATTTCTACGATACCCCACTTTTGCGCGTCGGACCGCGAATTTTTCCGGAAACGCCGAAAAAACCGCAATTTTCAGGAGAAACGAGACGTACATCCTCCCCCTTTGCCGCCCACCCACCCAACTGACAGCCAGCCAGCAGACAAGCACAGAGAGTTCCGTGGGTCTGTCTGTGATGTCATAAAGGGCCTGCTGATCAATGGCCAGCTCTCTGATTGGCTGCTGTGTTTGATTGACAGATTGAATCTGGCAGCTGATTGGCTGTCTACCCTAAAGTGCATTACACACCCCTGATGGTACCACTGGCTAAGACTCCACCTCAGCTCATTGATTAATTATAAATTTAGAACAAATGATGGATGAAAGCAGGCAGGCCGGCCATTTTTTTCACACTCATTGGACTTGTTTAATGCAATGCACCTGTGTATATTCACATGCATTCGCTTCATGCTGTAACCACTGTGCATAAAAATTTGGAAACATGGCATACAGTGTATCATTTGCTGTCTAAGTCATGTTTCCCATATTTTCCATTGCAAGATACAAGCCGGTTTGAGTGTTTGGGGCACATTTTAGCTAAAATCATCCTACGGGGCCTAACTGCTTATGCTAAAGCCTGCCTATTTTGAATGGCGTAGTGGTCACTGCAACCTCCAAAAAAAATCAGGACTTACTACCCCAATAACCTGCTAACTCACCCCTGAAATACTTACTTATTCACACTATTTTGTTCATTTGACTTGTTTCTAATTTGAAATGCCCATTTTCGTGGGGCCAGAAAGGTGCGTCTTTAAAAGGCGATTTCTACGATACCCCACTTTTGCGCGTCGAACCGCGACTTTTTCCGGAAATGCCGAAAAACCGCAATTTTCAGGAGAAACGAGACGTACATCCTCCCCCTCTGCCGCCCACCCACCCAACTGACAGCCAGCCAGCAGACAAGCACAGAGAGTTCCGTGGGTCTGTCTGTGATGTCATAAAGGGCCTGCTGATCAATGGCCAGCTCTCTGATTGGCTGCTGTGTTTGATTGACAGATTGAATCTGGCAGCTGATTGGCTGTCTACCCTAAAGTGCATTACACACCCCTGATGGTACCACTGGCTAAGACTCCACCTCAGCTCATTGATTAATTATAAATTTAGAACAAATGATGGATGAAAGCAGGCAGGCCGGCCATTTTTTTCAAGCTCATTGGACTTGTTTAATGCAATGCACCTTTGTATATTCACATGCATTCGCTTCATGCTGTAACCACTGTGCATAAAAATTTGGAAACATGGCATACAGTGTATCATTTGCTGTCTAAGTCATGTTTCCCATATTGTCCATTGCAAGATACAAGCCGGTTTGAGTGTTTGGGGCACATTTTAGCTAAAATCATCCTACGGGGCCTAACTGCTTATGCTAAAGCCTGCCTATTTTGAAAGACGTAGTGGTCACTGCAACCTCCAAAAAAATCAGGACTTACTACCCCAATAACCTGCTAACTCACCCCTGAAATACTTACTTATTCACACTATTTTGTTCATTTAACTTGTTTCTAATTTGAAATGCCCATTTTTGTGGGGCCAGAAAGGTGCGTCTTTAAAAGGCGATTTCTACGATACCCCACTTTTGCGCGTCGGACCGCGACTTTTTCCGGAAACGCCGAAAAACCGCAATTTTCAGGAGAAACGAGACGTACATCCTCCCCCTCTGCCGCCCACCCACCCAACTGACAGCCAGCCAGCAGACAAGCACAGAGAGTTCCGTGGGTCTGTCTGTGATGTCATAAAGGGCCTGCTGATCAATGGCCAGCTCTCTGATTGGCTGCTGTGTTTGATTGACAGATTGAATCTGGCAGCTGATTGGCTGTCTACCCTAAAGTGCATTACACACCCCTGATGGTACCACTGGCTAAGACTCCACCTCAGCTCATTGATTAATTATAAATTTAGAACAAATGATGGATGAAAGCAGGCAGGCCGGCCATTTTTTTCACGCTCATTGGACTTGTTTAATGCAATGCACCTGTGTATATTCACATGCAATCGCTTCATGCTGTAACCACTGTGCATAAAAATTTGGAAACATGGCATACAGTGTATCATTTGCTGTCTAAGTCATGTTCCCCCATTTTCCATTGCAAGATACAAGCCGGTTTGAGTGTTTGGGGCACATTTTAGCTAAAATCATCCTACGGGGCCTAACTGCTTATGCTAAAGCCTGCCTTTTTTGAATGGCGTAGTGGTCACTGCAACCTCCAAAAAAATCAGGACTTACTACCCCAATAACCTGCTAACTCACCCCTGAAATACTTACTTATTCACACTATTTTGTTCATTTGAATTGTTTCTAATTTGAAATGCCCATTTTTGTGGGGCCAGAAAGGTGCGTCTTTAAAAGGCGATTTCTACGATACCCCACTTTTGCGCGTCGGGCCACGACTTTTTCCGGAAACGCCGAAAAACCGCAATTTTCAGGAGAAACGAGACGTACATCCTCCCCCTCTGCCGCCCACCCACCCAACTGATAGCCAGCCAGCAGACAAGCACAGAGAGTTCCGTGGGTCTGTCTGTGATGTCATAAAGGGCCTGCTGATCAATGGCCAGCTCTCTGATTGGCTGCTGTGTTTGATTGACAGATTGAATCTGGCAGCTGATTGGCTGTCTACCCTAAAGTGCATTACACACCCCTGATGGTACCACTGGCTAAGACTCCACCTCAGCTCATTGATTAATTATAAATTTAGAACAAATGATGGATGAAAGCAGGCAGGCCGGCCATTTTTTTCACGCTCATTGGACTTGTTTAATGCAATGCACCTTTAAATATTCACATGCATTCGCTTCATGCTGTAACCACTGTGCATAAAAATTTGGAAACATGGCATACAGTGTATCATTTGCTGTCTAAGTCATGTTTCCCATATTTTCCATTGCAAGATACAAGCCGGTTTGAGTGTTTGGGGCACATTTTAGCTAAAATCATCCTACGGGGCCTAACTGCTTATGCTAAAGCCTGCCTATTTTGAATGACGTAGTGGTCACTGCAACCTCCAAAAAAAATCAGGACTTACTACCCCAATAACCTGCTAACTCACCCCTGAAATACTTACTTATTCACACTATTTTGTTCATTTGACTTGTTTCTAATTTGAAATGCCCATTTTTGTGGGGCCAGAAAGGTGCGTCTTTAAAAGGCGATTTCTACGATACCCCACTTTTGCGCGTCGGGCCGCGACTTTTTCCGGAAACGCCGAAAAACCGCAATTTTCAGGAGAAACGAGACGTACATCCTCCCCCTCTGCCGCCCACCCAACTGACAGCCAGCCAGCAGACAAGCACAGAGAGTTCCGTGGGTCTGTCTGTGATGTCATAAAGGGCCTGCTGATCAATGGCCAGCTCTCTGATTGGCTGCTGTGTTTGATTGACAGATTGAATCTGGCAGCTGATTGGCTGTCTACCCTAAAGTGCATTACACACCCCTGATGGTACCACTGGCTAAGACTCCACCTCAGCTCATTGATTAATTATAAATTTAGAACAAATGATGGATGAAAGCAGGCAGGCCGGCCATTTTTTTCAAGCTCATTGGACTTGTTTAATGCAATGCACCTTTGTATATTCACATGCATTCGCTTCATGCTGTAACCACTGTGCATAAAAATTTGGAAACATGGCATACAGTGTATCATTTGCTGTCTAAGTCATGTTTCCCATATTTTCCATTGCAAGATACAAGCCGGTTTGAGTGTTTGGGGCACATTTTAGCTAAAATCATCCTACGGGGCCTAACTGCTTATGCTAAAGCCTGCCTATTTTGAATGGCGTAGTGGTCACTGCAACCTCCAAAAAAAATCAGGACTTACTACCCCAATAACCTGCTAACTCACCCCTGAAATACTTACTTATTCACACAATTTTGTTCATTTGACTTGTTTCTAATTTGAAATGCCCATTTTTGTGGGGCCAGAAAGGTGCGTCTTTAAAAGGCGATTTCTACGATACCCCACTTTTGAGCGTCGGACCGCGACTTTTTCCGGAAACGCCGAAAAACCGCAATTTTCAGGAGAAACGAGACGTACATCCTCCCCCTCTGCCGCCCACCCACCCAACTGACAGCCAGCCAGCAGACAAGCACAGAGAATTCTGTGGGTCTGTCTGTTATGTCATAATGGGCCTGCTGATCAATGGCCAGCTCTCTGATTGGCTGCTGTGTTTGATTGACAGATTGAATCTGGCAGCTGATTGGCTGTCTACCCTAAAGTGCATTACACACCCCTGATGGTACCACTGGCTAAGACTCCACCTCAGCTCATTGATTAATTATAAATTTAGAACAAATGATGGATGAAAGCAGGCAGGCCGGCCATTTTTTTCACGCTCATTGGACTTGTTTAATGCAATGCACCTTTGAATATTCACATGCATTCGCTTCATGCTGTAACCACTGTGCATAAAAATTTGGAAACATGGCATACAGTGTATCATTTGCTGTCTAAGTCATGTTTCCCATATTTTCCATTGCAAGATACAAGCCGGTTTGAGTGTTTGGGGCACATTTTAGCTAAAATCATCCTACGGGGCCTAACTGCTTATGCTAAAGCCTGCCTATTTTGAATGGCGTAGTGGTCACTGCAACCTCCAAAAAAATCAGGACTTACTAATCCAATAACCTGCTAACTCACCCCTGAAATACTTACTCATTCACACTATTTTGTTCATTTGACTTGTTTCTAATTTGAAATGCCCATTTTTGTGGGGCCAGAAAGGTGCGTCTTTAAAAGGCGATTTCTACGATACCCCACTTTTGCGCGTCGGACCGCGACTTTTTCCGGAAACGCCGAAAAACCGCAATTTTCAGGAGAAACGAGACGTACATCCTCCCCCTCTGCCGCCCACCCACCCAACTGACAGCCAGCCAGCAGACAAGCACAGAGAGTTCCGTGGGTCTGTCTGTGATGTCATAAAGGGCCTGCTGATCAATGGCCAGCTCTCTGATTGGCTGCTGTGTTTGATTGACAGATTGAATCTGGCAGCTGATTGGCTGTCTACCCTAAAGTGCATTACACACCCCTGATGGTACCACTGGCTAAGACTCCACCTCAGCTCATTGATTAATTATAAATTTAGAACAAATGATGGATGAAAGCAGGCAGGCCGGCCATTTTTTTCACGCTCATTGGACTTGTTTAATGCAATGCACCTTTGTATATTCACATGCATTCGCTTCATGCTGTAACCACTGTGCATAAAAATTTGGAAACATGGCATACAGTGTATCATTTTGCATAAAAATTTGGAAACATGGCATACAGTGTATCATTTGCTGTCTAAGTCATGTTTCCCATATTTTCATTTGCAAGATACAAGCCGGTTTGAGTGTTTGGGGCACATTTTAGCTAAAATCATCCTACGGGGCCTAACTGCTTATGCTAAAGCCTGCCTATTTTGAATGGCGTAGTGGTCACTGCAACCTCCAAAAAAATCAGGACTTACTACCCCAATAACCTGCTAACTCACCCCTGAAATACTTACTTATTCACACTATTTTGTTCATTTGACTTGCTTCTAATTTGAAATGCCCATTTTTGTGGGGCCAGAAAGGTGCCTCTTTAAAAGGCGATTTCTACGATACCCCACTTTTGCGCGTCGGACCGCGACTTTTGCCGGAAACGCTGAAAAACCGCAATTTTCAGGAGAAACGAGACGTACATCCTCCCCCTCTGCCGCCCACCCACCCAACTGACAGCCAGCCAGCAGACAAGCACAGAGAGTTCCGTGGGTCTGTCTGTGATGTCATAAAGGGCCTGCTGATCAATGGCCAGCTCTCTGATTGGCTGCTGTGTTTGATTGACAGATTGAATCTGGCAGCTGATTGGCTGTCTACCCTAAAGTGCATTACACACCCCTGATGGTACCACTGGCTAAGACTCCACCTCAGCTCATTGATTAATTATAAATTTAGAACAAATGATGGATGAAAGCAGGCAGGCCGGCCATTTTTTTCACGCTCATTGGACTTGTTTAATGCAATGCACCTTTGTATATTCACATGCATTCGCTTCATGCTGTAACCACTGTGCATAAAAATTTGGAAACATGGCATACAGTGTATCATTTGCTGTCTAAGTCATGTTTCCCATATTTTCCATTGCAAGATACAAGCCGGTTTGAGTGTTTGGGGCACATTTTAGCTAAAATCATCCTACGGGGCCTAACTGCTTATGCTAAAGCCTGCCTATTTTGAATGGCGTAGTGGTCACTGCAACCTCCAAAAAAATCAGGACTTACTACCCCAATAACCTGCTAACTCACCCCTGAAATACTTACTTATTCACACAATTTTGTTCATTTGACTTGTTTCTAATTTGAAATGCCCATTTTTGTGGGGCCAGAAAGGTGCGTCTTTAAAAGGCGATTTCTACGATACCCCACTTTTGCGCGTCGGGCCGCGACTTTTTCCGGAAACGCCGAAAAACCGCAATTTTCAGGAGAAACGAGACGTACATCCTCCCCCTCTGCCGCCCACCCAACTGACAGCCAGCCAGCAGACAAGCACAGAGAGTTCCGTGGGTCTGTCTGTGATGTCATAAAGGGCCTGCTGATCAATGGCCAGCTCTCTGATTGGCTGCTGTGTTTGATTGACAGATTGAATCTGGCAGCTGATTGGCTGTCTACCCTAAAGTGCATTACACACCCCTGATGGTACCACTGGCTAAGACTCCACCTCAGCTCATTGATTAATTATAAATTTAGAACAAATGATGGATGAAAGCAGGCAGGCCGGCCATTTTTTTCAAGCTCATTGGACTTGTTTAATGCAATGCACCTTTGTATATTCACATGCATTCGCTTCATGCTGTAACCACTGTGCATACAAATTTGGAAACATGGCATACAGTGTATCATTTGCTGTCTAAGTCATGTTTCCCATATTTTCCATTGCAAGATACAAGCCGGTTTGAGTGTTTGGGGCACATTTTAGCTAAAATCATCCTACGGGGCCTAACTGCTTATGCTAAAGCCTGCCTATTTTGAATGGCGTAGTGGTCACTGCAACCTCCAAAAAAAATCAGGACTTACTACCCCAATAACCTGCTAACTCACCCCTGAAATACTTACTTATTCACACAATTTTGTTCATTTGACTTGTTTCTAATTTGAAATGCCCATTTTTGTGGGGCCAGAAAGGTGCGTCTTTAAAAGGCGATTTCTACGATACCCCACTTTTGCGCGTCGGGACGCGACTTTTTCCGGAAACGCCGAAAATCCGCAATTTTCAGGAGAAACGAGACGTACATCCTCCCCCTCTGCCGCCCACCCACCCAACTGACAGCCAGCCAGCAGACAAGCACAGAGAGTTCCGTGGGTCTGTCTGTGATGTCATAAAGGGCCTGCTGATCAATGGCCAGCTCTCTGATTGGCTGCTGTGTTTGATTGACAGATTGAATCTGGCAGCTGATTGGCTGTCTACCCTAAAGTGCATTACACACCCCTGATGGTACCACTGGCTAAGACTCCACCTCAGCTCATTGATTAATTATAAATTTAGAACAAATGATGGATGAAAGCAGGCAGGCCGGCCATTTTTTTCACGCTCATTGGACTTGTTTAATGCAATGCACCTTTGAATATTCACATGCATTCGCTTCATGCTGTAACCACTGTGCATAAAAATTTGGAAACATGGCATACAGTGTATCATTTGCTGTCTAAGTCATGTTTCCCATATTTTCCATTGCAAGATACAAGCCGGTTTGAGTATTTGGGGCACATTTTAGCTAAAATCAACCTACGGGGCCTAACTGCTTATGCTAAAGCCGGCCTATTTTGAATGGCGTAGTGGTCACTGCAACCTCCAAAAAAATCAGGACTTACTACCCCAATAACCTGCTAACTCACCCCTGAAATACTTACTTATTCACACTATTTTGTTCATTTGATTTGTTTCTAATTTGAAATGCCCATTTTCGTGGGGCCAGAAAGGTGCGTCTTTGAAAGGCGATTTCTACGATACCCCACTTTTGCGCGTCGGACCGCGACTTTTTCCGGAAACGCCGAAAAACCGCAATTTTCAGGAGAAACGAGACGTACATCCTCCCCCTCTGCCGCCCACCCACCCAACTGACAGCCAGCCAGCAGACAAGCACAGAGAGTTCCGTGGGTCTGTCTGTGATGTCATAAAGGGCCTGCTGATCAATGGCCAGCTCTCTGATTGGCTGCTGTGTTTGATTGACAGATTGAATCTGGCAGCTGATTGGCTGTCGGTACTCTTTACCTAGAAGGGCGCCAGCGATTGAAATCGCGGTCATCGGGGGTAAAAATCGAGGTCATCGCGGTCATCGCGGGCATCGCGGGTAAATCGGGATGGCCGCGATGCCCGCGATGACCGCGATCACCGTGATTTTCCCATAGGGAACAATGTTAAAACGGCAGATTGACCGCGATTTTACTGTTAAATGCCTCAATGGACCCGATTTGGGGCCAAATAGGCCAAATTAACCCTAAAATGTCCCCCCAATTTTTAACGCCACCCCACGATCCACGCCAACCCGAAGCGTGGCGAGCGCAGCGAGCCCGCGAGGGGCGGCGGTACGCGTCCTCCGACCTTTTCATGCCCTACTATCCACTACGGCGTGGTGTGAGAATATAATAGTGTGGCGAGCGCAGCGAGCCACCGAGCCCGAAGCGTGGCGAGCGCACGCGGATACCTTCACAGTTATGCGCGTCCCCTCGCGGGCTTCACAGGTGTCCGTGGCGAGGCGGACACCTGTGAAGCCCGCGAGGGGACGCTTCTACCTGTGAAGGTATCCGCGTCCCCTCGCGGGGCTCGCTGCGCTCGCCACGCTTCGGGCTCGGTGGCTCGCTGCGCTCGCCACACTA
The DNA here is from genome assembly GCF_055691185.1 of Crinia signifera. Lineage (NCBI taxonomy): Eukaryota > Metazoa > Chordata > Amphibia > Anura > Myobatrachidae > Crinia > Crinia signifera. Next base: position 864,181 of record NW_028142514.1, on the reverse strand, counting down.
TTATATTCTCACACCACGCCCTAGTGGATAGTAGGGCATGAAAAGGTCGGAGGACGCGTACCGCCGCCCCTCGCGGGCTCGCTGCGCTCGCCACGCTTGGGGTTGGCGTGGATCGTGGGGTGCCGTTTAAAATTGTGGGGGACATTTAAGGGTTAATGGGCTCTGTGGCCCATTTAACATTGATTCCTATGGCCAAATCGGGTGGATTGAGCCATTTAACAGTAAAATCGGGTCCATCGCGCCTTTTAACATTGATTCCTATGGGAAATCGGGAGCATCGCGTCGCGGGCATCGCGGGTACATTTATGGCCGGCCGCGACGCGTCCGACGCGATTTCCATGTTTAACATTGGTTTCAATGGGAAATCGCGGGCATCGCGTCGGTCGCGTCGCGGGCATACATAAATGTACCCGCGATGCCCGCGACGGGCGCCCTTCTAGGTAAAGAGTACCTGGCTGTCTACCCTAAAGTGCATTACACACCCCTGATGGTACCACTGGCTAAGACTCCACCTCAGCTCATTGATTAATTATAAATTTAGAACAAATGATGGATGAAAGCAGGCAGGCCGGCCATTTTTTTCAAGCTCATTGGACTTGTTTAATGCAATGCACCTTTGTATATTCACATGCATTCGCTTCATGCTGTAACCACTGTGCATAAAAATTTGGAAACATGGCATACAGTGTATCATTTGCTGTCTAAGTCATGTTTCCCATATTTTCCATTTCAAGATACAAGCCGGTTTGAGTGTTTGGGGCACATTTTAGCTAAAATCATCCTACGGGGCCTAACTGCTTATGCTAAAGCCTGCCTATTTTGAATGGCGTAGTGGTCACTGCAACCTCCAAAAAAAATCAGGACTTACTACCCCAATAACCTGCTAACTCACCCCTGAAATACTTACTTATTCACACTATTTTGTTCATTTGACTTGTTTCTAATTTGAAATGCCCATTTTTGTGGGGCCAGAAAGGTGCGTCTTTAAAAGGCGATTTCTACGATACCCCACTTTTGCGCGTCGAACCGCGACTTTTTCCGGAAACGCCGAAAAACCGCAATTTTCAGGAGAAACGAGACGTACATCCTCCCCCTCTGCCGCCCACCCACCCAACTGACAGCCAGCCAGCAGACAAGCACAGAGAGTTCCGTGGGTCTGTCTGTGATGTCATAAAGGGCCTGCTGATCAATGGCCAGCTCTCTGATTGGCTGCTGTGTTTGATTGACAGATTGAATCTGGCAGCTGATTGGCTGTCTACCCTAAAGTGCATTACACACCCCTGATGGTACCACTGGCTAAGACTCCACCTCAGCTCATTGATTAATTATAAATTTAGAACAAATGATGGATGAAAGCAGGCAGGCCGGCCATTTTTTTCACGCTCATTGGACTTGTTTAATGCAATGCACCTTTGTATATTTACATGCATTCGCTTCATGCTGTAACCACTGTGCATAAAAATTTGGAAACATGGCATACAGTGTATCATTTGCTGTCTAAGTCATGTTTCCCATATTTTCCATTGCAAGATACAAGCCGGTTTGAGTGTTTGGGGCACATTTTAGCTAAAATCATCCTACGGGGCCTAACTGCTTATGCTAAAGCCTGCCTATTTTGAATGGCGTAGTGGTCACTGCAACCTCCAAAAAAATCAGGACTTACTACCCCAATAACCTGCTAACTCACCCCTGAAATACTTACTTATTCACACTATTTTGTTCATTTGACTTGTTTCTAATTTGAAATGCCCATTTTTGTGGGGCCAGAAAGGTGCGTCTTTAAAAGGCGATTTCTACGATACCCCACTTTTGCGCGTCGGACCGCGACTTTTTCCGGAAACGCCGAAAAACCGCAATTTTCAGGAGAAACGAGACGTACATCCTCCCCCTCTGCCGCCCACCCACCCAACTGACAGCCAGCCAGCAGACAAGCACAGAGAGTTCCGTGGGTCTGTCTGTGATGTCATAAAGGGCCTGCTGATCAATGGCCAGCTCTCTGATTGGCTGCTGTGTTTGATTGACAGATTGAATCTGGCAGCTGATTGGCTGTCTACCCTAAAGTGCATTACACACCCCTGATGGTACCACTGGCTAAGACTCCACCTCAGCTCATTGATTAATTATAAATTTAGAACAAATGATGGATGAAAGCAGGCAGGCCGGCCATTTTTTTCACGCTCATTGGACTTGTTTAATGCAATGCACCTGTGTATATTCACATGCATTCGCTTCATGCTGTAACCACTGTGCATAAAAATTTGGAAACATGGCATACAGTGTATCATTTGCTGTCTAAGTCATGTTTCCCATATTTTCCATTGCAAGATACAAGCCGGTTTGAGTGTTTGGGGCACATTTTAGCTAAAATCATCCTACGGGGCCTAACTGCTTATGCTAAAGCCTGCCTATTTTGAATGGCGTAGTGGTCACTGCAACCTCCAAAAAAATCAGGACTTACTACCCCAATAACCTGCTAACTCACCCCTGAAATACTTACTTATTCACACTATTTTGTTCATTTGACTTGTTTCTAATTTGAAATGCCCATTTTTGTGGGGCCAGAAAGGTGCGTCTTTAAAAGGCGATTTCTACGATACCCCACTTTTGTGCGTCGGACCGCGACTTTTTCCGGAAACGCCGAAAAACCGCAATTTTCAGGAGAAACGAGACGTACATCCTCCCCCTCTGCCGCCCACCCACCCAACTGACAGCCAGCCAGCAGACAAGCACAGAGAGTTCCGTGGGTCTGTCTGTGATGTCATAAAGGGCCTGCTGATCAATGGCCAGCTCTCTGATTGGCTGCTGTGTTTGATTGACAGATTGAATCTGGCAGCTGATTGGCTGTCTACCCTAAAGTGCATTACACACCCCTGATGGTACCACTGGCTAAGACTCCACCTCAGCTCATTGATTAATTATAAATTTAGAACAAATGATGGATGAAAGCAGGCAGGCCGGCCATTTTTTTCACGCTCATTGGACTTGTTTAATGCAATGCACCTTTGAATATTCACATGCATTCGCTTCATGCTGTAACCACTGTGCATACAAATTTGGAAATATGGCATACAGTGTATCATTTGCTGTCTAAGTCATGTTTCCCATATTTTCCATTGCAAGATACAAGCCGGTTTGAGTATTTGGGGCACATTTTAGCTAAAATCATCCTACGGGGCCTAACTGCTTATGCTAAAGCCGGCCTATTTTGAATGGCGTAGTGGTCACTGCAACCTCCAAAAAAATCAGGACTTACTACCCCAATAACCTGCTAACTCACCCCTGAAATACTTACTTATTCACACTATTTTGTTCATTGACTTGTTTCTAATTTGAAATGCCCATTTTTGTGGGGCCAGAAAGGTGCGTCTTTAAAAGGCGATTTCTACGATACCCCACTTTTGCGCGTCGGACCGCGACTTTTTCCGGAAACGCCGAAAAACCGCAATTTTCAGGAGAAACGAGACGTACATCCTCCCCCTCTGCCGCCCACCCACCCAACTGACAGCCAGCCAGCAGACAAGCACAGAGAGTTCCGTGGGTCTGTCTGTGATGTCATAAAGGGCCTGCTGATCAATGGCCAGCTCTCTGATTGGCTGCTGTGTTTGATTGACAGATTGAATCTGGCAGCTGATTGGCTGTCTACCCTAAAGTGCATTACACACCCCTGATGGTACCACTGGCTAAGACTCCACCTCAGCTCATTGATTAATTATAAATTTAGAACAAATGATGGATGAAAGCAGGCAGGCCGGCCATTTTTTTCACGCTCATTGGACTTGTTTAATGCAATGCACCTGTGTATATTCACATGCATTCGCTTCATGCTGTAACCACTGTGCATAAAAATTTGGAAACATGGCATACAGTGTATCATTTGCTGTCTAAGTCATGTTTCCCATATTTTCCATTGCAAGATACAAGCCGGTTTGAGTGTTTGGGGCACATTTTAGCTAAAATCATCCTACGGGGCCTAACTGCTTATGCTAAAGCCTGCCTATTTTGAATGGCGTAGTGGTCACTGCAACCTCCAAAAAAATCAGGACTTACTACCCCAATAACCTGCTAACTCACCCCTGAAATACTTACTTATTCACACTATTTTGTTCATTTGACTTGTTTCTAATTTGAAATGCCCATTTTTGTGGGGCCAGAAAGGTGCGTCTTTAAAAGGCGATTTCTACGATACCCCACTTTTGCGCGTCGGACCGCGACTTTTTCCGGAAACGCCGAAAAACCGCAATTTTCAGGAGAAACGAGACGTACATCCTCCCCCTCTGCCGCCCACCCACCCAACTGACAGCCAGCCAGCAGACAAGCACAGAGAGTTCCGTGGGTCTGTCTGTGATGTCATAAAGGGCCTGCTGATCAATGGCCAGCTCTCTGATTGGCTGCTGTGTTTGATTGACAGATTGAATCTGGCAGCTGATTGGCTGTCTACCCTAAAGTGCATTACACACCCCTGATGGTACCACTGGCTAAGACTCCACCTCAGCTCATTGATTAATTATAAATTTAGAACAAATGATGGATGAAAGCAGGCAGGCCGGCCATTTTTTTCAAGCTCATTGGACTTGTTTAATGCAATGCACCTTTGTATATTCACATGTATTCGCTTCATGCTGTAACCACTGTGCATAAAAATTTGGAAACATGGCATACAGTGTATCATTTGCTGTCTAAGTCATGTTTCCCATATTTTCCATTGCAAGATACAAGCCGGTTTGAGTGTTTGGGGCACATTTTAGCTAAAATCATCCTACGGGGCCTAACTGCTTATGCTAAAGCCTGCCTATTTTGAATGACGTAGTGGTCACTGCAACCTCCAAAAAAAATTAGGACTTACTACCCCAATAACCTGCTAACTCACCCCTGAAATACTTACTTATTCACACTATTTTGTTCATTTGACTTGTTTCTAATTTGAAATGCCCATATTTGTGGGGCCAGAAAGGTGCGTCTTTAAAAGGCGATTTCTACGATACCCCACTTTTGTGCATCGGACCAAGACTTTTTCCGGAAACGCAGAAAAAACGCAATTTTCAGGAGAAACGAGACGTACATCCTCCCCTTCTGCCGCCCACCCACCCAACTGACAGCCAGCCAGCAGACAAGCACAGAGAATTCTGTGGGTCTGTCTGTGATGTCATAATGGGCCTGCTGATCAATGGCCAGCTCTCTGATTGGCTGCTGTGTTTGATTGACAGATTGAATCTGGCAGCTGATTGGCTGTCTACCCTAAAGTGCATTACACACCCCTGATGGTACCACTATCTAAGACTCCACCTCAGCTCATTGATTAATTATAAATTTAGAACAAATGATGGATGAAAGCAGGCAGGCCGGCCATTTTTTTCACGCTCATTGGACTTGTTTAATGCAATGCACCTTTGTATATTCACATGCATTCGCTTCATGCTGTAACCACTGTGCATAAAAATTTGGAAACATGGCATACAGTGTATCATTTGCTGTCTAAGTCATGTTTCCCATATTTTCATTTGCAAGATACAAGCCGGTTTGAGTGTTTGGGGCACATTTTAGCTAAAATCATCCTACGGGGCCTAACTGCTTATGCTAAAGCCTGCCTATTTTGAAAGACGTAGTGGTCACTGCAACCTCCCAAAAAATCAGGACTTACTACCCCAATAACCTGCTAACTCACCCCTGAAATACTTACTTATTCACACTATTTTGTTCATTTGACTTGTTTCTAATTTGAAATGCCCATTTTTGTGGGGCCAGAAAGGTGCGTCTTTAAAAGGCGATTTCTACGATACCCCACTTTTGCGCGTCGGGCCGCGACTTTTTCCGGAAACGCCGAAAAACCGCAATTTTCAGGAGAAACGAGACGTACATCCTCCCCCTCTGCCGCCCACCCACCCAACTGACAGCCAGCCAGCAGACAAGCACAGAGAGTTCCGTGGGTCTGTCTGTGATGTCATAAAGGGCCTGCTGATCAATGGCCAGCTCTCTGATTGGCTGCTGTGTTTGATTGACAGATTGAATCTGGCAGCTGATTGGCTGTCTACCCTAAAGTGCATTACACACCCCTGATGGTACCACTGGCTAAGACTCCACCTCAGCTCATTGATTAATTATAAATTTAGAACAAATGATGGATGAAAGCAGGCAGGCCGGCCATTTTTTTCACGCTCATTGGACTTGTTTAATGTAATGCACCTTTGAATATTCACATGCATTCGCTTCATGCTGTAACCACTGTGCATAAAAATTTGGAAACATGGCATACAGTGTATCATTTGCTGTCTAAGTCATGTTTCCCATATTTTCCATTGTAAGATACAAGCCGGTTTGAGTATTTGGGGCACATTTTAGCTAAAATCATCCTACGGGGCCTAACTGCTTATGCTAAAGCTGGCCTATTTTGAATGGCGTAGTGGTCACTGCAACCTCCAAAAAAATCAGGACTTACTACCCCAATAACCTGCTAACTCACCCCTGAAATACTTACTTATTCACACTATTTTGTTCATTTGACTTTTTTCTAATTTGAAATGCCCATTTTCGTGGGGCCAGAAAGGTGCGTCTTTAAAAGGCGATTTCTACGATACCCCACTTTTGCGCGTCGGACCGCAACTTTTTCCGGAAACGCCGAAAAACCGCAATTTTCAGGAGAAACGAGACGTACATCCTCCCCCTCTGCCGCCCACCCACCCAACTGACAGCCAGCCAGCAGACAAGCACAGAGAGTTCCGTGGGTCTGTCTGTGATGTCATAAAGGGCCTGCTGAACAATGGCCAGCTCTCTGATTGGCTGCTGTGTTTGATTGACAGATTGAATCTGGCAGCTGATTGGCTGTCTACCCTAAAGTGCATTACACACCCCTGATGGTACCACTGGCTAAGACTCCACCTCAGCTCATTGATTAATTATAAATTTAGAACAAATGATGGATGAAAGCAGGCAGGCCGGCCAATTTTTTCAAGCTCATTGGACTTGTTTAATGCAATGCACCTTTGTATATTCACATGCATTCGCTTCATGCTGTAACCACTGTGCATAAAAATTTGGAAACATGGCATACAGTGTATCATTTGCTGTCTAAGTCATGTTTCCCATATTTTCCATTGCAAGATACAAGCCGGTTTGAGTGTTTGGGGCACATTTTAGCTAAAATCATCCTACGGGGCCTAACTGCTTATGCTAAAGCCTGCCTATTTTGAATGGCGTAGTGGTCACTGCAACCTCCAAAAAAAATCAGGACTTACTACCCAAATAACCTGCTAACTCACCCCTGAAATACTTACTTATTCACACTATTTTGTTCATTTGACTTGTTTCTAATTTGAAATGCCCATTTTTGTGGGGCCAGAAAGGTGCGTCTTTAAAAGGCGATTTCTACGATACCCCACTTTTGAGCGTCGGACCGCGACTTTTTCCGGAAACGCCGAAAAACCGCAATTTTCAGGAGAAACGAGACGTACATCCTCCCCCTCTGCCGCCCACCCACCCAACTGACAGCCAGCCAGCAGACAAGCACAGAGAGTTCCGTGGGTCTGTCTGTGATGTCATAAAGGGCCTGCTGAACAATGGCCAGCTCTCTGATTGGCTGCTGTGTTTGATTGACAGATTGAATCTGGCAGCTGATTGGCTGTCTACCCTAAAGTGCATTACACACCCCTGATGGTACCACTGGCTAAGACTCCACCTCAGCTCATTGATTAATTATAAATTTAGAACAAATGATGGATGAAAGCAGGCAGGCCGGCCAATTTTTTCAAGCTCATTGGACTTGTTTAATGCAATGCACCTTTGTATATTCACATGCATTCGCTTCATGCTGTAACCACTGTGCATAAAAATTTGGAAACATGGCATACAGTGTATCATTTGCTGTCTAAGTCATGTTTCCCATATTTTCCATTGCAAGATACAAGCCGGTTTGAGTGTTTGGGGCACATTTTAGCTAAAATCATCCTACGGGGCCTAACTGCTTATGCTAAAGCCTGCCTATTTTGAATGGCGTAGTGGTCACTGCAACCTCCAAAAAAAATCAGGACTTACTACCCAAATAACCTGCTAACTCACCCCTGAAATACTTACTTATTCACACTATTTTGTTCATTTGACTTGTTTCTAATTTGAAATGCCCATTTTTGTGGGGCCAGAAAGGTGCGTCTTTAAAAGGCGATTTCTACGATACCCCACTTTTGCGCGTCGAACCGCGACTTTTTCCGGAAATGCCGAAAAACCGCAATTTTCAGGAGAAACGAGACGTACATCCTCCCCCTCTGCCGCCCACCCACCCAACTGACAGCCAGCCAGCAGACAAGCACAGAGAGTTCCGTGGGTCTGTCTGTGATGTCATAAAGGGCCTGCTGATCAATGGCCAGCTCTCTGATTGGCTGCTGTGTTTGATTGACAGATTGAATCTGGCAGCTGATTGGCTGTCTACCCTAAAGTGCATTACACACCCCTGATGGTACCACTGGCTAAGACTCCACCTCAGCTCATTGATTAATTATAAATTTAGAACAAATGATGGATGAAAGCAGGCAGGCCGGCCATTTTTTTCAAGCTCATTGGACTTGTTTAATGCAATGCACCTTTGTATATTCACATGCATTCGCTTCATGCTGTAACCACTGTGCATAAAAATTTGGAAACATGGCATACAGTGTATCATTTGCTGTCTAAGTCATGTTTCCCATATTGTCCATTGCAAGATACAAGCCGGTTTGAGTGTTTGGGGCACATTTTAGCTAAAATCATCCTACGGGGCCTAACTGCTTATGCTAAAGCCTGCCTATTTTGAAAGACGTAGTGGTCACTGCAACCTCCAAAAAAATCAGGACTTACTACCCCAATAACCTGCTAACTCACCCCTGAAATACTTACTTATTCACACTATTTTGTTCATTTGACTTGTTTCTAATTTGAAATGCCCATTTTTGTGGGGCCAGAAAGGTGCGTCTTTAAAAGGCGATTTCTACGATACCCCACTTTTGCGCGTCGGACCGCGACTTTTTCCGGAAACGCCGAAAAACCGCAATTTTCAGGAGAAACGAGACGTACATCCTCCAGCTCTGCCGCCCACCCACCCAACTGACAGCCAGCCAGCAGACAAGCACAGAGAGTTCCGTGGGTCTGTCTGTGATGTCATAAAGGGCCTGCTGATCAATGGCCAGCTCTCTGATTGGCTGCTGTGTTTGATTGACAGATTGAATCTGGCAGCTGATTGGCTGTCTACCCTAAAGTGCATTACACACCCCTGATGGTACCACTGGCTAAGACTCCACCTCAGCTCATTGATTAATTATAAATTTAGAACAAATGATGGATGAAAGCAGGCAGGCCGGCCATTTTTTTCACGCTCATTGGACTTGTTTAATGCAATGCACCTGTGTATATTCACATGCAATCGCTTCATGCTGTAACCACTGTGCATAAAAATTTGGAAACATGGCATACAGTGTATCATTTGCTGTCTAAGTCATGTTCCCCCATTTTCCATTGCAAGATACAAGCCGGTTTGAGTGTTTGGGGCACATTTTAGCTAAAATCATCCTACGGGGCCTAACTGCTTATGCTAAAGCCTGCCTTTTTTGAATGGCGTAGTGGTCACTGCAACCTCCAAAAAAATCAGGACTTACTACCCCAATAACCTGCTAACTCACCCCTGAAATACTTACTTATTCACACTATTTTGTTCATTTGAATTGTTTCTAATTTGAAATGCCCATTTTTGTGGGGCCAGAAAGGTGCGTCTTTAAAAGGCGATTTCTACGATACCCCACTTTTGCGCGTCGGACCGCGACTTTTTCCGGAAACGCAGAAAAACCGCAATTTTCAGGAGAAACGAGACGTACATCCTCCCCCTCTGCCGCCCACCCACCCAACTGACAGCCAGCCAGCAGACAAGCACAGAGAGTTCCGTGGGTCTGTCTGTGATGTCATAAAGGGCCTGCTGATCAATGGCCAGCTCTCTGATTGGCTGCTGTGTTTGATTGACAGATTGAATCTGGCAGCTGATTGGCTGTCTACCCTAAAGTGCATTACACACCCCTGATGGTACCACTGGCTAAGACTCCACCTCAGCTCATTGATTAATTATAAATTTAGAACAAATGATGGATGAAAGCAGGCAGGCCGGCCATTTTTTTCACGCTCATTGGACTTGTTTAATGCAATGCACCTGTGTATATTCACATGCATTCACTTCATGCTGTAACCACTGTGCATAAAAATTTGGAAACATGGCATACAGTGTATCATTTGCTGTCTAAGTCATGTTTCCCATATTTTCCATTGCAAGATACAAGCCGGTTTGAGTGTTTGGGGCACATTTTAGCTAAAATCATCCTACGGGGCCTAACTGCTTATGCTAAAGCCTGCCTATTTTGATTGACGTAGTGGTCACTGCAACCTCCAAAAAAAATCAGGACTTACTACCCCAATAACCTGCTAACTCACCCCTGAAATACTTACTTATTCACACTATTTTGTTCATTTGACTTGTTTCTAATTTGAAATGCCCATATTTGTGGGGCCAGAAAGGTGCGTCTTTAAAAGGCGATTTCTACGATACCCCACTTTTGCGCGTCGGACCGTGACTTTTTCCGGAAACGCCGAAAAACCGCAATTTTCAGGAGAAACGAGACGTACATCCTCCCCCTCTGCCGCCCACCCACCCAACTGACAGCCAGCCAGCAGACAGGCACAGAGAATTCTGTGGGTCTGTCTGTGATGTCATAATGGGCCTGCTGATCAATGGCCAGCTCTCTGATTGGCTGCTGTGTTTGATTGACAGATTGAATCTGGCAGCTGATTGGCTGTCTACCCTAAAGTGCATTACACACCCCTGATGGTACCACTATCTAAGACTCCACCTCAGCTCATTGATTAATTATAAATTTAGAACAAATGATGGATGAAAGCAGGCAGGCCGGCCATTTTTTTCACGCTCATTGGACTTGTTTAATGCAATGCACCTTTGTATATTCACATGCATTCGCTTCATGCTGTAACCACTGTGCATAAAAATTTGGAAACATGGCATACAGTGTATCATTTGCTGTCTAAGTCATGTTTCCCATATTTTCATTTGCAAGATACAAGCCGGTTTGAGTGTTTGGGGCACATTTTAGCTAAAATCATCCTACGGGGCCTAACTGCTTATGCTAAAGCCTGCCTATTTTGAATGGCGTAGTGGTCACTGCAACCTCCAAAAAAATCAGGACTTACTACCCCAATAACCTGCTAACTCACCCCTGAAATACTTACTTATTCACACTATTTTGTTCATTTGACTTGTTTCTAATTTGAAATTCCCATTTTTGTGGGGCCAGAAAGGTGCGTCTTTAAAAGGCGATTTCTACGATACCCCACTTTTGCGCGTCGGGCCGCGACTTTTTCCGGAAACGCCGAAAAACCGCAATTTTCAGGAGAAACGAGACGTACATCCTCCCCCTCTGCCGCCCACCCACCCAACTGACAGCCAGCCAGCAGACAAGCACAGAGAGTTCCGTGGGTCTGTCTGTGATGTCATAAAGGGCCTGCTGATCAATGGCCAGCTCTCTGATTGGCTGCTGTGTTTGATTGACAGATTGAATCTGGCAGCTGATTGGCTGTCTACCCTAAAGTGCATTACACACCCCTGATGGTACCACTGGCTAAGACTCCACCTCAGCTCATTGATTAATTATAAATTTAGAACAAATGATGGATGAAAGCAGGCAGGCCGGCCATTTTTTTCACGCTCATTGGACTTGTTTAATGCAATGCACCTTTGAATATTCACATGCATTCGCTTCATGCTGTAACCACTGTGCATAAAAATTTGGAAACATGGCATACAGTGTATCATTTGCTGTCTAAGTCATGTTTCCCATATTTTCCATTGCAAGATACAAGCCGGTTTGAGTATTTGGGGCACATTTTAGCTAAAATCATCCTACGGGGCCTAACTGCTTATGCTAAAGCCGGCCTATTTTGAATGGCGTAGTGGTCACTGCAACCTCCAAAAAAATCAGGACTTACTACCCCAATAACCTGCTAACTCACCCCTGAAATACTTACTTATTCACACTATTTTGTTCATTTGACTTGTTTCTAATTTGATATGCCCATTTTCGTGGGGCCAGAAAGGTGCGTCTTTAAAAGGCGATTTCTACGATACCCCACTTTTGCGCGTCGGACCGCGACTTTTTCCGGAACCGCCGAAAAACCGCAATTTTCAGGAGAAACGAGACGTACATCCTCCCCCTCTGCCGCCCACCCACCCAACTGACAGCCAGCCAGCAGACAAGCACAGAGAGTTCCGTGGGTCTGTCTGTGATGTCATAAAGGGCCTGCTGATCAATGGCCAGCTCTCTGATTGGCTGCTGTGTTTGATTGACAGATTGAATCTGGCAGCTGATTGGCTGTCTACCCTAAAGTGCATTACACACCCCTGATGGTACCACTGGCTAAGACTCCACCTCAGCTCATTGATTAATTATAAATTTAGAACAAATGATGGATGAAAGCAGGCAGGCCGGCCATTTTTTTCACGCTCATTGGACTTGTTTAATGCAATGCACCTTTGAATATTCACATGCATTCGCTTCATGCTGTAACCACTGTGCATAAAAATTTGGAAACATGGCATACAGTGTATCATTTGCTGCCTAAGTCATGTTTCCCATATTTTCCATTGCAAGATACAAGCCGGTTTGAGTATTTGGGGCACATTTTAGCTAAAATCATCCTACGGGGCCTAACTGCTTATGCTAAAGCCGGCCTATTTTGAATGGCGTAGTGGTCACTGCAACCTCCAAAAAAAATCAGGACTTACTACCCCAATAACCTGCTAACTCACCCCTGAAATACTTACTTATTCACACAATTTTGTTCATTTGACTTGTTTCTAATTTGAAATGCCCATTTTCGTGGGGCCAGAAAGGTGCGTCTTTAAAAGGCAATTTCTACGATACCCCACTTTTGCGCGTCGGACCGCGACTTTTTCCGGAAACGCCGAAAAACCGCAATTTTCAGGAGAAACGAGACGTACATCCTCCCCCTCTGCCGCCCACCCACCCAACTGACAGCCAGCCAGCAGACAAGCACAGAGAGTTCCGTGGGTCTGTCTGTGATGTCATAAAGGGCCTGCTGATCAATGGCCAGCTCTCTGATTGGCTGCTGTGTTTGAATGACAGATTGAATCTGGCAGCTGATTGGCTGTCTTCCCTAAAGTGCATTACACACCTCTGATGGTACCACTGGCTAAGACTCCACCTCAGCTCATTGATTAATTATAAATTTAGAACAAATGATGGATGAAAGCAGGCAGGCCGGCCATTTTTTTCAAGCTCATTGGACTTGTTTAATGCAATGCACCTTTGTATATTCACATGCATTCGCTTCATGCTGTAACCACTGTGCATAAAAATTTGGAAACATGGCATACAGTGTATCATTTGCTGTCTAAGTCATGTTTCCCATATTTTCATTTGCAAGATACAAGCCGGTTTGAGTGTTTGGGGCACATTTTAGCTAAAATCATCCTACGGGGCCTAACTGCTTATGCTAAAGCCTGCCTATTTTGAATGGCGTAGTGGTCACTGCAACCTCCAAAAAAATCAGGACTTACTACCCAATAACCTGCTAACTCACCCCTGAAATACTTACTTATTCACACAATTTTGTTCATTTGACTTGTTTCTAATTTGAAATGCCCATTTTTGTGGGGCCAGAAAGGTGCGTCTTTAAAAGGCGATTTCTACGATTCCCCACTTTTGAGCGTCGGACCGCGACTTTTTCCGGAAACGCCGAAAAACCGCAATTTTCAGGAGAAACGAGACGTACATGCTCCCCCTCTGCCGCCCACCCACCCAACTGACAGCCAGCCAGCAGACAAGCACAGAGAGTTCCGTGGGTCTGTCTGTGATGTCATAAAGGGCCTGCTGATCAATGGCCAGCTCTCTGATTGGCTGCTGTGTTTGATTGACAGATTGAATCTGGCAGCTGATTGGCTGTCTACCCTAAAGTGCATTACACACCCCTGATGGTACCACTGGCTAAGTCTCCACCTCAGCTCATTGATTAATTATAAATTTAGAACAAATGATGGATGAAAGCAGGCAGGCCGGCCATTTTTTTCACGCTCATTGGACTTGTTTAATGCAATGCACCTGTGTATATTCACATGCATTCGCTTCATGCTGTAACCACTGTGCATAAAAATTTGGAAACATGGCATACAGTGTATCATTTGCTGTCTAAGTCATGTTTCCCATATTTTCCATTGCAAGATACAAGCCGGTTTGAGTGTTTGGGGCACATTTTAGCTAAAATCATCCTACGGGGCCTAACTGCTTATGCTAAAGCCTGCCTATTTTGAATGGCGTAGTGGTCACTGCAACCTCCCAAAAAATCAGGACTTACTACCCCAATAACCTGCTAACTCACCCCTGAAATACTTACTTATTCACACTATTTTGTTCATTTGACTTGTTTCTAATTTGAAATGCCCATTTTTGTGGGGCCAGAAAGGTGCGTCTTTAAAAGGCGATTTCTACGATACCCCACTTTTGCGCGTCGGACCGCGACTTTTACCGGAAACGCCGAAAAACCGCAATTTTCAGGAGAAACGAGACGTACATCCTCCCCCTCTGCCGCCCACCCACCCAACTGACAGCCAGCCAGCAGACAAGCACAGAGAGTTCCGTGGGTCTGTCTGTGATGTCATAAAGGGCCTGCTGATCAATGGCCAGCTCTCTGATTGGCTGCTGTGTTTGATTGACAGATTGAATCTGGCAGCTGATTGGCTGTCTACCCTAAAGTGCATTACACACCCCTGATGGTACCACTGGCTAAGACTCCACCTCAGCTCATTGATTAATTATAAATTTAGAACAAATGATGGATGAAAGCAGGCAGGCCGGCCATTTTTTTCAAGCTCATTGGACTTGTTTAATGCAATGCACCTTTGTATATTCACATGCATTCGCTTCATGCTGTAACCACTGTGCATAAAAATTTGGAAACATGGCATACAGTGTATCATTTGCTGTCTAAGTCATGTTTCCCATATTTTCCATTGCAAGATACAAGCCGGTTTGAGTGTTTGGGGTACATTTTAGCTAAAATCATCCTACGGGGCCTAACTGCTTATGCTAAAGCCTGCCTATTTTGAATGGCGTAGTGGTCACTGCAACCTCCAAAAAAAATCAGGACTTACTACCCCAATAACCTGCTAACTCACCCCTGAAATACTTACTTATTCACACTATTTTGTTCATTTGACTTGTTTCTAATTTGAAATGCCCATTTTTGTGGGGCCAGAAAGGTGCGTCTTTAAAAGGCGATTTCTACGATACCCCACTTTTGCGCGTCGGACCGCGACTTTTTCCGGAAACGCCGAAAAACCGCAATTTTCAGGAGAAACGAGACGTACATCCTCCCCCTCTGCCGCCCACCCACCCAACTGACAGCCAGCCAGCAGACAAGCACAGAGAGTTCCGTGGGTCTGTCTGTGATGTCATAAAGGGCCTGCTGATCAATGGCCAGCTCTCTGATTGGCTGCTGTGTTTGATTGACAGATTGAATCTGGCAGCTGATTGGCTGTCTACCCTAAAGTGCATTACACACCCCTGATGGTACCACTGGCTAAGACTCCACCTCAGCTCATTGATTAATTATAAATTTAGAACAAATGATGGATGAAAGCAGGCAGGCCGGCCATTTTTTTCACGCTCATTGGACTTGTTTAATGCAATGCACCTTTGTATATTCACATGCATTCGCTTCATGCTGTAACCACTGTGCATAAAAATTTGGAAACATGGCATACAGTGTATCATTTGCTGTCTAAGTCATGTTTCCCATATTTTCCATTGCAAGATACAAGCCGGTTTGAGTGTTTGGGGCACATTTTAGCTAAAATCATCCTACGGGGCCTAACTGCTTATGCTAAAGCCTGCCTATTTTGAATGGCGTAGTGGTCACTGCAACCTCCAAAAAAATCAGGACTTACTACCCCAATAACCTGCTAACTCACCCCTGAAATACTTACTTATTCACACAATTTTGTTCATTTGACTTGTTTCTAATTTGAAATGCCCATTTTTGTGGGGCCAGAAAGGTGCGTCTTTAAAAGGCGATTTCTACGATACCCCACTTTTGCGCGTCGGGCCGCGACTTTTTCCGGAAACGCCGAAAAACCGCAATTTTCAGGAGAAACGAGACGTACATCCTCCCCCTCTGCCGCCCACCCACCCAACTGACAGCCAGCCAGCAGACAAGCACAGAGAGTTCCGTGGGTCTGTCTGTGATGTCATAAAGGGCCTGCTGATCAATGGCCAGCTCTCTGATTGGCTGCTGTGTTTGATTGACAGATTGAATCTGGCAGCTGATTGGCTGTCTACCCTAAAGTGCATTACACACCCCTGATGGTATCACTGGCTAAGACTCCACCTCAGCTCATTGATTAATTATAAATTTAGAACAAATGATGGATGAAAGCAGGCAGGCCGGCCATTTTTTTCACGCTCATTGGACTTGTTTAATGCAATGCACCTTTGAATATTCACATGCATTCGCTTCATGCTGTAACCACTGTGCATAAAAATTTGGAAACATGGCATACAGTGTATCATTTGCTGTCTAAGTCATGTTTCCCATATTTTCCATTGCAAGATACAAGCCGGTTTGAAAGTTTGGGGCACATTTTAGCTAAAATCATCCTACGGGGCCTAACTGCTTATGCTAAAGCCTGCCTATTTTGAATGGCGTAGTGGTCACTGCAACCTCCAAAAAAATCAGGACTTACTACCCCAATAACCTGCTAACTCACCCCTGAAATACTTACTTATTCACACTATTTTGTTCATTTGACTTGTTACTAATTTGAAATGCCCATTTTTGTGGGCCCAGAAAGGTGCGTCTTTAAAAGGCGATTTCTACGATACCCCACTTTTGCGCGTCGGACCTCGACTTTTTCTGGAAACGCCGAAAAACCGCAATTTTCAGGAGAAACGAGACGTACATCCTCCCCCTCTGCCGCCCACCCACCCAACTGACAGCCAGCCAGCAGACAAGCACAGAGAGTTCCGTGGGTCTGTCTGTGATGTCATAAAGGGCCTGCTGATCAATGGCCAGCTCTCTGATTGGCTGCTGTGTTTGATTGACAGATTGAATCTGGCAGCTGATTGGCTATCTACCCTAAAGTGCATTACACACCCCTGATGGTACCACTGGCTAAGACTCCACCTCAGCTCATTGATTAATTATAAATTTAGAACAAATGATGGATGAAAGCAGGCAGGCCGGCCATTTTTTTCAAGATCATTGGACTTGTTTAATGCAATGCACCTTTGTATATTCACATGCATTCGCTTCATGCTGTAACCACTGTGCATAAAAATTTGGAAACATGGCATACAGTGTATCATTTGCTGTCTAAGTCATGATTCCCATATTTTCCATTGCAAGATACAAGCCGGTTTGAGTGTTTGGGGCACATTTTAGCTAAAATCAACCTACGGGGCCTAACTGCTTATGCTAAAGCCTGCCTATTTTGAATGGCGTAGTGGTCACTGCAACCTCCAAAAAAAATCAGGACTTACTACCCCAATAACCTGCTAACTCACCCCTGAAATACTTACTTATTCACACTATTTTGTTCATTTGACTTGTTTCTAATTTGAAATGCCCATTTTTGTGGGGCCAGAAAGGTGCATCTTTAAAAGGCGATTTCTACGATACCCCACTTTTGCGCGTCGGACCGCGACTTTTTCCGGAAACGCCGAAAAACCGCAATTTTCAGGAGAAACGAGACGTACATCCTCCCCCTCTGCCGCCCACCCACCCAACTGACAGCCAGCAGACAAGCACAGAGAGTTCCGTGGGTCTGTCTGTGATGTCATAAAGGGCCTGCTGATCAATGGCCAGCTCTCTGATTGGCTGCTGTGTTTGATTGACAGATTGAATCTGGCAGCTGATTGGCTGTCTACCCTAAAGTGCATTACACACCCCTGATGGTACCACTGGCTAAGACTCCACCTCAGCTCATTGATTAATTATAAATTTAGAACAAATGATGGATGAAAGCAGGCAGGCCGGCCATTTTTTTCACGCTCATTGGACTTGTTTAATGCAATGCACCTTTGTATATTCACATGCATTCGCTTCATGCTGTAACCACTGTGCATAAAAATTTGGAAACATGGCATACAGTGTATCATTTGCTGTCTAAGTCATGTTTCCCATATTTTCCATTGCAAGATACAAGCCGGTTTGAGTGTTTGGGGCACATTTTAGCTAAAATCATCCTACGGGGCCTAACTGCTTATGCTAAAGCCTGCCTATTTTGAATGGCGTAGTGGTCACTGCAACCTCCAAAAAAAATCAGGACTTACTACCCCAATAACCTACTAACTCACCCCTGAAATACTTACTTATTCACACTATTTTGTTCATTTGACTTGTTTCTAATTTGAAATGCCCATTTTTGTGGGGCCAGAAAGGTGCATCTTTAAAAGGCGATTTCTACGATACCCCACTTTTGCGCGTCGGACCGCGACTTTTTCCGGAAACGCAGAAAAACCGCAATTTTCAGGAGAAACGAGACGTACATCCTCCCCCTCTGCCGCCCACCCACCCAACTGACAGCCAGCCAGCAGACAAGCACAGAGAGTTCCGTGGGTCTGTCTGTGATGTCATAAAGGGCCTGCTGATCAATGGCCAGCTCTCTGATTGGCTGCTGTGTTTGATTGACAGATTGAATCTGGCAGCTGATTGGCTGTCTACCCTAAAGTGCATTACACACCCCTGATGGTACCACTGGCTAAGACTCCACCTCAGCTCATTGATTAATTATAAATTTAGAACAAATGATGGATGAACGCAGGCAGGCCGGCCATTTTTTTCACGCTCATTGGACTTGTTTAATGCAATGCACCTTTGTATATTCACATGCATTTGCTTCATGCTGTAACCACTGTGCATAAAAATTTGGAAACATGGCATACAGTGTATCATTTGCTGTCTAAGTCATGTTTCCCATATTTTCCATTGCAAGATACAAGCCGGTTTGAGTGTTTGGGGCACATTTTAGCTAAAATCATCCTACGGGGCCTAACTGCTTATGCTAAAGCCTGCCTATTTTGAATGGCGTAGTGGTCACTGCAACCTCCAAAAAAATCAGGACTTACTACCCCAATAACCTGCTAACTCACCCCTGAAATACTTACTTATTCACACAATTTTGTTCATTTGACTTGTTTCTAATTTGAAATGCCCATTTTTGTGGGGCCAGAAAGGTGCGTCTTTAAAAGGCGATTTCTACGATACCCCACTTTTGCGCGTCGGGCCGCGACTTTTTCCGGAAACGACGAAAAACCGCAATTTTCAGGAGAAACGAGACGTACATCCTCCCCCTCTGCCGCCCACCCACCCAACTGACAGCCAGCCAGCAGACAAGCACAGAGAGTTCCGTGGGTCTGTCTGTGATGTCATAAAGGGCCTGCTGATCAATGGCCAGCTCTCTGATTGGCTGCTGTGTTTGACTGACAGATTGAATCTGGCTTCTGATTGGCTGTCTACCCTAAAGTGCATTACACACCCCTGATGGTACCACTGGCTAAGACTCCACCTCAGCTCATTGATTAATTATAAATTTAGAACAAATGATGGATGAAAGCAGGCAGGCCGGCCATTTTTTTCACGCTCATTGGACTTGTTTAATGCAATGCACCTTTGAATATTCACATGCATTCGCTTCATGCTGTAACCACTGTGCATAAAAATTTGGAAACATGGCATACAGTGTATCATTTGCTGTCTAAGTCATGTTTCCCATATTTTCCATTGCAAGATACAAGCCGGTTTGAGAGTTTGGGGCACATTTTAGCTAAAATCATCCTACGGGGCCTAACTGCTTATGCTAAAGCCTGCCTATTTTGAATGGCGTAGTGGTCACTGCAACCTCCAAAAAAATCAGGACTTACTACCCCAATAACCTGCTAACTCACCCCTGAAATACTTACTTATTCACACTATTTTGTTCATTTGACTTGTTTCTAATTTGAAATGCCCATTTTTGTGGGCCCAGAAAGGTGCGTCTTTAAAAGGCGATTTCTACGATACCCCACTTTTGCGCGTCGGACCGCGACTTTTTCTGGTCACGCCGAAAAACCGCAATTTTCAGGAGAAACGAGACGTACATCCTCCCCCTCTGCCGCCCACCCACCCAACTGACAGCCAGCCAGCAGACAAGCACAGAGAGTTCCGTGGGTCTGTCTGTGATGTCATAAAGGGCCTGCTGATCAATGGCCAGCTCTCTGATTGGCTGCTGTGTTTGATTGACAGATTGAATCTGGCAGCTGATTGGCTGTCTACCCTAAAGTGCATTACACACCCCTGATGGTACCACTGGCTAAGACTCCACCTCAGCTCATTGATTAATTATAAATTTAGAACAAATGATGGATGAAAGCAGGCAGGCCGGCCATTTTTTTCAAGCTCATTGGACTTGTTTAATGCAATGCACCTTTGTATATTCACATGCATTCGCTTCATGCTGTAACCACTGTGCATAAAAATTTGGAAACATGGCATACAGTGTATCATTTGCTGTCTAAGTCATGTTTCCCATATTTTCCATTGCAAGATACAAGCCGGTTTGAGTGTTTGGGGCACATTTTAGCTAAAATCATCCTACGGGGCCTAACTGCTTATGCTAAAGCCTGCCTATTTTGAATGGCGTAGTGGTCACTGCAACCTCCAAAAAAAATCAGGACTTACTACCCCAATAACCTGCTAACTCACCCCTGAAATACTTACTTATTCACACTATTTTGTTCATTTGACTTGTTTCTAATTTGAAATGCCCATTTTTGTGGGGCCAGAAAGGTGCATCTTTAAAAGGCGATTTCTACGATACCCCACTTTTGCGCGTCGGACCGCGACTTTTTCCGGAAACGCCGAAAAACCGCAATTTTCAGGAGAAACGAGACGTACATCCTCCCCCTCTGTCGCCCACCCACCCAACTGACAGCCAGCCAGCAGACAAGCACAGAGAGTTCCGTGGGTCTGTCTGTGATGTCATAAAGGGCCTGCTGATCAATGGCCAGCTCTCTGATTGGCTGCTGTGTTTGATTGACAGATTGAATCTGGCAGCTGATTGGCTGTCTACCCTAAAGTGCATTACACACCCCTGATGGTACCACTGGCTAAGACTCCACCTCAGCTCATTGATTAATTATAAATTTAGAACAAATGATGGATGAAAGCAGGCAGGCCGGCCATTTTTTTCACGCTCATTGGACTTGTTTAATGCAATGCACCTTTGTATATTCACATGCATTCGCTTCATGCTGTAACCACTGTGCATAAAAATTTGGAAACATGGCATACAGTGTATCATTTGCTGTCTAAGTCATGTTTCCCATATTTTCCATTGCAAGATACAAGCCGGTTTGAGTGTTTGGGGCACATTTTAGCTAAAATCATCCTACGGGGCCTAACTGCTTATGCTAAAGCCTGCCTATTTTGAATGGCGTAGTGGTCACTGCAACCTCCAAAAAAATCAGGACTTACTACCCCAATAACCTGCTAACTCACCCCTGAAATACTTACTTATTCACACAATTTTGTTCATTTGACTTGTTTCTAATTTGAAATGCCCATTTTTGTGGGGCCAGAAAGGTGCGTCTTTAAAAGGCGATTTCTACGATACCCCACTTTTGCGCGTCGGGCCGCGACTTTTTCCGGAAACGCCGAAAAACAGCAATTTTCAGGAGAAACGAGACGTACATCCTCCCCCTCTGCCGCCCACCCACCCAACTGACAGCCAGCCAGCAGACAAGCACAGAGAGTTCCGTGGGTCTGTCTGTGATGTCATAAAGGGCCTGCTGATCAATGGCCAGCTCTCTGATTGGCTGCTGTGTTTGACTGACAGATTGAATCTGGCTTCTGATTGGCTGTCTACCCTAAAGTGCATTACACACCCCTGATGGTACCACTGGCTAAGACTCCACCTCAGCTCATTGATTAATTATAAATTTAGAACAAATGATGGATGAAAGCAGGCAGGCCGGCCATTTTTTTCACGCTCATTGGACTTGTTTAATGCAATGCACCTTTGAATATTCACATGCATTCGCTTCATGCTGTAACCACTGTGCATAAAAATTTGGAAACATGGCATACAGTGTATCATTTGCTGTCTAAGTCATGTTTCCCATATTTTCCATTGCAAGATACAAGCCGGTTTGAGAGTTTGGGGCACATTTTAGCTAAAATCATCCTACGGGGCCTAACTGCTTATGCTAAAGCCTGCCTATTTTGAATGGCGTAGTGGTCACTGCAACCTCCAAAAAAAATCAGGACTTACTACCCCAATAACCTGCTAACTCACCCCTGAAATACTTACTTATTCACACTATTTTGTTCAATTGACTTGTTTCTAATTTGAAATGCCCATTTTTGTGGGCCCAGAAAGGTGCGTCTTTAAAAGGCGATTTCTACGATACCCCACTTTTGCGCGTCGGACCGTGACTTTTTCTGGTCACGCCGAAAAACCGCAATTTTCAGGAGAAACGAGACGTACATCCTCCCCCTCTGCCGCCCACCCACCCAACTGACAGCCAGCCAGCAGACAAGCACAGAGAGTTCCGTGGGTCTGTCTGTGATGTCATAAAGGGCCTGCTGATCAATGGCCAGCTCTCTGATTGGCTGCTGTGTTTGATTGACAGATTGAATCTGGCAGCTGATTGGCTGTCTACCCTAAAGTGCATTACACACCCCTGATGGTACCACTGGCTAAGACTCCACCTCAGCTCATTGATTAATTATAAATTTAGAACAAATGATGGATCAAAGCAGGCAGGCCGGCCATTTTTTTCACGCTCATTGGACTTGTTTAATGCAATGCACCTTTGTATATTCACATGCATTCGCTTCATGCTGTAACCACTGTGCATAAAAATTTGGAAACATGGCATACAGTGTATCATTTGCTGTCTAAGTCATGTTTCCCATATTTTCCATTGCAAGATACAAGCCGGTTTGAGTGTTTGGGGCACATTTTAGCTAAAATCATCCTACGGGGCCTAACTGCTTATGCTAAAGCCTGCCTATTTTGAATGGCGTAGTGGTCACTGCAACCTCCAAAAAAATCAGGACTTACTACCCCAATAACCTGCTAACTCACCCCTGAAATACTTACTAATTCACACTATTTTGTTCATTTGACTTGTTTCTAATTTGAAATGCCCATTTTTGTGGGGCCAGAAAGGTGCGTCTTTAAAAGGCAATTTCTACGATACCCCACTTTTGCGCGTCGGGCCGCGACTTTTTCCGGAAACGCCGAAAAACCGCAATTTTCAGGAGAAACGAGACGTACATCCTCCCCCTCTGCCGCCCACCCACCCAACTGACAGCCAGCCAGCAGACAAGCACAGAGAGTTCCGTGGGTCTGTCTGTGATGTCATAAAGGGCCTGCTGATCAATGGCCAGCTCTCTGATTGGCTGCTGTGTTTGATTGACAGATTGAATCTGGCAGCTGATTGGCTGTCTACCCTAAAGTGCATTACACACCCCTGATGGTACCACTGGCTAAGACTCCACCTCAGCTCATTGATTAATTATAAATTTAGAACAAATGATGGATGAAAGCAGGCAGGCCGGCCATTTTTTTCACGCTCATTGGACTTGTTTAATGCAATGCACCTTTGTATATTCACATGCATTCGCTTCATGCTGTAACCACTGTGCATACAAATTTGGAAACATGGCATACAGTGTATCATTTGCTGTCTAAGTCATGTTTCCCATATTTTCCATTGCAAGATACAAGCCGGTTTGAGTGTTTGGGGCACATTTTAGCTAAAATCATCCTACGGGGCCTAACTGCTTATGCTAAAGCCTGCATATTTTGAATGGCGTAGTGGTCACTGCAACCTCCAAAAAAATCAGGACTTACTACCCCAATAACCTGCTAACTCACCCCTGAAATACTTACTTATTCACACTATTTTGTTCATTTGACTTGTTTCTAATTTGAAATGCCCATTTTTGTGGGGCCAGAAAGGTGCGTCTTTAAAAGGCGATTTCTACGATACCCCACTTTTGCGCGTCGGACCGCGACTTTTTCCGGAAACGCCGAAAAACCGCAATTTTCAGGAGAAACGAGACGTACATCCTCCCCCTCTGCCGCCCACCCACCCAACTGACAGCCAGCCAGCAGACAAGCACAGAGAGTTCCGTGGGTCTGTCTGTGATGTCATAAAGGGCCTGCTGATCAATGGCCAGCTCTCTGATTGGCTGCTGTGTTTGATTGACAGATTGAATCTGGCAGCTGATTGGCTGTCTACCCTAAAGTGCATTACACACCCCTGATGGTACCACTGGCTAAGACTCCACCTCAGCTCATTGATTAATTATAAATTTAGAACAAATGATGGATGAAAGCAGGCAGGCCGGCCATTTTTTTCACGCTCATTGGACTTGTTTAATGCAATGCACCTTTGTATATTCACATGCATTCGCTTCATGCTGTAACCACTGTGCATAAAAATTTGGAAACATGGCATACAGTGTATCATTTGCTGTCTAAGTCATGTTTCCCATATTTTCCATTGCAAGATACAAGCCGGTTTGAGTGTTTGGGGCACATTTTAGCTAAAATCATCCTACGGGGCCTAACTGCTTATGCTAAAGCCTGCCTATTTTGAATGGCGTAGTGGTCACTGCAACCTCCAAAAAAATCAGGACTTACTACCCCAATAACCTGCTAACTCACCCCTGAAATACTTACTAATTCACACTATTTTGTTCATTTGACTTGTTTCTAATTTGAAATGCCCATTTTTGTGGGGCCAGAAAGGTGCGTCTTTAAAAGGCGATTTCTACGATACCCCACTTTTGCGCGTCGGGCCGCGACTTTTTCCGGAAACGCCGAAAAACCGCAATTTTCAGGAGAAACGAGACGTACATCCTCCCCCTCTGCCGCCCACCCACCCAACTGACAGCCAGCCAGCAGACAAGCACAGAGAGTTCCGTGGGTCTGTCTGTGATGTCATAAAGGGCCTGCTGATCAATGGCCAGCTCTCTGATTGGCTGCTGTGTTTGATTGACAGATTGAATCTGGCAGCTGATTGGCTGTCTACCCTAAAGTGCATTACACACCCCTGATGGTACCACTGGCTAAGACTCCACCTCAGCTCATTGATTAATTATAAATTTAGAACAAATGATGGATGAAAGCAGGGAGGCCAGCCATTTTTTTCAAGCTCATTGGACTTGTTTAATGCAATGCACCTTTGTATATTCACATGCATTCGCTTCATGCTGTAACCACTGTGCATAAAAATTTGGAAACATGGCATACAGTGTATCATTTGCTGTCTAAGTCATGTTTCCCATATTTTCCATTGCAAGATACAAGCCGGTTTGAGTGTTTGGGGCACATTTTAGCTAAAATCATCCTACGGGGCCTAACTGCTTATGCTAAAGCCTGCCTATTTTGAATGGCGTAGTGGTCACTGCAACCTCCAAAAAAAATCAGGACTTACTACCCCAATAACCTGCTAACTCACCCCTGAAATACTTACTTATTCACACTATTTTGTTCATTTGACTTGTTTCTAATTTGAAATGCCCATTTTTGTGGGGCCAGAAAGGTGCGTCTTTAAAAGGCCATTTCTACGATACCCCACTTTTGCGCGTCGGACCGCGACTTTTTCCGGAAACGCAGAAAAACCGCAATTTTCAGGAGAAACGAGACGTACATCCTCCCCCTCTGCCGCCCACCCACCCAACTGACAGCCAGCCAGCAGACAAGCACAGAGAATTCTGTGGGTCTGTCTGTGATGTCATAATGGGCCTGCTGATCAATGGCCAGCTCTCTGATTGGCTGCTGTGTTTGATTGACAGATTGAATCTGGCAGCTGATTGGCTGTCTACCCTAAAGTGCATTACACACCCCTGATGGTACCACTATCTAAGACTCCACCTCAGCTCATTGATTAATTATAAATTTAGAACAAATGATGGATGAAAGCAGGCAGGCCGGCCATTTTTTTCACGCTCATTGGAATTGTTTAATGCAATGCACCTTTGTATATTCACATGCATTCGCTTCATGCTGTAACCACTGTGCATAAAAATTTGGAAACATGGCATACAGTGTATCATTTGCTGTCTAAGTCATGTTTCCCATATTTTCATTTGTAAGATACAAGCCGGTTTGAGTGTTTGGGGCACATTTTAGCTAAAATCATCCTACGGGACCTAACTGCTTATGCTAAAGCCTGCCTATTTTGAATGACGTAGTGGTCACTGCAACCTCCAAAAAAATCAGGACTTACTACCCCAATAACCTGCTAACTCACCCCTGAAATACTTACTTATTCACACTATTTTGTTCATTTGACTTGTTTCTAATTTGAAATGCCCATTTTTGTGGGGCCAGAAAGGTGCAACTTTAAAAGGCGATTTCTACGATACCCCACTTTTGCGCGTCGGACCGCGACTTTTTCCGGAAACGCAGAAAAACCACAATTTTCAGGAGAAACGAGACGTACATCCTCCCCCTCTGCCGCCCACCCACCCAACTGACAGCCAGCCAGCAGACAAGCACAGAGAGTTCCGTGGGTCTGTCTGTGATGTCATAAAGGGCCTGCTGATCAATGGCCAGCTCTCTGATTGGCTGCTGTGTTTGATTGACAGATTGAATCTGGCAGCTGATTGGCTGTCTACCCTAAAGTGCATTACACACCCCTGATGGTACCACTGGCTAAGACTCCACCTCAGCTCATTGATTAATTATAAATTTAGAACAAATGATGGATGAAAGCAGGCAGGCCGGCCATTTTTTTCACGCTCATTGGACTTGTTTAATGCAATGCACCTTTGTATATTCACATGCATTCGCTTCATGCTGTAACCACTGTGCATAAACATTTGGAAACATGGCATACAGTGTATCATTTGCTGTCTAAGTCATGTTTCCCATATTTTCCATTGCAAGATACAAGCCGGTTTGAGTGTTTGGGGCACATTTTAGCTAAAATCATCCTACGGGGCCTAACTGCTTATGCTAAAGCCTGCCTATTTTGAATGGCGTAGTGGTCACTGCAACCTCCAAAAAAATCAGGACTTACTACCCCAATAACCTGCTAACTCACCCCTGAAATACTTACTTATTCACACTATTTTGTTCATTTGACTTGTTTCTAATTTGAAATGCCCATTTTTGTGGGGCCAGAAAGGTGCGTCTTTAAAAGGCGATTTCTACGATACCCCACTTTTGCGCGTCGGACCGCGACTTTTTCCGGAAACGCCGAAAAACCGCAATTTTCAGGAGAAACGAGACGTACATCCTCCCCCTCTGCCGCCCACCCACCCAACTGACAGCCAGCCAGCAGACAAGCACAGAGAGTTCCGTGGGTCTGTCTGTGATGTCATAAAGGGCCTGCTGATCAATGGCCAGCTCTCTGATTGGCTGCTGTGTTTGATTGACAGATTGAATCTGGCAGCTGATTGGCTGTCTACCCTAAAGTGCATTACACACCCCTGATGGTACCACTGGCTAAGACTCCACCTCAGCTCATTGATTAATTATAAATTTAGAACAAATGATGGATGAAAGCAGGCAGGCCGGCCATTTTTTTCACGCTCATTGGACTTGTTTAATGCAATGCACCTTTGTATATTCACATGCATTCGCTTCATGCTGTAACCACTGTGCATAAAAATTTGGAAACATGGCATACAGTGTATCATTTGCTGTCTAAGTCATGTTTCCCATATTTTCCATTGCAAGATACAAGCCGGTTTGAGTGTTTGGGGCACATTTTAGCTAAAATCATCCTACGGGGCCTAACTGCTTATGCTAAAGCCTGCCTATTTTGAATGGCGTAGTGGTCACTGCAACCTCCAAAAAAATCAGGACTTACTACCCCAATAACCTGCTAACTCACCCCTGAAATACTTACTAATTCACACTATTTTGTTCATTTGACTTGTTTCTAATTTGAAATGCCCATTTTTGTGGGGCCAGAAAGGTGCGTCTTTAAAAGGCGATTTCTACGATACCCCACTTTTGCGCGTCGGGCCGCGACTTTTTCCGGAAACGCCGAAAAACCGCAATTTTCAGGAGAAACGAGACGTACATCCTCCCCCTCTGCCGCCCACCCACCCAACTGACAGCCAGCCAGCAGACAAGCACAGAGAGTTCCGTGGGTCTGTCTGTGATGTCATAAAGGGCCTGCTGATCAATGGCCAGCTCTCTGATTGGCTGCTGTGTTTGATTGACAGATTGAATCTGGCAGCTGATTGGCTGTCTACCCTAAAGTGCATTACACACCCCTGATGGTACCACTGGCTAAGACTCCACCTCAGCTCATTGATTAATTATAAATTTAGAACAAATGATGGATGAAAGCAGGGAGGCCAGCCATTTTTTTCAAGCTCATTGGACTTGTTTAATGCAATGCACCTTTGTATATTCACATGCATTCGCTTCATGCTGTAACCACTGTGCATAAAAATTTGGAAACATGGCATACAGTGTATCATTTGCTGTCTAAGTCATGTTTCCCATATTTTCCATTGCAAGATACAAGCCGGTTTGAGTGTTTGGGGCACATTTTAGCTAAAATCATCCTACGGGGCCTAACTGCTTATGCTAAAGCCTGCCTATTTTGAATGGCGTAGTGGTCACTGCAACCTCCAAAAAAAATCAGGACTTACTACCCCAATAACCTGCTAACTCACCCCTGAAATACTTACTTATTCACACTATTTTGTTCATTTGACTTGTTTCTAATTTGAAATGCCCATTTTTGTGGGGCCAGAAAGGTGCGTCTTTAAAAGGCCATTTCTACGATACCCCACTTTTGCGCGTCGGACCGCGACTTTTTCCGGAAACGCAGAAAAACCGCAATTTTCAGGAGAAACGAGACGTACATCCTCCCCCTCTGCCGCCCACCCACCCAACTGACAGCCAGCCAGCAGACAAGCACAGAGAATTCTGTGGGTCTGTCTGTGATGTCATAATGGGCCTGCTGATCAATGGCCAGCTCTCTGATTGGCTGCTGTGTTTGATTGACAGATTGAATCTGGCAGCTGATTGGCTGTCTACCCTAAAGTGCATTACACACCCCTGATGGTACCACTATCTAAGACTCCACCTCAGCTCATTGATTAATTATAAATTTAGAACAAATGATGGATGAAAGCAGGCAGGCCGGCCATTTTTTTCACGCTCATTGGAATTGTTTAATGCAATGCACCTTTGTATATTCACATGCATTCGCTTCATGCTGTAACCACTGTGCATAAAAATTTGGAAACATGGCATACAGTGTATCATTTGCTGTCTAAGTCATGTTTCCCATATTTTCATTTGTAAGATACAAGCCGGTTTGAGTGTTTGGGGCACATTTTAGCTAAAATCATCCTACGGGACCTAACTGCTTATGCTAAAGCCTGCCTATTTTGAATGACGTAGTGGTCACTGCAACCTCCAAAAAAATCAGGACTTACTACCCCAATAACCTGCTAACTCACCCCTGAAATACTTACTTATTCACACTATTTTGTTCATTTGACTTGTTTCTAATTTGAAATGCCCATTTTTGTGGGGCCAGAAAGGTGCAACTTTAAAAGGCGATTTCTACGATACCCCACTTTTGCGCGTCGGACCGCGACTTTTTCCGGAAACGCAGAAAAACCACAATTTTCAGGAGAAACGAGACGTACATCCTCCCCCTCTGCCGCCCACCCACCCAACTGACAGCCAGCCAGCAGACAAGCACAGAGAGTTCCGTGGGTCTGTCTGTGATGTCATAAAGGGCCTGCTGATCAATGGCCAGCTCTCTGATTGGCTGCTGTGTTTGATTGACAGATTGAATCTGGCAGCTGATTGGCTGTCTACCCTAAAGTGCATTACACACCCCTGATGGTACCACTGGCTAAGACTCCACCTCAGCTCATTGATTAATTATAAATTTAGAACAAATGATGGATGAAAGCAGGCAGGCCGGCCATTTTTTTCACGCTCATTGGACTTGTTTAATGCAATGCACCTTTGTATATTCACATGCATTCGCTTCATGCTGTAACCACTGTGCATAAACATTTGGAAACATGGCATACAGTGTATCATTTGCTGTCTAAGTCATGTTTCCCATATTTTCCATTGCAAGATACAAGCCGGTTTGAGTGTTTGGGGCACATTTTAGCTAAAATCATCCTACGGGGCCTAACTGCTTATGCTAAAGCCTGCCTATTTTGAATGGCGTAGTGGTCACTGCAACCTCCAAAAAAATCAGGACTTACTACCCCAATAACCTGCTAACTCACCCCTGAAATACTTACTTATTCACACTATTTTGTTCATTTGACTTGTTTCTAATTTGAAATGCCCATTTTTGTGGGGCCAGAAAGGTGCGTCTTTAAAAGGCGATTTCTACGATACCCCACTTTTGCGCGTCGGACCGCAACTTTTTCCGGAAACGCCGAAAAACCGCAATTTTCAGGAGAAACGAGACGTACATCCTCCCCCTCTGCCGCCCACCCACCCAACTGACAGCCAGCCAGCAGACAAGCACAGAGAGTTCCGTGGGTCTGTCTGTGATGTCATAAAGGGCCTGCTGATTAATGGCCAGCTCGCTGATTGGCTGCTGTGTTTGATTGACAGATTGAATCTGGCAGCTGATTGGCTGTCTACCCTAAAGTGCATTACACACCCCTGATGGTACCACTGGCTAAGACTCCACCTCAGCTCATTGATTAATTATAAATTTAGAACAAATAATGGATGAAAGCAGGCAGGCCGGCCATTTTTTTCACGCTCATTGGACTTGTTTAATGCAATGCACCTGTGTATATTCACATGCATTCGCTTCATGCTGTAACCACTGTGCATACAAATTTGGAAACATGGCATACAGTGTATCATTTGCTGTCTAAGTCATGTTTGCCATATTTTCCATTGCAAGATACAAGCCGGTTTGAGTGTTTGGGGCACATTTTAGCTAAAATCATCCTACGGGGCCTAACTGCTTATGCTAAAGCCTGCATATTTTGAATGGCGTAGTGGTCACTGCAACCTCCAAAAAAATCAGGACTTACTACCCCAATAACCTGCTAACTCACCCCTGAAATACTTACTAATTCACACTATTTTGTTCATTTGACTTGTTTCTAATTTGAAATGCCCATTTTTGTGGGGCCAGAAAGGTGCGTCTTTAAAAGGCGATTTCTACGATACCCCACTTTTGCGCGTCGGGCCGCGACTTTTTCCGGAAACGCCGAAAAACCGCAATTTTCAGGAGAAACGAGACGTACATCCTCCCCCTCTGCCGCCCACCCACCCAACTGACAGCCAGCCAGCAGACAAGCACAGAGAGTTCCGTGGGTCTGTCTGTGATGTCATAAAGGGCCTGCTGATCAATGGCCAGCTCTCTGATTGGCTGCTGTGTTTGATTGACAGATTGAATCTGGCAGCTGATTGGCTGTCTACCCTAAAGTGCATTACACACCCCTGATGGTACCACTGGCTAAGACTCCACCTCAGCTCATTGATTAATTATAAATTTAGAACAAATGATGGATGAAAGCAGGGAGGCCAGCCATTTTTTTCAAGCTCATTGGACTTGTTTAATGCAATGCACCTTTGTATATTCACATGCATTCGCTTCATGCTGTAACCACTGTGCATAAAAATTTGGAAACATGGCATACAGTGTATCATTTGCTGTCTAAGTCATGTTTCCCATATTTTCCATTGCAAGATACAAGCCGGTTTGAGTGTTTGGGGCACATTTTAGCTAAAATCATCCTACGGGGCCTAACTGCTTATGCTAAAGCCTGCCTATTTTGAATGGCGTAGTGGTCACTGCAACCTCCAAAAAAAATCAGGACTTACTACCCCAATAACCTGCTAACTCACCCCTGAAATACTTACTTATTCACACTATTTTGTTCATTTGACTTGTTTCTAATTTGAAATGCCCATTTTTGTGGGGCCAGAAAGGTGCGTCTTTAAAAGGCCATTTCTACGATACCCCACTTTTGCGCGTCGGACCGCGACTTTTTCCGGAAACGCAGAAAAACCGCAATTTTCAGGAGAAACGAGACGTACATCCTCCCCCTCTGCCGCCCACCCACCCAACTGACAGCCAGCCAGCAGACAAGCACAGAGAATTCTGTGGGTCTGTCTGTGATGTCATAATGGGCCTGCTGATCAATGGCCAGCTCTCTGATTGGCTGCTGTGTTTGATTGACAGATTGAATCTGGCAGCTGATTGGCTGTCTACCCTAAAGTGCATTACACACCCCTGATGGTACCACTATCTAAGACTC
This sequence comes from Crinia signifera, assembly GCF_055691185.1. Taxonomy (NCBI): domain Eukaryota; kingdom Metazoa; phylum Chordata; class Amphibia; order Anura; family Myobatrachidae; genus Crinia; species Crinia signifera. The sequence continues at coordinate 831,865 of NW_028142514.1, read as the reverse complement.
CACCTCAGCTCATTGATTAATTATAAATTTAGAACAAATGATGGATGAAAGCAGGCAGGCCGGCCATTTTTTTCACGCTCATTGGAATTGTTTAATGCAATGCACCTTTGTATATTCACATGCATTCGCTTCATGCTGTAACCACTGTGCATAAAAATTTGGAAACATGGCATACAGTGTATCATTTGCTGTCTAAGTCATGTTTCCCATATTTTCATTTGTAAGATACAAGCCGGTTTGAGTGTTTGGGGCACATTTTAGCTAAAATCATCCTACGGGACCTAACTGCTTATGCTAAAGCCTGCCTATTTTGAATGACGTAGTGGTCACTGCAACCTCCAAAAAAATCAGGACTTACTACCCCAATAACCTGCTAACTCACCCCTGAAATACTTACTTATTCACACTATTTTGTTCATTTGACTTGTTTCTAATTTGAAATGCCCATTTTTGTGGGGCCAGAAAGGTGCGTCTTTAAAAGGCGATTTCTACGATACCCCACTTTTGCGCGTCGGACCGCGACTTTTTCCGGAAACGCAGAAAAACCGCAATTTTCAGGAGAAACGAGACGTACATCCTCCCCCTCTGCCGCCCACCCACCCAACTGACAGCCAGCCAGCAGACAAGCACAGAGAGTTCCGTGGGTCTGTCTGTGATGTCATAAAGGGCCTGCTGATCAATGGCCAGCTCTCTGATTGGCTGCTGTGTTTGATTGACAGATTGAATCTGGCAGCTGATTGGCTGTCTACCCTAAAGTGCATTACACACCCCTGATGGTACCACTGGCTAAGACTCCACCTCAGCTCATTGATTAATTATAAATTTAGAACAAATGATGGATGAAAGCAGGCAGGCCGGCCATTTTTTTCACGCTCATTGGACTTGTTTAATGCAATGCACCTTTGTATATTCACATGCATTCGCTTCATGCTGTAACCACTGTGCATAAACATTTGGAAACATGGCATACAGTGTATCATTTGCTGTCTAAGTCATGTTTCCCATATTTTCCATTGCAAGATACAAGCCGGTTTGAGTGTTTGGGGCACATTTTAGCTAAAATCATCCTACGGGGCCTAACTGCTTATGCTAAAGCCTGCCTATTTTGAATGGCGTAGTGGTCACTGCAACCTCCAAAAAAATCAGGACTTACTACCCCAATAACCTGCTAACTCACCCCTGAAATACTTACTTATTCACACTATTTTGTTCATTTGACTTGTTTCTAATTTGAAATGCCCATTTTTGTGGGGCCAGAAAGGTGCGTCTTTAAAAGGCGATTTCTACGATACCCCACTTTTGCGCGTCGGACCGCAACTTTTTCCGGAAACGCCGAAAAACCGCAATTTTCAGGAGAAACGAGACGTACATCCTCCCCCTCTGCCGCCCACCCACCCAACTGACAGCCAGCCAGCAGACAAGCACAGAGAGTTCCGTGGGTCTGTCTGTGATGTCATAAAGGGCCTGCTGATTAATGGCCAGCTCTCTGATTGGCTGCTGTGTTTGATTGACAGATTGAATCTGGCAGCTGATTGGCTGTCTACCCTAAAGTGCATTACACACCCCTGATGGTACCACTGGCTAAGACTCCACCTCAGCTCATTGATTAATTATAAATTTAGAACAAATAATGGATGAAAGCAGGCAGGCCGGCCATTTTTTTCACGCTCATTGGACTTGTTTAATGCAATGCACCTGTGTATATTCACATGCATTCGCTTCATGCTGTAACCACTGTGCATACAAATTTGGAAACATGGCATACAGTGTATCATTTGCTGTCTAAGTCATGTTTGCCATATTTTCCATTGCAAGATACAAGCCGGTTTGAGTGTTTGGGGCACATTTTAGCTAAAATCATCCTACGGGGCCTAACTGCTTATGCTAAAGCCTGCATATTTTGAATGGCGTAGTGGTCACTGCAACCTCCAAAAAAATCAGGACTTACTACCCCAATAACCTGCTAACTCACCCCTGAAATACTTACTTATTCAGACTATTTTGTTCATTTGACTTGTTTCTAATTTGAAATGCCCATTTTTGTGGGGCCAGAAAGGTGCGTCTTTAAAAGGCGATTTCTACGATACCCCACTTTTGCGCGTCGGACCGCGACTTTTTCCGGAAACGCAGAAAAACCGCAATTTTCAGGAGAAACGAGACGTACATCCTCCCCCTCTGCCGCCCACCCACCCAACTGACAGCCAGCCAGCAGACAAGCACAGAGAGTTCCGTGGGTCTGTCTGTGATGTCATAAAGGGCCTGCTGATCAATGGCCAGCTCTCTGATTGGCTGCTGTGTTTGATTGACAGATTGAATCTGGCAGCTGATTGGCTGTCTACCCTAAAGTGCATTACACACCCCTGATGGTACCACTGGCTAAGACTCCACCTCAGCTCATTGATTAATTATAAATTTAGAACAAATGATGGATGAAAGCAGGCAGGCCGGCCATTTTTTTCACGCTCATTGGACTTGTTTAATGCAATGCACCTTTGTATATTCACATGCATTCGCTTCATGCTGTAACCACTGTGCATAAACATTTGGAAACATGGCATACAGTGTATCATTTGCTGTCTAAGTCATGTTTCCCATATTTTCCATTGCAAGATACAAGCCGGTTTGAGTGTTTGGGGCACATTTTAGCTAAAATCATCCTACGGGGCCTAACTGCTTATGCTAAAGCCTGCCTATTTTGAATGGCGTAGTGGTCACTGCAACCTCCAAAAAAATCAGGACTTACTACCCCAATAACCTGCTAACTCACCCCTGAAATACTTACTTATTCACACTATTTTGTTCATTTGACTTGTTTCTAATTTGAAATGCCCATTTTTGTGGGGCCAGAAAGGTGCGTCTTTAAAAGGCGATTTCTACGATACCCCACTTTTGCGCGTCGGACCGCAACTTTTTCCGGAAACGCCGAAAAACCGCAATTTTCAGGAGAAACGAGACGTACATCCTCCCCCTCTGCCGCCCACCCACCCAACTGACAGCCAGCCAGCAGACAAGCACAGAGAGTTCCGTGGGTCTGTCTGTGATGTCATAAAGGGCCTGCTGATTAATGGCCAGCTCTCTGATTGGCTGCTGTGTTTGATTGACAGATTGAATCTGGCAGCTGATTGGCTGTCTACCCTAAAGTGCATTACACACCCCTGATGGTACCACTGGCTAAGACTCCACCTCAGCTCATTGATTAATTATAAATTTAGAACAAATGATGGATGAAAGCAGGCAGGCCGGCCATTTTTTTCACGCTCATTGGACTTGTTTAATGCAATGCACCTGTGTATATTCACATGCATTCGCTTCATGCTGTAACCACTGTGCATACAAATTTGGAAACATGGCATACAGTGTATCATTTGCTGTCTAAGTCATGTTTGCCATATTTTCCATTGCAAGATACAAGCCGGTTTGAGTGTTTGGGGCACATTTTAGCTAAAATCATCCTACGGGGCCTAACTGCTTATGCTAAAGCCTGCATATTTTGAATGGCGTAGTGGTCACTGCAACCTCCAAAAAAATCAGGACTTACTACCCCAATAACCTGCTAACTCACCCCTGAAATACTTACTTATTCAGACTATTTTGTTCATTTGACTTGTTTCTAATTTGAAATGCCCATTTCTGTGGGGCCAGAAAGGTGCGTCTTTAAAAGGCGATTTCTACGATACCCCACTTTTGCGCTTCGGACCACGACTTTTTCCGGAAACGCAGAAAAAACGCAATTTTCAGGAGAAACGAGACGTACATCCTCCCCCTCTGCCGCCCACCCACCCAACTGACAGCCAGCCAGCAGACAAGCACAGAGAGTTCCGTGGGTCTGTCTGTGATGTCATAAAGGGCCTGCTGATCAATGGCCAGCTCTCTGATTGGCTGCTGTGTTTGATTGACAGATTGAATCTGGCAGCTGATTGGCTGTCTACCCTAAAGTGCATTACACACCCCTGATGGTACCACTGGCTAAGACTCCACCTCAGCTCATTGATTAATTATAAATTTAGAACAAATGATGGATGAAAGCAGGCAGGCCGGCCATTTTTTTCACGCTCATTGGACTTGTTTAATGCAATGCACCTTTGTATATTCACATGCATTCGCTTCATGCTGTAACCACTGTGCATAAAAATTTGGAAACATGGCATACAGTGTATCATTTGCTGTCTAAGTCATGTTTCCCATATTTTCCATTGCAAGATACAAGCCGGTTTGAGTGTTTGGGGCACATTTTAGCTAAAATCATCCTACGGGGCCTAACTGCTTATGCTAAAGCCTGCCTATTTTGAATGGCGTAGTGGTCACTGCAACCTCCAAAAAAATCAGGACTTACTACCCCAATAACCTGCTAACTCACCCCTGAAATACTTACTTATTCACACTATTTTGTTCATTTGACTTGTTTCTAATTTGAAATGCCCATTTTTGTGGGGCCAGAAAGGTGCGTCTTTAAAAGGCGATTTCTACGATACCCCACTTTTGCGCGTCGGACCGCGACTTTTTCCGGAAACGCCGAAAAACCGCAATTTTCAGGAGAAACGAGACGTACATCCTCCCCCTCTGCCGCCCACCCACCCAACTGACAGCCAGCCAGCAGACAAGCACAGAGAGTTCCGTGGGTCTGTCTGTGTTGTCATAAAGGGCCTGCTGATTAATGGCCAGCTCTCTGATTGGCTGCTGTGTTTGATTGACAGATTGAATCTGGCAGCTGATTGGCTGTCTACCCTAAAGTGCATTACACACCCCTGATGGTACCACTGGCTAAGACTCCACCTCAGCTCATTGATTAATTATAAATTTAGAACAAATGATGGATGAAAGCAGGCAGGCCGGCCATTTTTTTCACGCTCATTGGACTTGTTTAATGCAATGCACCTGTGTATATTCACATGCATTCGCTTCATGCTGTAACCACTGTGCATACAAATTTGGAAACATGGCATACAGTGTATCATTTGCTGTCTAAGTCATGTTTGCCATATTTTCCATTGCAAGATACAAGCCGGTTTGAGTGTTTGGGGCACATTTTAGCTAAAATCATCCTACGGGGCCTAACTGCTTATGCTAAAGCCTGCATATTTTGAATGGCGTAGTGGTCACTGCAACCTCCAAAAAAATCAGGACTTACTACCCCAATAACCTGCTAACTCACCCCTGAAATACTTACTTATTCAGACTATTTTGTTCATTTGACTTGTTTCTAATTTGAAATGCCCATTTTTGTGGGGCCAGAAAGGTGCGTCTTTAAAAGGCGATTTCTACGATACCCCACTTTTGCGCGTCGGACCACGACTTTTTCCGGAAACGCAGAAAAAACGCAATTTTCAGGAGAAACGAGACGTACATCCTCCCCCTCTGCCGCCCACCCACCCAACTGACAGCCAGCCAGCAGACAAGCACAGAGAGTTCCGTGGGTCTGTCTGTGATGTCATAAAGGGCCTGCTGATCAATGGCCAGCTCTCTGATTGGCTGCTGTGTTTGATTGACAGATTGAATCTGGCAGCTGATTGGCTGTCTACCCTAAAGTGCATTACACACCCCTGATGGTACCATTGGCTAAGACTCCACCTCAGCTCATTGATTAATTATAAATTTAGAACAAATGATGGATGAAAGCAGGCAGGCCGGCCATTTTTTTCACGCTCATTGGACTTGTTTAATGCAATGCACCTTTGTATATTCACATGCATTCGCTTCATGCTGTAACCACTGTGCATAAAAATTTGGAAACATGGCATACAGTGTATCATTTGCTGTCTAAGTCATGTTTCCCATATTTTCCATTGCAAGATACAAGCCGGTTTGAGTGTTTGGGGCACATTTTAGCTAAAATCATCCTACGGGGCCTAACTGCTTATGCTAAAGCCTGCCTATTTTGAATGGCGTAGTGGTCACTGCAACCTCCAAAAAAATCAGGACTTACTACCCCAATAACCTGCTAACTCACCCCTGAAATACTTACTTATTCACACTATTTTGTTCATTTGACTTGTTTCTAATTTGAAATGCCCATTTTTGTGGGGCCAGAAAGGTGCGTCTTTAAAAGGCGATTTCTACGATACCCCACTTTTGCGCGTCGGACCGCGACTTTTTCCGGAAACGCCGAAAAACCGCAATTTTCAGGAGAAACGAGACGTACATCCTCCCCCTCTGCCGCCCACCCACCCAACTAACAGCCAGCCAGCAGACAAGCACAGAGAGTTCCGTGGGTCTGTCTGTGATGTCATAAAGGGCCTGCTGATCAATGGCCAGCTCTCTGATTGGCTGCTGTGTTTGATTGACAGATTGAATCTGGCAGCTGATTGGCTGTCTACCCAAAAGTGCATTACACACCCCTGATGGTACCACTGGCTAAGACTCCACCTCAGCTCATTGATTAATTATAAATTTAGAACAAATGATGGATGAAAGCAGGCAGGCCGGCCATTTTTTTCACGCTCATTGGACTTGTTTAATGCAATGCACCTTTGTATATTCACATGCATTCGCTTCATGCTGTAACCACTGTGCATAAAAATTTGGAAACATGGCATACAGTGTATCATTTGCTGTCTAAGTCATGTTTCCCATATTTTCCATTGCAAGATACAAGCCGGTTTGAGTGTTTGGGGCACATTTTAGCTAAAATCATCCTACGGGGCCTAACTGCTTATGCTAAAGCCTGCCTATTTTGAATGGCGTAGTGGTCAATGCAACCTCCAAAAAAATCAGGACTTACTACCCCAATAACCTGCTAACTCACCCCTGAAATACTTACTTATTCACACTATTTTGTTCATTTGACTTGTTTCTAATTTGAAATGCCCATTTGGTACTCTTTACCTAGAACGGCGCCAGCGATTGAAATCGCGGTCGTCGTGGGTAAAAATCGCGGTGATCGCGGTCATCGCGGGCATCGCGGGTAAATCGGGATGGCCGCGATGCCCGCGATGACCGCGATCACCGCGATTTTCCCATAGGGAACAATGTTAAAACGGCAGATTGACCGCGATTTTGCTGTTAAATGCCTCAATGGACCCGATTTGGGGCCAAATAGGCCAAATTAACCCTTAAATGCCCACCCAAATTTTTAACGCCACCCCACGATCCACACCAACCTGAAGCGTGGCGAGCGCAGCGAGCCCGCGAGGGGCGGCGGTACGCGTCCTCCGACCTTTTCATGCCCTACTATCCACTAGGGCGTGGTGTGAGAATATAATAGTGTGGCGAGCGCAGCGAGCCACCGAGCCCGAAGCATGGCGAGCGCAGCGAGCCCCGCGAGGGGACGCGGATACCTTCACAGGTAGACGCGTCCCCTCGCGGGCTTCACAGGTGTCCGCCTCGCCACGGACACCTGTGAAGCCCGCGAGGGGACGCGCATAACTGTGAAGGTATCCGCGTCCCCTCGCGGGGCTCGCTGCGCTCGCCACGCTTCGGGCTCGGTGGCTCGCTGCGCTCGCCACACTATTATATTCTCACACCACGCCCTAGTGGATAGTAGGGCATGAAAAGGTCGGAGGACGCGTACCGCCGCCCCTCGCGGGCTCGCTGCGCTCGCCACGCTTCGGGTTGGCGTGGATCGTGGGGTGGCGTTAAAAATTTGGGGGGACATTTAAGGGTTAATGGGCTCTGTGGCCCATTTAACATTGATTCCTATGGCCAAATCGGGTGGATTGAGCCATTTAACAGTAAAATCGGGTCCATCGCGCCTTTTAACATTGATTCCTATGGGAAATCGGGAGCATCGCGTCGCGGGCATCGCGGTTACATTTATGGCCGGCCGCGACGCGACCGACACGATTTCCATGTTTAACATTGGTTTCAATGGGAAATCGCGGGCATCGCGTCGGTCGCGTCGCGGCCATACATAAATGTACCCGCGATGCCCGCGACGGGCGCCCTTCTAGATAAAGAGTACCGCCCATTTTTGTGGGGCCAGAAAGGTGCGTCTTTAAAAGGCGATTTCTACGATACCCCACTTTTGCACGTCGGACCGCGACTTTTTCCGGAAACGCCGAAAAAACGCAATTTTCAGGAGAAACGAGACGTACATCCTCCCCCTCTGCCGCCCACCCACCCAACTGACAGCCAGCCAGCAGACAAGCACAGAGAATTCTGTGGGTCTGTCTGTGATGTCATAATGGGCCTGCTGATCAATGGCCAACTCTCTGATTGGCTGCTGTGTTTGATTGACAGATTAAATCTGGCAGCTGATTTGCTGTCTACCCTAAAGTGCATTACACACCCCTGATGGTACCACTATCTAAGACTCCACCTCAGCTCATTGATTAATTATAAATTTAGAACAAATGATGGATGAAAGCAGGCAGGCCGGACATTTTTTTCACGCTCATTGGACTTGGTTAATGCAATGCACCTTTGTATATTCACATGCATTCGCTTCATGCTGTAACCACTGTGCATAAAAATTTGGAAACATGGCATACAGTGTATCATTTGCTGTCTAAGTTATGTTTCCCATATTTTCATTTGCAAGATACAAGCCGGTTTGAGTGTTTGGGGCACATTTTAGCTAAAATCATCCTACGGGGCCTAACTGCTTATGCTAAAGCCTGCCTATTTTGAATGGCGTAGTGGTCACTGCAACCTCCCAAAAAATCAGGACTTACTACCCCAATAACCTGCTAACTCACCCCTGAAATACTTACTTATTCACACTATTTTGTTCATTTGACTTGTTTCTAATTTGAAATGCCCATTTTTGTGGGGCCAGAAAGGTGCGTCTTTAAAAGGCGATTTCTACGATACCCCATTTTTGCGCGTCGGACCGCGACTTTTTCCGGAAACGCCGAAAAACCGCAATTTTCAGGAGAAACGAGACGTACATCCTCCCCCTCTGCCGCCCACCCACCCAACTGACAGCCAGCCAGCAGACAAGCACAGAGAGTTCCGTGGGTCTGTCTGTGATGTCATAAAGGGCCTGCTGATCAATGGCCAGCTCTCTGATTGGCTGCTGTGTTTGATTGACAGATTGAATCTGGCAGCTGATTGGCTGTCTACCCTAAAGTGCATTACACACCCCTGATGGTACCACTGGCTAAGACTCTACCTCAGCTCATTGATTAATTATAAATTTAGAACAAATGATGGATGAAAGCAGGCAGGCCGGCCATTTTTTTCACGCTCATTGGACTTGTTTAATGCAATGCACCTTTGTATATTCACATGCATTCGCTTCATGCTGTAACCACTGTGCATAAACATTTGGAAACATGGCATACAGTGTATCATTTGCTGTCTAAGTCATGTTTCCCATATTTTCCATTGCAAGATACAAGCCGGTTTGAGTGTTTGGGGCACATTTTAGCTAAAATCATCCTACGGGGCCTAACTGCTTATGCTAAAGCCTGCCTATTTTGAATGGCGTAGTGGTCACTGCAACCTCCAAAAAAATCAGGACTTACTACCCCAATAACCTGCTAACTCACCCCTGAAATACTTACTTATTCACACTATTTTGTTCATTTGACTTGTTTCTAATTTGAAATGCCCATTTTTGTGGGGCCAGAAAGGTGCGTCTTTAAAAGGCGATTTCTACGATACCCCACTTTTGCGCGTCGGACCGCGACTTTTTCCGGAAACGCCGAAAAACCGCAATTTTCAGGAGAAACGAGACGTACATCCTCCCCCTCTGCCGCCCACCCACCCAACTGACAGCCAGCCAGCAGACAAGCACAGAGAGTTCCGTGGGTCTGTCTGTGATGTCATAAAGGGCCTGCTGATCAATGGCCAGCTCTCTGATTGGCTGCTGTGTTTGATTGACAGATTGAATCTGGCAGCTGATTGGCTGTCTACCCTAAAGTGCATTACACACCCCTGATAGTACCACTGGCTAAGACTCCACCTCAGCTCATTGATTAATTATAAATTTAGAACAAATGATGGATGAAAGCAGGCAGGCCGGCCATTTTTTTCACGCTCATTGGACTTGTTTAATGCAATGCACCTGTGTATATTCACATGCATTCGCTTCATGCTGTAACCACTGTGCATAAAAATTTGGAAACATGGCATACAGTGTATCATTTGCTGTCTAAGTCATGTTTCCCATATTTTCCATTGCAAGATACAAGCCGGTTTGAGTGTTTGGGGCACATTTTAGCTAAAATCATCCTACGGGGCCTAACTGCTTATGCTAAAGCCTGCCTATTTTGAATGGCGTAGTGGTCACTGCAACCTCCCAAAAAATCAGGACTTACTACCCCAATAACCTGCTAACTCACCCCTGAAATACTTACTTATTCACACTATTTTGTTCATTTGACTTGTTTCTAATTTGAAATGCCCATTTTTGTGGGGCCAGAAAGGTGCGTCTTTAAAAGGCGATTTCTACGATACCCCACTTTTGCGCGTCGGACCGCGACTTTTTCCGGAAACGCCGAAAAACCGCAATTTTCAGGAGAAACGAGACGTACATCCTCCCCCTCTGCCGCCCACCCACCCAACTGACAGCCAGCCAGCAGACAAGCACAGAGAGTTCCGTGGGTCTGTCTGTGATGTCATAAAGGGCCTGCTGATCAATGGCCAGCTCTCTGATTGGCTGCTGTGTTTGATTGACAGATTGAATCTGGCAGCTGATTGGCTGTCTACCCTAAAGTGCATTACACACCCCTGATGGTACCACTGGCTAAGACTCCACCTCAGCTCATTGATTAATTATAAATTTAGAACAAATGATGGATGAAAGCAGGCAGGCCGGCCATTTGTTTCACGCTCATTGGACTTGTTTAATGCAATGCACCTTTGTATATTCACATGCATTCGCTTCATGCTGTAACCACTGTGCATAAAAATTTGGAAACATGGCATACAGTGTATCATTTGCTGTCTAAGTCATGTTTCCCATATTTTCCATTGCAAGATACAAGCCGGTTTGAGTGTTTGGGGCACATTTTAGCTAAAATCATCCTACAGGGCCTAACTGCTTATGCTAAAGCCTGCCTATTTTGAATGGCGTAGTGGTCACTGCAACCTCCAAAAAAATCAGGACTTACTACCCCAATAACCTGCTAACTCACCCCTGAAATACTTACTTATTCACACTATTTTGTTCATTTGACTTGTTTCTAATTTGAAATGCCCATTTTTGTGGGGCCAGAAAGGTGCGTCTTTAAAAGGCGATTTCTTCGATACCCCACTTTTGCGCGTCGGACCGCGACTTTTTCCGGAAACGCCGAAAAACCACAATTTTCAGGAGAAACGAGACGTACATCCTCCCCCTCTGCCGCCCACCCACCCAACTGACAGCCAGCCAGCAGACAAGCACAGAGAGTTCCGTGGGTCTGTCTGTGATGTCATAAAGGGCCTGCTGATTAATGGCCAGCTCTCTGATTTTCTGCTGTGTTTGATTGACAGATTGAATCTGGCAGCTGATTGGCTGTCTACCCTAAAGTGCATTACACACCCCTGATGGTACCACTGGCTAAGACTCCACCTCAGCTCATTGATTAATTATAAATTTAGAACAAATGATGGATGAAAGCAGGCAGGCCGGCCATTTTTTTCACGCTCATTGGACTTGTTTAATGCAATGCACCTGTGTATATTCACATGCATTCGCTTCATGCTGTAACCACTGTGCATAAAAATTTGGAAACATGGCATACAGTGTATCATTTGCTGTCTAAGTCATGTTTCCCATATTTTCCATTGCAAGATACAAGCCGGTTTGAGTGTTTGGGGCACATTTTAGCTAAAATCATCCTACGGGGCCTAACTGCTTATGCTAAAGCCTGCCTATTTTGAATGGCGTAGTGGTCACTGCAACCTCCAAAAAAATCAGGACTTACTACCCCAATAACCTGCTAACTCACCCCTGAAATACTTACTTATTCACACTATTTTGTTCATTTGACTTGTTTCTAATTTGAAATGCCCATTTTTGTGGGGCCAGAAAGGTGCGTCTTTAAAAGGCGATTTCTACGATACCCCACTTTTGCGCGTCGGGCCGCGACTTTTTCCGGAAACGCCGAAAAACCGCAATTTTCAGGAGAAACGAGACGTACATCCTCCCCCTCTGCCGCCCACCCACCCAACTGACAGCCAGCCAGCAGACAAGCACAGAGAGTTCCGTGGGTCTGTCTGTGATGTCATAAAGGGCCTGCTGATCAATGGCCAGCTCTCTGATTGGCTGCTGTGTTTGATTGACAGATTGAATCTGGCAGCTGATTGGCTGTCTACCCTAAAGTGCATTACACACCCCTGATGGTACCACTGGCTAAGACTCCACCTCAGCTCATTGATTAATTATAAATTTAGAACAAATGATGGATGAAAGCAGGCAGGCCAGCCCTTTTTTTCAAGCTCATTGGACTTGTTTAATGCAATGCACCTTTGTATATTCACATGCATTCGCTTCATGCTGTAACCACTGTGCATAAAAATTTGGAAACATGGCATACAGTGTATCATTTGCTGTCTTAGTCATGTTTCCCATATTTTCCATTGCAAGATACAAGCCGGTTTGAGTATTTGGGGCACATTTTAGCTAAAATCATCCTACGGGGCCTAACTGCTTATGCTAAAGCCGGCCTATTTTGAATGGCGTAGTGGTCACTGCAACCTCCAAAAAAAATCAGGACTTACTACCCCAATAACCTGCTAACTCACCCCTGAAATACTTACTTATTCACACTATTTTGTTCATTTGACATGTTTCTAATTTGAAATGCCCATTTGGTACTCTTTACCTAGAACGGCGCCAGCGATTGAAATCGCGGTCGTCGTGGGTAAAAATCGCGGTGATCGCGGTCATCGCGGGCATCGCGGGTAAATCGGGATGGCCGCGATGCCCGCGATGACCGCGATCACCGCGATTTTCCCATAGGGAACAATGTTAAAACGGCAGATTGACCGCAATTTTGCTGTTAAATGCCTCAATGGACCCGATTTGGGGCCAAATAGGCCAAATTAACCCTTAAATGCCCACCCAAATTTTTAACGCCACCCCACGATCCACACCAACCCGAAGCGTGGCGAGCGCAGCGAGCCCGCGAGGGGCGGCGGTACGCGTCCTCCGACCTTTTCATGCCCTACTATCCACTAGGGCGTGGTGTGAGAATATAATAGTGTGGCGAGCGCAGCGAGCCACCGAGCCCGAAGCGTGGCGAGCGCAGCGAGCCCCGCGAGGGGACGCGGATACCTTCACAGGTAGACGCGTCCCCTCGCGGGCTTCACAGGTGTCCGCCTCGCCACGGACACCTGTGAAGCCCGCGAGGGGACGCGCATAACTGTGAAGGTATCCGCGTCCCCTCGCGGGGCTCGCTGCGCTCGCCACGCTTCGGGCTCGGTGGCTCGCTGCGCTCGCCACACTATTATATTCTCACACCACGCCCTAGTGGATAGTAGGGCATGAAAAGGTCGGAGGACGCGTACCGCCGCCCCTCGCGGGCTCGCTGCGCTCGCCACGCTTCGGGTTGGCGTGGATCGTGGGGTGGCGTTAAAAATTTGGGGGGACATTTAAGGGTTAATGGGCTCTGTGGCCCATTTAACATTGATTCCTATGGCCAAATCGGGTGGATTGAGCCATTTAACAGTAAAATCGGGTCCATCGCGCCTTTTAACATTGATTCCTATGGGAAATCGGGAGCATCGCGTCGCGGGCATCGCGGTTACATTTATGGCCGGCCGCGACGCGACCGACACGATTTCCATGTTTAACATTGGTTTCAATGGGAAATCGCGGGCATCGCGTCGGTCGCGTCGCGGCCATATATAAATGTACCCGCGATGCCCGCGACGGGCGCCCTTCTAGATAAAGAGTACCGCCCATTTTTGTGGGGCCAGAAAGGTGCGTCTTTAAAAGGCGATTTCTACGATACCCCACTTTTGCACGTCGGACCGCGACTTTTTCCGGAAACGCCGAAAAAACGCAATTTTCAGGAGAAACGAGACGTACATCCTCCCCCTCTGCCGCCCACCCACCCAACTGACAGCCAGCCAGCAGACAAGCACAGAGAATTCTGTGGGTCTGTCTGTGATGTCATAATGGGCCTGCTGATCAATGGCCAACTCTCTGATTGGCTGCTGTGTTTGATTGACAGATTGAATCTGGCAGCTGATTGGCTGTCTACCCTAAAGTGCATTACACACCCCTGATGGTACCACTATCTAAGACTCCACCTCAGCTCATTGATTAATTATAAATTTAGAACAAATGATGGATGAAAGCAGGCAGGCCGGACATTTTTTTCACGCTCATTGGACTTGGTTAATGCAATGCACCTTTGTATATTCACATGCATTCGCTTCATGCTGTAACCACTGTGCATAAAAATTTGGAAACATGGCATACAGTGTATCATTTGCTGTCTAAGTTATGTTTCCCATATTTTCATTTGCAAGATACAAGCCGGTTTGAGTGTTTGGGGCACATTTTAGCTAAAATCATCCTACGGGGCCTAACTGCTTATGCTAAAGCCTGCCTATTTTGAATGGCGTAGTGGTCACTGCAACCTCCCAAAAAATCAGGACTTACTACCCCAATAACCTGCTAACTCACCCCTGAAATACTTACTTATTCACACTATTTTGGTCATTTGACTTGTTTCTAATTTGAAATGCCCATTTTTGTGGGGCCAGAAAGGTGCGTCTTTAAAAGGCGATTTCTACGATACCCCATTTTTGCGCGTCGGACCGCGACTTTTTCCGGAAACGCCGAAAAACCGCAGTTTTCAGGAGAAACGAGACGTACAGCCAGCCAGCAGACAAGCACAGAGAGTTCCGTGGGTCTGTCTGTGATGTCATAAAGGGCCTGCTGATCAATGGCCAGCTCTCTGATTGGCTGCTGTGTTTGATTGACAGATTGAATCTGGCAGCTGATTGGCTGTCTACCCTAAAGTGCATTACACACCCCTGATGGTACCACTGGCTAAGACTCTACCTCAGCTCATTGATTAATTATAAATTTAGAACAAATGATGGATGAAAGCAGGCAGGCCGGCCATTTTTTTCACGCTCATTGGACTTGTTTAATGCAATGCACCTTTGTATATTCACATGCATTCGCTTCATGCTGTAACCACTGTGCATACAAATTTGGAAACATGGCATACAGTGTATCATTTGCTGTCTAAGTCATGTTTCCCATATTTTCCATTGCAAGATACAAGCCGGTTTGAGTGTTTGGGGCACATTTTAGCTAAAATCATCCTACGGGGCCTAACTGCTTATGCTAAAGCCTGCCTATTTTGAATGGCGTAGTGGTCACTGCAACCTCCAAAAAAATCAGGACTTACTACCCCAATAACCTGCTAACTCACCCCTGAAATACTTACTTATTCACACTATTTTGTTCATTTGACTTGTTTCTAATTTGAAATGCCCATTTTTGTGGGGCCAGAAAGGTGCGTCTTTAAAAGGCGATTTCTACGATACCCCACTTTTGCGCGTCGGACCGCGACTTTTTCCGGAAACGCCGAAAAACCGCAATTTTCAGGAGAAACGAGACGTACATCCTCCCCCTCTGCCGCCCACCCACCCAACTGACAGCCAGCCAGCAGACAAGCACAGAGAGTTCCGTGGGTCTGTCTGTTATGTCATAAAGGGCCTGCTGATCAATGGCCAGCTCTCTGATTGGCTGCTGTGTTTGATTGACAGATTGAATCTGGCAGCTGATTGGCTGTCTACCCTAAAGTGCATTACACACCCCTGATGGTACCACTGGCTAAGACTCCACCTCAGCTCATTGATTAATTATAAATTTAGAACAAATGATGGATGAAAGCAGGCAGGCCGGCCATTTTTTTCACGCTCATTGGACTTGTTTAATGCAATGCACCTGTGTATATTCACATGCATTCGCTTCATGCTGTAACCACTGTGCATAAAAATTTGGAAACATGGCATACAGTGTATCATTTGCTGTCTAAGTCATGTTTCCCATATTTTCCATTGCAAGATACAAGCCGGTTTGAGTGTTTGGGGCACATTTTAGCTAAAATCATCCTACGGGGCCTAACTGCTTATGCTAAAGCCTGCCTATTTTGAATGGCGTAGTGGTCACTGCAACCTCCAAAAAAATCAGGACTTACTACCCCAATAACCTGCTAACTCACCCCTGAAATACTTACTTATTCACACTATTTTGTTCATTTGACTTGTTTCTAATTTGAAATGCCCATTTTTGTGGGGCCAGAAAGGTGCGTCTTTAAAAGGCGATTTCTACGATACCCCACTTTTGCGCGTCGGACCGCGACTTTTTCCGGAAACTCCGAAAAACCGCAATTTTCAGGAGAAACGAGACGTACATCCTCCCCCTCTGCCGCCCACCCACCCAACTGACAGCCAGCCAGCAGACAAGCACAGAGAGTTCCGTGGGTCTGTCTGTGATGTCATAAAGGGCCTGCTGATCAATGGCCAGCTCTCTGATTGGCTGCTGTGTTTGATTGACAGATTGAATCTGGCAGCTGATTGGCTGTCTACCCTAAAGTGCATTACACACCCCTGATGGTACCACTGGCTAAGACTCCACCTCAGCTCATTGATTAATTATAAATTTAGAACAAATGATGGATGAAAGCAGGCAGGCCGGCCATTTGTTTCACGCTCATTGGACTTGTTTAATGCAATGCACCTTTGTATATTCACATGCATTCGCTTCATGCTGTAACCACTGTGCATAAAAATTTGGAAACATGGCATACAGTGTATCATTTGCTGTCTAAGTCATGTTTCCCATATTTTCATTTGCAAGATACAAGCCGGTTTGAGTGTTTGGGGCACATTTTAGCTAAAATCATCCTACGGGGCCTAACTGCTTATGCTAAAGCCTGCCTATTTTGAATGGCGTAGTGGTCACTGCAACCTCCAAAAAAATCAGGACTTACTACCCCAATAACCTGCTAACTCACCCCTGAAATACTTACTTATTCACACTATTTTGTTCATTTGACTTGTTTCTAATTTGAAATGCCCATTTTTGTGGGGCCAGAAAGGTGCGTCTTTAAAAGGCGATTTCTACGATACCCCACTTTTGCGCGTCGGACCGCGACTTTTTCCGGAAACGCCGAAAAACCGCAATTTTCAGGAGAAACGAGACGTACATCCTCCCCCTCTGCCGCCCACCCACCCAACTGACAGCCAGCCAGCAGACAAGCACAGAGAGTTCCGTGGGTCTGTCTGTGATGTCATAAAGGGCCTGCTGATCAATGGCCAGCTCTCTGATTGGCTGCTGTGTTTGATTGACAGATTGAATCTGGCAGCTGATTGGCTGTCTACCCTAAAGTGCATTACACACCCCTGATGGTACCACTGGCTAAGACTCCACCTCAGCTCATTGATTAATTATAAATTTAGAACAAATGATGGATGAAAGCAGGCAGGCCGGCCATTTTTTTCCCGCTCATTGGACTTGTTTAATGCAATGCACCTTTGTATATTCACATGCATTCGCTTCATGCTGTAACCACTGTGCATAAAAATTTGGAAACATGGCATACAGTGTATCATTTGCTGTCTAAGTCATGTTTCCCATATTTTCCATTGCAAGATACAAGCCGGTTTGAGTGTTTGGGGCACATTTTAGCTAAAATCATCCTACGGGGCCTAACTGCTTATGCTAAAGCCTGCCTATTTTGAATGGCGTAGTGGTCACTGCAACCTCCAAAAAAATCAGGACTTACTACCCCAATAACCTGCTAACTCACCCCTGAAATACTTACTTATTCACACTATTTTGTTCATTTGACTTGTTTCTAATTTGAAATGCCCATTTTTGTGGGGCCAGAAAGGTGCGTCTTTAAAAGGCGATTTCTACGATACCCCACTTTTGCGCGTCGGACCGCGACTTTTTCCGGAAACGCCGAAAAACCGCATTTTTCAGGAGAAACGAGACGTACATCCTCCCCCTCTGCCGCCCACCCACCCAACTGACAGCCAGCCAGCAGACAAGCACAGAGAGTTCCGTGGGTCTGTCTGTGATGT
This sequence comes from Crinia signifera, assembly GCF_055691185.1. Classification (NCBI taxonomy): domain Eukaryota; kingdom Metazoa; phylum Chordata; class Amphibia; order Anura; family Myobatrachidae; genus Crinia; species Crinia signifera. The sequence goes on along the minus strand of NW_028142514.1, from coordinate 813,943 downwards.
CATAAAGGGCCTGCTGATCAATGGCCAGCTCTCTGATTGGCTGCTGTGTTTGATTGACAGATTGAATCTGGCAGCTGATTGGCTGTCTACCCTAAAGTGCATTACACACCCCTGATGGTACCACTGGCTAAGACTCCACATCAGCTCATTGATTAATTATAAATTTAGAACAAATGATGGATGAAAGCAGGCAGGCCGGCCATTTTTTTCACGCTCATTGGACTTGTTTAATGCAATGCACCTTTGTATATTCACATGCATTCGCTTCATGCTGTAACCACTGTGCATAAAAATTTGGAAACATGGCATACAGTGTATCATTTGCTGTCTAAGTCATGTTTCCCATATTTTCCATTGCAAGATACAAGCCAGTTTGAGTGTTTGGGGCACATTTTAGCTAAAATCATCCTACGGGGCCTAACTGCTTATGCTAAAGCCTGCCTATTTTGAATGGCGTAGTGGTCACTGCAACCTCCAAAAAAATCAGGACTTACTACCCCAATAACCTGCTAACTCACCCCTGAAATACTTACTTATTCACACTATTTTGTTCATTTGACTTGTTTCTAATTTGAAATGCCCATTTTTGTGGGGCCAGAAAGGTGCGTCTTTAAAAGGCGATTTCTACGATACCCCACTTTTGCGCGTCGGACCGCGACTTTTTCCGGAAACGCCGAAAAACCGCAATTTTCAGGAGAAACGAGACGTACATCCTCCCCCTCTGCCGCCCACCCACCCAACTGACAGCCAGCCAGCAGACAAGCACAGAGAGTTCCGTGGGTCTGTCTGTGATGTCATAAAGGGCCTGCTGATCAATGGCCAGCTCTCTGATTGGCTGCTGTGTTTGATTGACAGATTGAATCTGGCAGCTGATTGGCTGTCTACCCTAAAGTGCATTACACACCCCTGATGGTACCACTGGCTAAGACTCCACCTCAGCTCATTGATTAATTATAAATTTAGAACAAATGATGGATGAAAGCAGGCAGGCCGGCCATTTGTTTCACGCTCATTGGACTTGTTTAATGCAATGCACCTTTGTATATTCACATGCATTCGCTTCATGCTGTAACCACTGTGCATAAAAATTTGGAAACATGGCATACAGTGTATCATTTGCTGTCTAAGTCATGTTTCCCATATTTTCCATTGCAAGATACAAGCCGGTTTGAGTATTTGGGGCACATTTTAGCTAAAATCATCCTACGGGGCCTAACTGCTTATGCTAAAGCCGGCCTATTTTGAATGGCGTAGTGGTCACTGCAACCTCCAAAAAAATCAGGACTTACTACCCCAATAACCTGCTAACTCACCCCTGAAATACTTACTTATTCACACTATTTTGTTCATTTGACTTGTTTCTAATTTGAAATGCCCATTTTCGTGGGGCCAGAAAGGTGCGTCTTTAAAAGACGATTTCTACGATACCCCACTTTTGCGCGTCGGACCGCGACTTTTTCCGGAAACGCCGAAAAACCGCAATTTTCAGGAGAAACGAGACGTACATCCTCCCCCTCTGCCGCCCACCCACCCAACTGACAGCCAGCCAGCAGACAAGCACAGAGAGTTCCGTGGGTCTGTCTGTGATGTCATAAAGGGCCTGCTGATCAATGGCCAGCTCTCTGATTGGCTGCTGTGTTTCATTGACAGATTGAATCTGGCAGCTGATTGGCTGTCTACCCTAAAGTGCATTACACACCCCTGATGGTACCACTGGCTAAGACTCCACCTCAGCTCATTGATTAATTATAAATTTAGAACAAATGATGGATGAAAGCAGGCAGGCCGGCCCTTTTTTTCAAGCTCATTGGACTTGTTTAATGCAATGCACCTTTGTATATTCACATGCATTCGCTTCATGCTGTAACCACTGTGCATAAAAATTTGGAAACATGGCATACAGTGTATCATTTGCTGTCTAAGTCATGTTTCCCATATTTTCCATTGCAAGATACAAGCCGGTTTGAGTGTTTGGGGCACATTTTAGCTAAAATCATCCTACGGGGCCTAACTGCTTATGCTAAAGCCTGCCTATTTTGAATGGCGTAGTGGTCACTGCAACCTCCAAAAAAAATCAGGACTTACTACCCCAATAACCTGCTAACTCACCCCTGAAATACTTACTTATTCACACTATTTTGTTCATTTGACTTGTTTCTAATTTGAAATGCCCATTTTTGTGGGGCCAGAAAGGTGCGTCTTTAAAAGGCGATTTCTACGATACCCCATTTTTGCGCGTCGGACCGCGACTTTTTCCGGAAACGCAGAAAAACCGCAATTTTCAGGAGAAACGAGACGTACATCCTCCCCCTCTGCCGCCCACCCACCCAACTGACAGCCAGCCAGCAGACAAGCACAGAGAGTTCCGTGGGTCTGTCTGTGATGTCATAAAGGGCCTGCTGATCAATGGCCAGCTCTCTGATTGGCTGCTGTGTTTGATTGACAGATTGAATCTGGCAGCTGATTGGCTGTCTACCCTAAAGTGCATTACACACCCCTGATGGTACCACTGGCTAAGACTCCACCTCAGCTCATTGATTAATTATAAATTTCGAACAAATGATGGATGAAAGCAGGCAGGCCGGCCATTTCTTTCACGCTCATTGGACTTGTTTAATGCAATGCACCTTTGTATATTCACATGCATTCGCTTCATGCTGTAACCACTGTGCATAAAAATTTGGAAACATGGCATACAGTGTATCATTTGCTGTCTAAGTCATGTTTCCCATATTTTCATTTGCAAGATACAAGCCGGTTTGAGTGTTTGGGGCACATTTTAGCTAAAATCATACTACGGGGCCTAACTGCTTATGCTAAAGCCTGCCTATTTTGAATGGCGTAGTGGTCACTGCAACCTCCAAAAAAATCAGGACTTACTACCCCAATAACCTGCTAACTCACCCCTGAAATACTTACTTATTCACACTATTTTGTTCATTTGACTTGTTTCTAATTTGAAATGCCCATTTTTGTGGGGCCAGAAAGGTGCGTCTTTAAATGGCGATTTCTACGATACCCCACTTTTGCGTGTCGGACCGCGACTTTTTCCGGAAACGCCGAAAAACCGCAATTTTCAGGAGAAACGAGACGTACATCCTCCCCCTCTGCCGCCCACCCACCCAACTGACAGCCAGCCAGCAGACAAGCACAGAGAGTTCCGTGGGTCTGTCTGTGATGTCATAAAGGGCCTGCTGATCAATGGCCAGCTCTCTGATTGGCTGCTGTGTTTGATTGACAGATTGAATCTGGCAGCTGATTGGCTGTCTACCCTAAAGTGCATTACACACCCCTGATGGTACCACTGGCTAAGACTCCACCTCAGCTCATTGATTAATTATAAATTTAGAACAAATGATGGATGAAAGCAGGCAGGCCGGCCATTTTTTTCACGCTCATTGGACTTGTTTAATGCAATGCACCTTTGTATATTCACATGCATTCGCTTCATGCTGTAACCACTGTGCATAAAAATTTGGAAACATGGCATACAGTGTATCATTTGCTGTCTAAGTCATGTTTCCCATATTTTCCATTGCAAGATACAAGCCGGTTTGAGTGTTTGGGGCACATTTTAGCTAAAATCATCCTACGGGGCCTAACTGCTTATGCTAAAGCCTGCCTATTTTGAATGGCGTAGTGGTCACTGCAACCTCCAAAAAAATCAGGACTTACTACCCCAATAACCTGCTAACTCACCCCTGAAATACTTACTTATTCACACTATTTTGTTCATTTGACTTGTTTCTAATTTGAAATGCCCATTTTTGTGGGGCCAGAAAGGTGCGTCTTTAAAAGGCAATTTCTACGATACCCCACTTTTGCGCGTCGGGCCGCGACTTTTTCCGGAAACGCCGAAAAACCGCAATTTTCAGGAGAAACGAGACGTACATCCTCCCCCTCTGCCGCCCACCCACCCAACTGACAGCCAGCCAGCAGACAAGCACAGAGAGTTCCGTGGGTCTGTCTGTGATGTCATAAAGGGCCTGCTGATCAATGGCCAGCTCTCTGATTGGCTGCTGTGTTTGATTGACAGATTGAATCTGGCAGCTGATTGGCTGTCTACCCTAAAGTGCATTACACACCCCTGATGGTACCACTGGCTAAGACTCCACCTCAGCTCATTGATTAATTATAAATTTAGAACAAATGATGGATGAAAGCAGGAAGGCCGGCCCTTTTTTTCAAGCTCATTGGACTTGTTTAATGCAATGCACCTTTGTATATTCACATGCATTCGCTTCATGCTGTAACCACTGTGCATAAAAATTTGGAAACATGGCATACAGTGTATCATTTGCTGTCTTAGTCATGTTTCCCATATTTTCCATTGCAAGATACAAGCCGGTTTGAGTATTTGGGGCACATTTTAGCTAAAATCATCCTACGGGGCCTAACTGCTTATGCTAAAGCCGGCCTATTTTGAATGGCGTAGTGGTCACTGCAACCTCCAAAAAAATCAGGACTTACTACCCCAATAACCTGCTAACTCACCCCTGAAATACTTACTTATTCACACTATTTTGTTCATTTGACTTGTTTCTAATTTGAAATGCCCATTTTCGTGGGGCCAGAAAGGTGCGTCTTTAAAAGACGATTTCTACGATACCCCACTTTTGCGCGTCGGACCGCGAATTTTTACGGAAACGCCGAAAAACCGCAATTTTCAGGAGAAACGAGACGTACATCCTCCCCCTCTGCCGCCCACCCACCCAACTGACAGCCAGCCAGCAGACAAGCACAGAGAGTTCCGTGGGTCTGTCTGTGATGTCATAAAGGGCCTGCTGATCAATGGCCAGCTCTCTGATTGGCTGCTGTGTTTCATTGACAGATTGAATCTGGCAGCTGATTGGCTGTCTACCCTAAAGTGCATTACACACCCCTGATGGTACCACTGGCTAAGACTCCACCTCAGCTCATTGATTAATTATAAATTTAGAACAAATGATGGATGAAAGCAGGCAGGCCGGCCATTTTTTTCACGCTCATTGGACTTGTTTAATGCAATGCACCTTTGTATATTCACATGCATTCGCTTCATGCTGTAACCACTGTGCATAAAAATTTGGAAACATGGCATACAGTGTATCATTTGCTGTCTAAGTCATGTTTCCCATATTTTCCATTGCAAGATACAAGCCGGTTTGAGTGTTTGGGGCACATTTTAGCTAAAATCATCCTACGGGGCCTAACTGCTTATGCTAAAGCCTGCCTATTTTGAATGGCGTAGTGGTCACTGCAACCTCCAAAAAAATCAGGACTTACTACCCCAATAACCTGCTAACTCACCCCTGAAATACTTACTTATTCACACTATTTTGTTCATTTGACTTGTTTCTAATTTGAAATGCCCATTTTTGTGGGGCCAGAAAGGTGCGTCTTTAAAAGGCGATTTCTACGATACCCCACTTTTGCGCGTCGGACCGCGACTTTTTCCGGAAACGCCGAAAAACCGCAATTTTCAGGAGAAACGAGACGTACATCCTCCCCCTCTGCCGCCCACCCACCCAACTGACAGCCAGCCAGCAGACAAGCACAGAGAGTTCCGTGGGTCTGTCTGTGATGTCATAAAGGGCCTGCTGATCAATGGCCAGCTCTCTGATTGGCTGCTGTGTTTGATTGACAGATTGAATCTGGCAGCTGATTGGCTGTCTACCCTAAAGTGCATTACACACCCCTGATGGTACCACTGGCTAAGACTCCACCTCAGCTCATTGATTAATTATAAATTTAGAACAAATGATGGATGAAAGCAGGCAGGCCGGCCATTTTTTTCACGCTCATTGGACTTGTTTAATGCAATGCACCTGTGTATACTCACATGCATTCGCTTCATGCTGTAACCACTGTGCATAAAAATTTGGAAACATGGCATACAGTGTATCATTTGCTGTCTAAGTCATGTTTCCCATATTTTCCATTGCAAGATACAAGCCGGTTTGAGTGTTTGGGGCACATTTTAGCTAAAATCATCCTACGGGGCCTAACTGCTTATGCTAAAGCCTGCCTATTTTGAATGGCGTAGTGGTCACTGCAACCTCCAAAAAAATCAGGACTTACTACCCCAATAACCTGCTAAGTCACCCCTGAAATACTTACTTATTCACACTATTTTTTTCATTTGACTTGTTTCTAATTTGAAATGCCCATTTTTGTGGGGCCAGAAAGGTGCGTCTTTAAAAGGCGATTTCTACGATACCCCACTTTTGCGCGTCGGACCGCGACTTTTTCCGGAAACGCCGAAAAACCGCAATTTTCAGGAGAAACGAGACGTACATCCTCCCCCTCTGCCGCCCACCCACCCAACTGACAGCCAGCCAGCAGACAAGCACAGAGAGTTCCGTGGGTCTGTCTGTGATGTCATAAAGGGCCTGCTGATCAATGGCCAGCTCTCTGATTGGCTGCTGTGTTTGATTGACAGATTGAATCTGGCAGCTGATTGGCTGTCTACCCTAAAGTGCATTACACACCCCTGATGGTACCACTGGCTAAGACTCCACCTCAGCTCATTGATTAATTATAAATTTAGAACAAATGATGGATGAAAGCAGGCAGGCCGGCCATTTGTTTCACGCTCATTGGACTTGTTTAATGCAATGCACCTTTGTATATTCACATGCATTCGCTTCATGCTGTAACCACTGTGCATAAAAATTTGGAAACATGGCATACAGTGTATCATTTGCTGTCTAAGTCATGTTTCCTATATTTTCATTTGCAAGATACAAGCCGGTTTGAGTGTTTGGGGCACATTTTAGCTAACATCATCCTACGGGGCCTAACTGCTTATGCTAAAGCCTGCCTATTTTGAATGGCGTAGTGGTCACTGCAACCTCCAAAAAAATCAGGACTTACTACCCCAATAACCTGCTAACTCACCCCTGAAATACTTACTTATTCACACTATTTTGTTCATTTGACTTGTTTCTAATTTGAAATGCCCATTTTTGTGGGGCCAGAAAGGTGCGTCTTTAAAAGGCGATTTCTACGATACCCCACTTTTGCGCGTCGGACCGCGACTTTTTCCGGAAACGCCGAAAAACCGCAATTTTCAGGAGAAACGAGACGTACATCCTCCGGTACTCTTTACTTAGAAGGGCGCCCACGATTTTGATCGTGGGCATCGTTAGTAAAAAATCTCGGGCATCTCGGGGATTGAATGCACTAAAAAATCGGGTGCGATCAACCGACGAGATGCCCGAGATTTCCCATAGGGAACAATGTTAAATGTCTCAATTGACCCAATTTTCCTGTTCAATGCCTCAATTGACCCGATTTTTCCATAGTAAACAATGTTAAATGGGCCACAGAGGCCAAATAGGCACCCTGAAGTGTATAATGGCCACCCGAATTGTTAACGCCACCCCACGATCAACGTCAACCCGATGCGTGGCGAGCGCAGCGAGCCCGCGAGGGGCGGCGGTACGCGTCCTACGACCTTTTCATACCCCCAATATCCACGTCGGCGTGGAGTTGAGAATAGAAAGTGTGGCGAGCGCAGCGAGCCACCGAGCCCGAAGCGTGGCGAGCGCAGCGAGCCCCGCGAGGGTACGCGGACAGCTGTGAAGCCCGCGAGGGGACGCGGATACCTGTGAAGGTATCCGCGTCCCCTCGCGGGGCTCGCTGCGCTCGCCACGCTTCGGGCTCGGTGGCTCGCTGCGCTCGCCACACTTTCTATTCTCAACTCCACGCCGACGTGGATAGTGGGGGTATGAAAAGGTCGTAGGACGCGTACCGCCGCCCCTCGCGGGCTCGCTGCGCTCGCCACGCTTCGGGTTGACGTTGATCGTGGGGTGGCGTTAACAATTCGGGTGGCCATTATTCACTTCAGGGTGCCTATTTGGCCTCTGTGGCCCATTTAACATTGTATCCTATGGAAAAATTGGGTCAATTGAGGCATTGAACAGGAAAATCGGGTCAATTGAGACATTTAACATTGTTCCCTATGGGAAATCTCGGGCATCTCGTCGGTTGATCGCACCCGATTTTTTAGTGCATTCAATCCCCGAGATGCCCGAGATGGGCGCCCTTCTAAGTAAAGAGTACCCATCCTCCCCCTCTGCCGCCCACCCACCCAACTGACAGCCAGCCAGCAGACAAGCACAGAGAGTTCCGTGGGTCTGTCTGTGATGTCATAAAGGGCCTGCTGATCAATGGCCAGCTCTCTGATTGGCTGCTGTGTTTGATTGACAGATTGAATCTGGCAGCTGATTGGCTGTCTACCCTAAAGTGCATTACACACCCCTGATGGTACCACTGGCTAAGACTCCACCTCAGCTCATTGATTAATTATAAATTTAGAACAAATGATGGATGAAAGCAGGCAGGCCGGCCATTTGTTTCACGCTCATTGGACTTGTTTAATGCAATGCACCTTTGTATATTCACATGCATTCGCTTCATGCTGTAACCACTGTGCATAAAAATTTGGAAACATGGCATACAGTGTATCATTTGCTGTCTAAGTCATGTTTCCCATATTTTCATTTGCAAGATACAAGCCGGTTTGAGTGTTTGGGGCACATTTTAGCTAAAATCATCCTACGGGGCCTAACTGCTTATGCTAAAGCCTGCCTATTTTGAATGGCGTAGTGGTCACTGCAACCTCCAAAAAAATCAGGACTTACTACCCCAATAACCTGCTAACTCACCCCTGAAATACTTACTTATTCACACTATTTTGTTCATTTGACTTGTTTCTAATTTGAAATGCCCATTTTTGTGGGGCCAGAAAGGTGCGTCTTTAAAAGGCGATTTCTACGATACCCCACTTTTGCGCGTCGGACCGCGACTTTTTCCGGAAACGCCGAAAAACCGCAATTTTCAGGAGAAACGAGACGTACATCCTCCCCCTCTGCCGCCCACCCACCCAACTGACAGCCAGCCAGCAGACAAGCACAGAGAGTTCCGTGGGTCTGTCTGTGATGTCATAAAGGGCCTGCTGATCAATGGCCAGCTCTCTGATTGGCTGCTGTGTTTGATTGACAGATTGAATCTGGCAGCTGATTGGCTGTCTACCCTAAAGTGCATTACACACCCCTGATGGTACCACTGGCTAAGACTCCACCTCAGCTCATTGATTAATTATAAATTTAGAACAAATGATGGATGAAAGCAGGCAGGCCGGCCATTTGTTTCACGCTCATTGGACTTGTTTAATGCAATGCACCTTTGTATATTCACATGCATTCGCTTCATGCTGTAACCACTGTGCATAAAAATTTGGAAACATGGCATACAGTGTATCATTTGCTGTCTAAGTCATGTTTCCCATATTTTCATTTGCAAGATACAAACCGGTTTGAGTGTTTGGGGCACATTTTAGCTAAAATCATCCTACGGGGCCTAACTGCTTATGCTAAAGCCTGCCTATTTTGAATGGCGTAGTGGTCACTGCAACCTCCAAAAAAATCAGGACTTACTACCCCAATAACCTGCTAACTCACCCCTGAAATACTTACTTATTCACACTATTTTGTTCATTTGACTTGTTTCTAATTGAAATGCCCATTTTTGTGGGGCCAGAAAGGTGCGTCTTTAAAAGGCGATTTCTACGATACCCCACTTTTGCGCGTCGGACCGCGACTTTTTCCGGAAACGCCGAAAAACCGCAATTTTCAGGAGAAACGAGACGTACATCCTCCCCCTCTGCCGCCCACCCACCCAACTGACAGCCAGCCAGCAGACAAGCACAGAGAGTTCCGTGGGTCTGTCTGTGATGTCATAAAGGGCCTGCTGATCAATGGCCAGCTCTCTGATTGGCTGCTGTGTTTGATTGACAGATTGAATCTGGCAGCTGATTGGCTGTCTACCCTAAAGTGCATTACACACCCCTGATGGTACCACTGGCTAAGACTCCACCTCAGCTCATTGATTAATTATAAATTTAGAACAAATGATGGATGAAAGCAGGCAGGCCGGCCATTTTTTTCACGCTCATTGGACTTGTTTAATGCAATGCACCTGTGTATACTCACATGCATTCGCTTCATGCTGTAACCACTGTGCATAAAAATTTGGAAACATGGCATACAGTGTATCATTTGCTGTCTAAGTCATGTTTCCCATATTTTCCATTGCAAGATACAAGCCGGTTTGAGTGTTTGGGGCACATTTTAGCTAAAATCATCCTACGGGGCCTAACTGCTTATGCTAAAGCCTGCCTATTTTGAATGGCGTAGTGGTCACTGCAACCTCCAAAAAAATCAGGACTTACTACCCCAATAACCTGCTAAGTCACCCCTGAAATACTTACTTATTCACACTATTTTTTTCATTTGACTTGTTTCTAATTTGAAATGCCCATTTTTGTGGGGCCAGAAAGGTGCGTCTTTAAAAGGCGATTTCTACGATACCCCACTTTTGCGCGTCGGACCGCGACTTTTTCCGGAAACGCCGAAAAACCGCAATTTTCAGGAGAAACGAGACGTACATCCTCCCCCTCTGCCGCCCACCCACCCAACTGACAGCCAGCCAGCAGACAAGCACAGAGAGTTCCGTGGGTCTGTCTGTGATGTCATAAAGGGCCTGCTGATCAATGGCCAGCTCTCTGATTGGCTGCTGTGTTTGATTGACAGATTGAATCTGGCAGCTGATTGGCTGTCTACCCTAAAGTGCATTACACACCCCTGATGGTACCACTGGCTAAGACTCCACCTCAGCTCATTGATTAATTATAAATTTAGAACAAATGATGGATGAAAGCAGGCAGGCCGGCCATTTGTTTCACGCTCATTGGACTTGTTTAATGCAATGCACCTTTGTATATTCACATGCATTCGCTTCATGCTGTAACCACTGTGCATAAAAATTTGGAAACATGGCATACAGTGTATCATTTGCTGTCTAAGTCATGTTTCCTATATTTTCATTTGGAAGATACAAGCCGGTTTGAGTGTTTGGGGCACATTTTAGCTAACATCATCCTACGGGGCCTAACTGCTTATGCTAAAGCCTGCCTATTTTGAATGGCGTAGTGGTCACTGCAACCTCCAAAAAAATCAGGACTTACTACCCCAATAACCTGCTAACTCACCCCTGAAATACTTACTTATTCACACTATTTTGTTCATTTGACTTGTTTCTAATTTGAAATGCCCATTTTTGTGGGGCCAGAAAGGTGCGTCTTTAAAAGGCGATTTCTACGATACCCCACTTTTGCGCGTCGGACCGCGACTTTTTCCGGAAACGCCGAAAAACCGCAATTTTCAGGAGAAACGAGACGTACATCCTCCGGTACTCTTTACTTAGAAGGGCGCCCACGATTTTGATCGTGGGCATCGTTAGTAAAAAATCTCGGGCATCTCGGGGATTGAATGCACTAAAAAATCGGGTGCGATCAACCGACGAGATGCCCGAGATTTCCCATAGGGAACAATGTTAAATGTCTCAATTGACCCAATTTTCCTGTTCAATGCCTCAATTGACCCGATTTTTCCATAGTAAACAATGTTAAATGGGCCACAGAGGCCAAATAGGCACCCTGAAGTGTATAATGGCCACCCGAATTGTTAACGCCACCCCACGATCAACGTCAACCCGATGCGTGGCGAGCGCAGCGAGCCCGCGAGGGGCGGCGGTACGCGTCCTACGACCTTTTCATACCCCCAATATCCACGTCGGCGTGGAGTTGAGAATAGAAAGTGTGGCGAGCGCAGCGAGCCACCGAGCCCGAAGCGTGGCGAGCGCAGCGAGCCCCGCGAGGGTACGCGGACAGCTGTGAAGCCCGCGAGGGGACGCGGATACCTGTGAAGGTATCCGCGTCCCCTCGCGGGGCTCGCTGCGCTCGCCACGCTTCGGGCTCGGTGGCTCGCTGCGCTCGCCACACTTTCTATTCTCAATTCCACGCCGACGTGGATAGTAGGGGTATGAAAAGGTCGTAGGACGCGTACCGCCGCCCCTCGCGGGCTCGCTGCGCTCGCCACGCTTCGGGTTGACGTTGATCGTGGGGTGGCGTTAACAATTCGGGTGGCCATTATTCACTTCAGGGTGCCTATTTGGCCTCTGTGGCCCATTTAACATTGTTTCCTATGGAAAAATTGGGTCAATTGAGGCATTGAACAGGAAAATCGGGTCAATTGAGACATTTAACATTGTTCCCTATGGGAAATCTCGGGCATCTCGTCGGTTGATCGCACCCGATTTTTTAGTGCATTCAATCCCCGAGATGCCCGAGATGGGCGCCCTTCTAAGTAAAGAGTACCCATCCTCCCCCTCTGCCGCCCACCCACCCAACTGACAGCCAGCCAGCAGACAAGCACAGAGAGTTCCGTGGGTCTGTCTGTGATGTCATAAAGGGCCTGCTGATCAATGGCCAGCTCTCTGATTGGCTGCTGTGTTTGATTGACAGATTGAATCTGGCAGCTGATTGGCTGTCTACCCTAAAGTGCATTACACACCCCTGATGGTACCACTGGCTAAGACTCCACCTCAGCTCATTGATTAATTATAAATTTAGAACAAATGATGGATGAAAGCAGGCAGGCCGGCCATTTGTTTCACGCTCATTGGACTTGTTTAATGCAATGCACCTTTGTATATTCACATGCATTCGCTTCATGCTGTAACCACTGTGCATAAAAATTTGGAAACATGGCATACAGTGTATCATTTGCTGTCTAAGTCATGTTTCCCATATTTTCATTTGCAAGATACAAGCCGGTTTGAGTGTTTGGGGCACATTTTAGCTAAAATCATCCTACGGGGCCTAACTGCTTATGCTAAAGCCTGCCTATTTTGAATGGCGTAGTGGTCACTGCAACCTCCAAAAAAATCAGGACTTACTACCCCAATAACCTGCTAACTCACCCCTGAAATACTTACTTATTCACACTATTTTGTTCATTTGACTTGTTTCTAATTTGAAATGCCCATTTTTGTGGGGCCAGAAAGGTGCGTCTTTAAAAGGCGATTTCTACGATACCCCACTTTTGCGCGTCGGACCGCGACTTTTTCCGGAAACGCCGAAAAACCGCAATTTTCAGGAGAAACGAGACGTACATCCTCCCCCTCTGCCGCCCACCCACCCAACTGACAGCCAGCCAGCAGACAAGCACAGAGAGTTCCGTGGGTCTGTCTGTGATGTCATAAAGGGCCTGCTGATCAATGGCCAGCTCTCTGATTGGCTGCTGTGTTTGATTGACAGATTGAATCTGGCAGCTGATTGGCTGTCTACCCTAAAGTGCATTACACACCCCTGATGGTACCACTGGCTAAGACTCCACCTCAGCTCATTGATTAATTATAAATTTAGAACAAATGATGGATGAAAGCAGGCAGGCCGGCCATTTGTTTCACGCTCATTGGACTTGTTTAATGCAATGCACCTTTGTATATTCACATGCATTCGCTTCATGCTGTAACCACTGTGCATAAAAATTTGGAAACATGGCATACAGTGTATCATTTGCTGTCTAAGTCATGTTTCCCATATTTTCATTTGCAAGATACAAGCCGGTTTGAGTGTTTGGGGCACATTTTAGCTAAAATCATCCTACGGGGCCTAACTGCTTATGCTAAAGCCTGCCTATTTTGAATGGCGTAGTGGTCACTGCAACCTCCAAAAAAATCAGGACTTACTACCCCAATAACCTGCTAACTCACCCCTGAAATACTTACTTATTCACACTATTTTGTTCATTTGACTTGTTTCTAATTTGAAATGCCCATTTTTGTGGGGCCAGAAAGGTGCGTCTTTAAAAGGCGATTTCTACGATACCCCACTTTTGCGCGTCGGACCGCGACTTTTTCCGGAAACGCCGAAAAACCGCAATTTTCAGGAGAAACGAGACGTACATCCTCCCCCTCTGCCGCCCACCCACCCAACTGACAGCCAGCCAGCAGACAAGCACAGAGAGTTCCGTGGGTCTGTCTGTGATGTCATAAAGGGCCTGCTGATCAATGGCCAGCTCTCTGATTGGCTGCTGTGTTTGATTGACAGATTGAATCTGGCAGCTGATTGGCTGTCTACCCTAAAGTGCATTACACACCCCTGATGGTACCACTGGCTAAGACTCCACCTCAGCTCATTGATTAATTATAAATTTAGAACAAATGATGGATGAAAGCAGGCAGGCCGGCCATTTTTTTCCCGCTCATTGGACTTGTTTAATGCAATGCACCTTTGTATATTCACATGCATTCGCTTCATGCTGTAACCACTGTGCATAAAAATTTGGAAACATGGCATACAGTGTATCATTTGCTGTCTAAGTCATGTTTCCCATATTTTCCATTGCAAGATACAAGCCGGTTTGAGTGTTTGGGGCACATTTTAGCTAAAATCATCCTACGGGGCCTAACTGCTTATGCTAAAGCCTGCCTATTTTGAATGGCGTAGTGGTCACTGCAACCTCCAAAAAAATCAGGACTTACTACCCCAATAACCTGCTAACTCACCCCTGAAATACTTACTTATTCACACTATTTTGTTCATTTGACTTGTTTCTAATTTGAAATGCCCATTTTTGTGGGGCCAGAAAGGTGCGTCTTTAAAAGGCGATTTCTACGATACCCCACTTTTGCGCGTCGGACCGCGACTTTTTCCGGAAACGCCGAAAAACCGCAATTTTCAGGAGAAACGAGACGTACATCCTCCCCCTCTGCCGCCCACCCACCCAACTGACAGCCAGCCAGCAGACAAGCACAGAGAGTTCCGTGGGTCTGTCTGTGATGTCATAAAGGGCCTGCTGATCAATGGCCAGCTCTCTGATTGGCTGCTGTGTTTGATTGACAGATTGAATCTGGCAGCTGATTGGCTGTCTACCCTAAAGTGCATTACACACCCCTGATGGTACCACTGGCTAAGACTCCACCTCAGCTCATTGATTAATTATAAATTTAGAACAAATGATGGATGAAAGCAGGCAGGCCGGCCGGCCATTTGTTTCACGCTCATTGGACTTGTTTAATGCAATGCACCTTTGTATATTCACATGCATTCGCTTCATGCTGTAACCACTGTGCATAAAAATTTGGAAACATGGCATACAGTGTATCATTTGCTGTCTAAGTCATGTTTCCCATATTTTCATTTGCAAGATACAAGCCGGTTTGAGTGTTTGGGGCACATTTTAGCTAAAATCATCCTACGGGGCCTAACTGCTTATGCTAAAGCCTGCCTATTTTGAATGGCGTAGTGGTCACTGCAACCTCCAAAAAAATCAGGACTTACTACCCCAATAACCTGCTAACTCACCCCTGAAATACTTACTTATTCACACTATTTTGTTCATTTGACTTGTTTCTAATTTGAAATGCCCATTTTTGTGGGGCCAGAAAGGTGCGTCTTTAAAAGGCGATTTCTACGATACCCCACTTTTGCGCGTCGGACCGCGACTTTTTCCGGAAACGCCGAAAAACCGCAATTTTCAGGAGAAACGAGACGTACATCCTCCCCCTCTGCCGCCCACCCACCCAACTGACAGCCAGCCAGCAGACAAGCACAGAGAGTTCCGTGGGTCTGTCTGTGATGTCATAAAGGGCCTGCTGATCAATGGCCAGCTCTCTGATTGGCTGCTGTGTTTGATTGACAGATTGAATCTGGCAGCTGATTGGCTGTCTACCCTAAAGTGCATTACACACCCCTGATGGTACCACTGGCTAAGACTCCACCTCAGCTCATTGATTAATTATAAATTTAGAACAAATGATGGATGAAAGCAGGCAGGCCGGCCATTTGTTTCACGCTCATTGGACTTGTTTAATGCAATGCACCTTTGTATATTCACATGCATTCGCTTCATGCTGTAACCACTGTGCATAAAAATTTGGAAACATGGCATACAGTGTATCATTTGCTGTCTAAGTCATGTTTCCCATATTTTCATTTGCAAGATACAAGCCGGTTTGAGTGTTTGGGGCACATTTTAGCTAAAATCATCCTACGGGGCCTAACTGCTTATGCTAAAGCCTGCCTATTTTGAATGGCGTAGTGGTCACTGCAACCTCCAAAAAAATCAGGACTTACTACCCCAATAACCTGCTAACTCACCCCTGAAATACTTACTTATTCACACTATTTTGTTCATTTGACTTGTTTCTAATTTGAAATGCCCATTTTTATGGGGCCAGAAAGGTGCGTCTTTAAAAGGCGATTTCTACGATACCCCACTTTTGCGCATCGGACCGCGACTTTTTCCGGAAACGCCGAAAAACCGCAATTTTCAGGAGAAACGAGACGTACATCCTCCCCCTCTGCCGCCCACCCACCCAACTGACAGCCAGCCAGCAGACAAGCACAGAGAGTTCCGTGGGTCTGTCTGTGATGTCATAAAGGGCCTGCTGATCAATGGCCAGCTCTCTGATTGGCTGCTGTGTTTGATTGACAGATTGAATCTGGCAGCTGATTGGCTGTCTACCCTAAAGTGCATTACACACCCCTGATGGTACCACTGGCTAAGACTCCACCTCAGCTCATTGATTAATTATAAATTTAGAACAAATGATGGATGAAAGCAGGCAGGCCGGCCATTTTTTTCACGCTCATTGGACTTGTTTAATGCAATGCACCTTTGTATATTCACATGCATTCGCTTCATGCTGTAACCACTGTGCATAAACATTTGGAAACATGGCATACAGTGTATCATTTGCTGTCTAAGTCATGTTTCCCATATTTTCCATTGCAAGATACAAGCCGGTTTGAGTGTTTGGGGCACATTTTAGCTAAAATCATCCTACGGGGCCTAACTGCTTATGCTAAAGCCTGCCTATTTTGAATGGCGTAGTGGTCACTGCAACCTCCAAAAAAATCAGGACTTACTACCCCAATAACCTGCTAACTCACCCCTGAAATACTTACTTATTCACACTATTTTGTTCATTTGACTTGTTTCTAATTTGAAATGCCCATTTTTCTGGGGCCAGAAAGGTGCGTCTTTAAAAGGCGATTTCTACGATACCCCACTTTTGCGCGTCGGACCGCGACTTTTTCCGGAAACGCCGAAAAACCGCAATTTTCAGGAGAAACGAGACGTACATCCTCCCCCTCTGCCGCCCACCCACCCAACTGACAGCCAGCCAGCAGACAAGCACAGAGAGTTCCGTGGGTCTGTCTGTGATGTCATAAAGGGACTGCTGATCAATGGCCAGCTCTCTGATTGGCTGCTGTGTTTGATTGACAGATTGAATCTGGCAGCTGATTGGCTGTCTACCCTAAAGTGCATTACACACCCCTGATGGTACCACTGGCTAAGACTCCACCTCAGCTCATTGATTAATTATAAATTTAGAACAAATGATGGATGAAAGCAGGCAGGCCGGACATTTTTTTCACGCTCATTGGACTTGTTTAATGCAATGCACCTTTGTATATTCACATGCATTCGCTTCATGCTGTAACCACTGTGCATAAAAATTTGGAAACATGGCATACAGTGTATCATTTGCTGTCTAAGTCATGTTTCCCATATTTTCCATTGCAAGATACAAGCCGGTTTGAGTGTTTGGGGCACATTTTAGCTAAAATCATCCTACGGGGCCTAACTGCTTATGCTAAAGCCTGCCTATTTTGAATGGCGTAGTGGTCACTGCAACCTCCAAAAAAATCAGGACTTACTACCCCAATAACCTGCTAACTCACCCCTGAAATACTTACTTATTCACACTATTTTGTTCATTTGACTTGTTTCTAATTTGAAATGCCCATTTTTGTGGGGCCAGAAAGGTGCGTCTTTAAAAGGCGATTTCTACGATACCCCACTTTTGCGCGTCGGACTGCGACTTTTTCCGGAAACGCCGAAAAACCGCAATTTTCAGGAGAAACAAGACGTACATCCTCCCCCTCTGCCGCCCACCCACCCAACTGACAGCCAGCCAGCAGACAAGCACAGAGAGTTCCGTGGGTCTGTCTGTGATGTCATAAAGGGCCTGCTGATCAATGGCCAGCTCTCTGATTGGCTGCTGTGTTTGATTGACAGATTGAATCTGGCAGCTGATTGGCTGTCTACCCTAAAGTGCATTACACACCCCTGATGGTACCACTGGCTAAGACTCCACCTCAGCTCATTGATTAATTATAAATTTAGAACAAATGATGGATGAAAGCAGGCAGGCCGGCCATTTTTTTCACGCTCATTGCACTTGTTTAATGCAATGCACCTTTGTATATTCACATGCATTCGCTTCATGCTGTAACCACTGTGCATAAACATTTGGAAACATGGCATACAGTGTATCATTTGCTGTCTAAGTCATGTTTCCCATATTTTCCATTGCAAGATACAAGCCGGTTTGAGTGTTTGGGGCACATTTTAGCTAAAATCATCCTACGGGGCCTAACTGCTTATGCTAAAGCCTGCCTATTTTGAATGGCGTAGTGGTCACTGCAACCTCCAAAAAAATCAGGACTTACTACCTCAATAACCTGCTAACTCACCCCTGAAATACTTACTTATTCACACTATTTTGTTCATTTGACTTGTTTCTAATTTGAAATGCCCATTTTTCTGGGGCCAGAAAGGTGCGTCTTTAAAAGGCGATTTCTACGATACCCCACTTTTGCGCGTCGGACCGCGACTTTTTCCGGAAACGCCGAAAAACCGCAATTTTCAGGAGAAACGAGACGTACATCCTCCCCCTCTGCCGCCCACCCACCCAACTGACAGCCAGCCAGCAGACAAGCACAGAGAGTTCCGTGGGTCTGTCTGTGATGTCATAAAGGGACTGCTGATCAATGGCCAGCTCTCTGATTGGCTGCTGTGTTTGATTGACAGATTGAATCTGGCAGCTGATTGGCTGTCTACCCTAAAGTGCATTACACACCCCTGATGGTACCACTGGCTAAGACTCCACCTCAGCTCATTGATTAATTATAAATTTAGAACAAATGATGGATGAAAGCAGGCAGGCCGGCCATTTTTTTCACGCTCATTGGACTTGTTTAATGCAATGCACCTTTGTATATTCACATGCATTCGCTTCATGCTGTAACCACTGTGCATAAAAATTTGGAAACATGGCATACAGTGTATCATTTGCTGTCTAAGTCATGTTTCCCATATTTTCCATTGCAAGATACAAGCCGGTTTGAGTGTTTGGGGCACATTTTAGCTAAAATCATCCTACGGGGCCTAACTGCTTATGCTAAAGCCTGCCTATTTTTTTTTTTTATATATCTTTTTATTTTGCAAAAAATTATAAAATATACATACATATTGTCCACATTGGACTACCATAAATTCATTCTCACAAACAGACATCGGTACCATCTGACAATATCACCTCGCTCAAATATCAGTTCTGGTCCTCAAGTACCAATGCAATTACAAACATTTAGGACACAAATAGACAAAACATACATTTTAAACAAGACATATACTTTAGGAAGGGTTTATCTAAAAATTTCATATCGCCTTGGAATTTAAGAACAGTAGGGGGTTCATGAATGCCCCTGGATATACCTCAGTTAAGATTTATACATTTATATTTTTCCTTTCCTCTTCCCTTTTATTAGTTGGTCTATATTAGTACAAGATCATGCTATCATCTCTCGGGCAAGAGGCATCTAGGTAAACTTCTTCTAAATACTTCCCAGTCTAGCCAAAGCTTTACGGTTTTGTTTTGTTCTGCTTTCCCCAATGTTTCCCACTTATAGCACCACTCGATTTTCTCTATTACTTTTTGTAAGGTTGGGGCCTTTTCTTGTTTCCAGTGCTGCGCAATAGCAGTAATGCCTGCCGAAATTATTTGATTCAAAACATATTTCTTAGAACAGGATAGGCCTGTTGGGAATATATGTAAGAGTGTTACCTGTGCATTTAACTGTATATCCAAGTCCAATTTATCTAATAATTCCCGTTTGATCTCAGCCCATAAGCCTACTATTTTCTGACAGGTCCAAAAGATATGTATTGAATCTGCCCTTTCGTCACATCTCCAACAAGTATCTGGTTGTTCAGGGAAAAAGGAATGCAGCTTGACTGGGGTATAGTATGTGTCGTAAAAGATAAAATAAAATCTTTCAATATACAACATTGATTTCGACATTTTATTAATCATGGAAAAAAGTTGGTCCCATTGTGTAATATCCCAATCAAAATTTAGGTCTCTTTCCCATCTAAGCTGCCATTTAGTTTTGTAATTCAGTTCTACCTCTCTATCTAACAGAAGGTTATACCAGAATGAAATCCCCTTTTTCCTTTTCATCCCTGTTAGGTGGGCGAGGCAGCCCTTTGGTAGGGAAACTAATTCTATTGTTTGAAAGACCTCTGAGCCTAACCAGTGCCTTATCTGTAGGTACTTATAAAATTCGGAATTGCTCAATTTAAATTTAATCTTGATTTGTTCGAATGACATTAATTGTCTATTTTCGTATAGGTCACCCAACGTTTTTATAGATTGGGTTTTCCATATATTTAGATTTAAATTCGGAATTATCTTTTGAAGTATTTCAATCGGAAGGTGCCCCATTGGTGCCCCTAAGCATTTCTTCTCTTCCAAAAATTTATACCATGTATGTAGAATGTCTCTAAGTGGCTTTGTTAGGTCTTTATTCACTTTTCCATAACTAGGAGGTAGCCAGATAAGGGCTTTAAATGGAATTTTTACATTATAGCCTACGTCTTCTTTACTGCTTATCATATCTCCTAGTGGTCCACATAAAAATTTTATTTGGTCAATTAGAGTAGCTCTTTGATATAACTCTAAGTTTGGGGCACCCAGACCTCCCTTCCTTCTGGGTAATGAAATATATTTCTTCGCTATTTTAGCTTTTTTATTTCTCCATATAAATTTATTAAATATCTTGTTAAATCTGTCAATCCAATATTTAGGCAGTATCTTCGGTATAGCTCGAAAAAGGTAAAGTATCTTGGGTAAAAAGAACATTTTTACAATGGCAATTCTGCCTACTAGGGATGCTTCAGTATACATCCATGCATTAATTTTTGAATTCAGTTGATGTAATAATATACTATAATTAAATTCCACTAGGTTTTTATCCTGCGCGACCAATTGTATGCCCAAATATTGGAGTGAGTTGATTTTCCATTTAAAATTAAAGTCATCTTTTAATTGTCGTTGTTCATTTACATCGAAATTTATTGGAAGGGCCTCTGATTTATTTTGATTCAATTTGTAATAAGAAACCCGTGAAAATTGATGGAGAATATCCAGGACCCTAGGTAGGGTGTGTTTCGGGTTTGTCAAAAATAGCAAGACATCATCTGCATATAATAAAAATTTTTTTTGGTTTTCTTTTATTACCGGTCCAGTTAAGTCCGTTGTTTGCCTAATGAGTTGTGCCAATGGTTCAATTGTTAAAACATAAATTATTGGGGACAACGGGCAACCTTGCTTTGTACCATTTGTAATTTGGAAGCTTCCTGAGAGGAACCCGTTGCAGTACACCCCAGCAGAAGGGCTGGAGTATAATGCAAGGATGGCCCCCAGGAAGCCCCCTTCAATACCATATCTCTTTAAGGTTTCTCCCATATACAGCCAATGTAGGCGGTCAAAGGCTTTTTCGCCATCTAACGAAAGGACAACTAATTGCAGCCCCTCTTTTGACACGTCCTCTATTATCTGGAGAGCTCTGAGTATGTTATGCGTGCCCTGTCTATCTCTGACAAACCCGGACTGGTCCGATTTTATTAATTCTGGTAAGAATGGGGACAATCTATCTACCAACATTTTTGCAAAGATTTTAATATCGCCATTTAACAGGGCGATTGGGCGGTAATTTGCTGGAGACGTAGGGTCTTTCCCTTCCTTGGCTAGCATGATAATTTTGGCTTGGAGCATCTCTTTTGGGAACCCGCCTTTCTTGTTAGTTTCAACAAAGCTTTGAAGTAAGAGTGGGGCCAGCTCTTTATAAAATGTTAAAAAAAAATTATTAATAAATCCATCAGGACCTGGTGTTTTATTTTTTTTAAGGGATTTAATTGCGCAGTAAATTTCCTCTAACTTCCAAGGCTCATTGAGTTCGTCTTTTTGATCTTGGTTTAGACATGGGACGTTTATTTTATCTAAGAAAGATTTTATATCCCTCTCGGACGGTTGGGGAGTTTCTGGATCATTTTTTAGATTATATAAATCCCGTAAGTACTCTGCAAATATATCTGGAATTTCTGCTGGGTTAGTTCTTTTTTCACCCTGTTTATTAAATAACGCTTTTATTGCTGATCTCAACCTTACTCCCTTAATTCTTTTTACCATATATTTAGAGGCTTTATTAGTCTCCCCATAATATTTTTGTTTAAATCTATCTAATTGTCTATTTATTTGAGCCATATTTAATCGGTCCACTTGCTCTCTCAGCTCTTTCAGCTTATTGAGAATCTCCTCGTTTTTTGGTTGGGTTTTATGTAATTTCTCCAAGTCTCTAATTTGTTCTTCTACTTCCAACAAGGCTAAACGTTCCCTTCTTTTTAAGGCTGCAATTGCCTGGATAATTCTGCCTCGTATTACTGCCTTTAATGCACACCATGTATTGGTAGCGCTAGTATCTTGGGGTTTATTTAAAAGAATAAATTCTTCTAAAGCTTCCTTTATTGTTTTTTTTATTTCCTGGGAGGTAAAAACATAATTTGGACATCTCCATATCCTAGGGGCCCCATTATTTTGATTCTGTTGCCAGCAAACCAGGAGCAGAGCGTGGTCCGAACATGTGCTTGGTAATATATCTACTCTCTTAATTTGCTGTAATGTGAGTCTATCTACAAAAGCAAAATCAATACGCGAATACATTTTGTGAACATGTGAGAAAAAAGTATAATCCCTACTAGTGGGGTGCAACGCTCTCCATGTATCGAACATTCCAGCTTTTTGTATAGAGTCATTAAATCTGGCTACGGTCCTCTTGGCACTTTGTGAGGCTCTTAGGCTACTATTATCTGACTTATCCATTTTTGCGTCCATTACTAAGTTAAAGTCTCCAAGTACAATTAATGCTCCTTCTGCCACTGTATTAAATTTCTGCCAAAAACTTCTAAGCACCTTCATTTGTGCAGTGTTTGGCAAGTATACTGAAGCAATAGTAACTCTTTGACCATTGATTGTTCCTTTTAATATTAAGTATCTCCCCTCAGTATCCATCAGCTGGGAGGAAATCTCAACTTTAAGATCTTTTCTAAATATAATAGCAACTCCCGCCTTTTTTTTTATAGCGCAAGAGAAATATGCTTCAGTATACTTGCCGTCACCTAATTTCGGGTGAACCACTTTTGAAAAGTGTGTTTCTTGTAGTGCAGCAATTTGGACATCTTGGTCATTTAGGAATTTCAAAATTCTCCTTCTTTTTTGAGGCGAGTTAAGCCCTTTAACATTAAGAGACATCAGTTTTACTAAGCTATTCATGATCCCCAATCCTGTTCCCTGCGTTTAATCTCTCTCCTTCCTAAACTTACACACACACAGAACACATATACAAAACCGAACAACATTCTGGCGTTGTATCCAACGCCCCGACCCTCTACTCCGAGGGAGTTATGTACTTTTATTGGGGGTAGCGACCCTATTTTTCCCCTCCCAGGAATGGTTTCTTTTCTAATCCCAGCCTAAAAAAAAAAAAAAAAAAAAAAAAAAAACCCTCCAACTCCCATAACAAAAGCATAACCAATCTAATCACCCGTACCAAATATCATAACTTTTCTACTTTTATAAATACGTCGTAATAGCTATACCTTCTCTATGTGAGGATGCCTAATCTCTCCTTTCTTATCTCTTATTTCTTGTGATAATAGACTTTATAAACTGTAATCAACACTCAAGTGTTCATACATAGCATGTGTATGTTTCAAAAAAAAAAAACTTAGTACCCCTAAATCCTTAATCTGTATGCTTAAACATTCTTAAGTGCAAACAATTAGTGGGTGCCACAGTGAAAGAGAGAAGAAAAAAACAAAGAGAGAAAAAAAAAAAAAAAAAAAAAAACCCCAAAAAAAAAAAAAACCAAAGCACACCCCACCCCTACCCTCCGCTAACAAGAAAATATCATATTTCTAATACCATATATCATATATTTTCTAATCTTATGCATGTCTCTAATACCTTATACTCTATCTGTGAAAAATATCCAATCTCTTTTTTGTTGTGATAATACACTTTTGGAAACTGTGATCAAAACCAATAGGCTCATACATAATGTTTGTATATTTCTGATAACTTAGAGTCTCCAAATCCTTAATCTATACGTTTTTAAATTCTTAAACATAAAAAATTACTAAGTGCCTCAAAGGAGGTGAAAAAAAAAAAAAAAAAAAAAACCAGAGCACATCCCACCCCTACCCTCTGTTAACAAGGAAATATCATATTTCTCGTACCATATATCATAAATTTTCTAATCTTATGAATATCTATAATACCTTATACTCTATCTGTGAAAAATATCCAGTCTCTTATTTGTTGTGGTAATACACTTTTGGAAGCTGTGATCGCGACAATAGGCTCACAAATAATGCCTGTATATTTCTAAAGACTTAGAGTCTCCAAATCCTTAATCTATACATTTTTAAATTCTTAAGCATAAAAAATTACTAAGTGCCTCGAAGGAGGGGAAGAAAAAAAAAAAAAAAAAAAAAAAATAATAAAAAAAAAAAATAAAGGAAAGGGGGGGAATTGACTACATATGAAAAACATAGTTCTCCATCTTGGGGATATTCCCTTGAGGCTCTTGTTATTCTATACAGTTCTCCATTCTTGCCGCAGAGCCACTAAATTATCTTCCCCCGTTTTTGGGACTCGCAAGTTCCATTTCTCCATGCTCTCCCTCGCCTCTTCCTCCGTTTTCCATATATATACTGATCCTTCATAGAAAACGATAATCTTTACCGGAAAGCCCCACTTGTATCTGATTTTTTCTTGCCTCAGTACTGTGGTAATTTTAGAAAAGATTCTCCTTTTAGCCAGTGTTGCTGCGGAGAGATTGCCAAAAACCTGTAGCTTTCCCAATATTTCTAGTGCTTTGCCTTCATCTCTACTGGTAGCTAGAATTTGCTCTTTAATATGAAAATAATGAAGTTTCAGTATGACGTCTCTTGGGGCCTCTGTACGTAACCATTTCGGTCTTGGGAGCCGGTGGATCCTATCTATAATTAACTGTTCTTTACCAATTCCTGGCAAGATTTTATTGAACAGATCTGTGGCATATTGACGTAGCTGTCCATCTGCAATTTCTTCTGGAATCCCTTTGATTTTTAAATTATTCCTTCTTGCCCGATCTTCTGCACTAATCAATCTTTCTTTCAAGAGCAACACTTCTCCTTGCAAGGAGGTATATGAGGTTTTTAACTCATTGTATGCCGTAACCACTGTTTCCATTTTGCTCTCTACTTGGTCAGTTCTCTCTCCCAGACTTGTAAGTTCTTTAGAGAGCTCCTGGAATTGATTTTTTATTTCTCTTGACAGGTCCAGTTTCAGATCTGCCAGCAATTGCGACATTGTACGTACAGAGATTGGCTCATCTGTATTCTCCTCCTCTGGGGTACCAAAGGAAACAGCTAGTTTTTCTTGTGCTGATTTTTGCTGCGCGTTTGGGGAAACAGAGAGTCTGTCTTTTTGCTTATGTGCCATATTCTGGGCTGTTTTAAATATATTGATCGGCGTGGTCGCCGTGGGCTTGGGTTTTTTCGCCGGCATTCGGAGCAAGTGCTGGTACAGTTTCGGCTATGGAGGCTATGCCGGGCTGTATCCGGCCTGGGGCTTTGCTGCTTAGGCTCCTATTACATGAAGGTCCTATAAGAAGAGGCAGGAGAGGGCATATATTAATTAGACCGCATTCCTAGGGAGGGGCAAGGCGTCCATTAGATCTTATTTTAACATCTGTAGACTGCTGCAGAAACCCAGCAATCTATGTTATCTATGGAGATAACTGGGGAGAGCGGGCGACACGGGTTTAGCACTTCTATTAGAGTTCCATCATTTTTAGGCAGGTACGGCTGTGGACACATGCAGCGCATATATGTTGATAGCCTCTGGTATTTAACCAGAATTAACGTCTGTATTCTATTCACAGAGGAGCACAGTAATGCTGGCAGGTGTTTGTCAATGGACAGATATAAATGGCTTTCTGTGCGCTCACCTCCCTTTCTCTCCTGTAAGCTCCGTGCCTCCCCTGTGGTTTAGTCCCGTCTCCTCGGGTAGCGGGGTCAAGAGCTGGACCTCCGTAACTACGAGTGCCCATACACCGCTCCACCGCTTCTCCGCTCACCGGCGTTTCTTCTGAGGGCTTCTAAGAGACGCGCCGTTCTCTCCCGCGGGTCTCACTGGTTCCCGGCTTCTGCTTTCACTCTCCGTTCGGGCTCCGACTTCCTGCTCCGTCTCTCACAGTGCGCGTCCCGCGTCACCACCTCTCTCCACGCCCTCCACGTTAGGACGTCTCAGTCACACCCCAAGCCTGCCTATTTTGAATGGCGTAGTGGTCACTGCAACCTCCAAAAAAATCAGGACTTACTACCCCAATAACCTGCTAACTCACCCCTGAAATACTTACTTATTCACACTATTTTGTTCATTTGACTTGTTTCTAATTTGAAATGCCCATTTTTGTGGGGCCAGAAAGGTGCGTCTTTAAAAGGCGATTTCTACGATACCCCACTTTTGCGCGTCGGACCGCGACTTTTTTCGGAAACGCCGAAAAACCGCAATTTTCAGGAGAAACAAGACGTACATTCTCCCCCTCTGCCGCCCACCCACCCAACTGACAGCCAGCCAGCAGACAAGCACAGAGAGTTCCGTGGGTCTGTCTGTGATGTCATAAAGGGCCTGCTGATCAATGGCCAGCTCTCTGATTGGCTGCTGTGTTTGATTGACAGATTGAATCTGGCAGCTGATTGGCTGTCTACCCTAAAGTGCATTACACACCCCTGATGGTACCACTGGCTAAGACTCCACCTCAGCTCATTGATTAATTATAAATTTAGAACAAATGATGGATGAAAGCAGGCAGGCCGGACATTTTTTTCACGCTCATTGGACTTGTTTAATGCAATGCACCTTTGTATATTCACATGCATTCGCTTCATGCTGTAACCACTGTGCATAAAAATTTGGAAACATGGCATACATTGTATCATTTGCTGTCTAAGTCATGTTTCCCATATTTTCCATTGCAAGATACAAGCCGGTTTGAGTGTTTGGGGTACATTTTAGCTAAAATCATCCTACGGGGCCTAACTGCTTATGCTAAAGCCTGCCTATTTTGAATGGCGTAGTGGTCACTGCAACCTCCAAAAAAATCAGGACTTACTACCCCAATAACCTGCTAACTCACCCCTGAAATACTTACTTATTCACACTATTTTGTTCATTTGACTTGTTTCTAATTTGAAATGCCCATTTTTGTGGGGCCAGAAAGGTGCGTCTTTAAAAGGCGATTTCTACGATACCCCACTTTTGCGCGTCGGCCCGCGACTTTTTCCGGAAACGCCGAAAAACCGCAATTTTCAGGAGAAACGAGACGTACATCCTCCCCCTCTGCCGCCCACCCACCCAACTGACAGCCAGCCAGCAGACAAGCACAGAGAGTTCCGTGGGTCTGTCTGTGATGTCATAAAGGGCCTGCTGATCAATGGCCAGCTCTCTGATTGGCTGCTGTGTTTGATTGACAGATTGAATCTGGCAGCTGATTGGCTGTCTACCCTAAAGTGCATTACACACCCCTGATGGTACCACTGGCTAAGACTCCACCTCAGCTCATTGATTAATTATAAATTTAGAACAAATGATGGATGAAAGCAGGCAGGCCGGCCATTTTTTTCACGCTCATTGGACTTGTTTAATGCAATGCACCTTTGTATATTCACATGCATTCGCTTCATGCTGTAACCACTGTGCATAAAAATTTGGAAACATGGCATACAGTGTATCATTTGCTGTCTAAGTCATGTTTCCTATATTTTCCATTGCAAGATACAAGCCGGTTTGAGTGTTTGGGGCACATTTTAGCTAAAATCATCCTACGGGGCCTAACTGCTTATGCTAAAGCCTGCCTATTTTGAATGGCGTAGTGGTCACTGCAACCTCCAAAAAAATCAGGACTTACTACCCCAATAACCTGCTAACTCACCCCTGAAATACTTACTTATTCACACTATTTTGTTCATTTGACTTGTTTCTAATTTGAAATGCCCATTTTTGTGGGGCCAGAAAGGTGCGTCTTTAAAAGGCGATTTCTACGATACCCCACTTTTGCGCGTCGGACCGCGACTTTTTCCGGAAACGCCGAAAAACCGCAATTTTCAGGAGAAACGAGACGTACATCCTCCCCCTCTGCCGCCCACCCACCCAACTGACAGCCAGCCAGCAGACAAGCACAGAGAGTTCCGTGGGTCTGTCTGTGATGTCATAAAGGGCCTGCTGATCAATGGCCAGCTCTCTGATTGGCTGCTGTGTTTGATTGACAGATTGAATCTGGCAGCTGATTGGCTGTCTACCCTAAAGTGCATTACACACCCCTGATGGTACCACTGGCTAAGACTCCACCTCAGCTCATTGATTAATTATAAATTTAGATCAAATAATGGATGAAAGCAGGCAGGCCGGCCATTTTTTTCACGCTCATTGGACTTGTTTAATGCAATGCACCTTTGTATATTCACATGCATTCGCTTCATGCTGTAACCACTGTGCATAAACATTTGGAAACATGGCATACAGTGTATCATTTGCTGTCTAAGTCATGTTTCCCATATTTTCCATTGCAAGATACAAGCCGGTTTGAGTGTTTGGGGCACATTTTAGCTAAAATCATCCTACGGGGCCTAACTGCTTATGCTAAAGCCTGCCTATTTTGAATGGCGTAGTGGTCACTGCAACCTCCAAAAAAATCAGGACTTACTACCCCAATAACCTGCTAACTTACCCTTGAAATACTTACTTATTCACACTATTTTGTTCATTTGACTTGTTTCTAATTTGAAATGCCCATTTTTGTGGGGCCAGAAAGGTGCGTCTTTAAAAGGCGATTTCTACGATACCCCACTTTTGCGCGTCGGACCGCGACTTTTTTCGGAAACGCCGAAAAACCGCAATTTTCAGGAGAAACGAGACGTACATTCTCCCCCTCTGCCGCCCACCCACCCAACTGACAGCCAGCCAGCAGACAAGCACAGAGAGTTCCGTGGGTCTGTCTGTGATGTCATAAAGGGCCTGCTGATCAATGGCCAGCTCTCTGATTGGCTGCTGTGTTTGATTGACAGATTGAATCTGGCAGCTGATTGGCTGTCTACCCTAAAGTGCATTACACACCCCTGATGGTACCACTGGCTAAGATTCCACCTCAGCTCATTGATTAATTATAAATTTAGAACAAATGATGGATGAAAGCAGGCAGGCCAGCCATTTTTTTCACGCTCATTGGACTTGTTTAATGCAATGCACCTTTGTATATTCACATGCATTCGCTTCATGCTGTAACCACTGTGCATAAAAATTTGGAAACATGGCATACATTGTATCATTTGCTGTCTAAGTCATGTTTCCCATATTTTCCATTGCAAGATACAAGCCGGTTTGAGTGTTTGGGGTACATTTTAGCTAAAATCATCCTACGGGGCCTAACTGCTTATGCTAAAGCCTGCCTATTTTGAATGGCGTAGTGGTCACTGCAACCTCCAAAAAAATCAGGACTTACTACCCCAATAACCTGCTAACTCACCCCTGAAATACTTACTTATTCACACTATTTTGTTCATTTGACTTGTTTCTAATTTGAAATGCCCATTTTTGTGGGGCCAGAAAGGTGCGTCTTTAAAAGGCGATTTCTACGATACCCCACTTTTGCGCGTCGGACCGCGACTTTTTCCGGAAACGCCGAAAAACCGCAATTTTCAGGAGAAACGAGACGTACATCCTCCCCCTCTGCCGCCCACCCACCCAACTGACAGCCAGCCAGCAGACAAGCACAGAGAGTTCCGTGGGTCTGTCTGTGATGTCATAAAGGGCCTGCTGATCAATGGCCAGCTCTCTGATTGGCTGCTGTGTTTGATTGACAGATTGAATCTGGCAGCTGATTGGCTGTCTACCCTAAAGTGCATTACACACCCCTGATGGTACCACTGGCTAAGACTCCACCTCAGCTCATTGATTAATTATAAATTTAGAACAAATGATGGATGAAAGCAGGCAGGCCGGCCATTTTTTTCACGCTCATTGGACTTGTTTAATGCAATGCACCTTTGTATATTCACATGCATTCGCTTCATGCTGTAACCACTGTGCATAAAAATTTGGAAACATGGCATACAGTGTATCATTTGCTGTCTAAGTCATGTTTCCCATATTTTCCATTGCAAGATACAAGCCGGTTTGAGTGTTTGGGGCACATTTTAGCTAAAATCATCCTACGGGGCCTAACTGCTTATGCTAAAGCCTGCCTATTTTGAATGGCGTAGTGGTCACTGCAACCTCCAAAAAAATCAGGACTTACTACCCCAATAACCTGCTAACTCACCCCTGAAATACTTACTTATTCACACTATTTTGTTCATTTGACTTGTTTCTAATTTGAAATGCCCATTTTTGTGGGGCCAGAAAGGTGCGTCTTTAAAAGGCGATTTCTACGATACCCCACTTTTGCGCGTCGGACCGCGACTTTTTCCGGAAACGCCGAAAAACCGCAATTTTCAGGAGAAACGAGACGTACATCCTCCCCCTCTGCCGCCCACCCACCCAACTGACAGCCAGCCAGCAGACAAGCACAGAGAGTTCCGTGGGTCTGTCTGTGATGTCATAAAGGGCCTGCTGATCAATGGCCAGCTCTCTGATTGGCTGCTGTGTTTGATTGACAGATTGAATCTGGCAGCTGATTGGCTGTCTACCCTAAAGTGCATTACACACCCCTGATGGTACCACTGGCTAAGATTCCACCTCAGCTCATTGATTAATTATAAATTTAGAACAAATGATGGATGAAAGCAGGCAGGCCGGCCATTTTTTTCACGCTCATTGGACTTGTTTAATGCAATGCATGCATTCGTTTCATGCTGTAACCACTGTGCATAAAAATTTAGAAACATGGCATACAGTGTATCATTTGCTGTCTAATTCATGTTTCCCATATTTTCCATTGCAAGATACAAGCCGGTTTGAGTGTTTGGGGCACATTTTAGCTAAAATCATCCTACGGGGCCTAACTGCTTATGCTAAAGCCTGCCTATTTTGAATGGCGTAGTGGTCACTGCAACCTCCAAAAAAATCAGGACTTACTACCCCAATAACCTGCTAACTCACCCCTGAAATACTTACTTATTCACACTATTTTGTTCATTTGACTTGTTTCTAATTTGAAATGCCCATTTTTGTGGGGCCAGAAAGGTGCGTCTTTAAAAGGCGATTTCTACGATACCCCACTTTTGCGCGTCGGACCGCGACTTTTTCCGGAAACGCCGAAAAACCGCAATTTTCAGGAGAAACGAGACGTACATCCTCCCCCTCTGCCGCCCACCCACCCAACTGACAGCCAGCCAGCAGACAAGCACAGAGAGTTCCGTGGGTCTGTCTGTGATGTCATAAAGGGACTGCTGATCAATGGCCAGCTCTCTGATTGGCTGCTGTGTTTGATTGACAGATTGAATCTGGCAGCTGATTGGCTGTCTACCCTAAAGTGCATTACACACCCCTGATGGTACCACTGGCTAAGACTCCACCTCAGCTCATTAATTAATTATAAATTTAGAACAAATGATGGATGAAAGCAGGCAGGCCGGCCATTTTTTTCACGCTCATTGGACTTGTTTAATGCAATGCACCTTTGTATATTCACATGCATTCGCTTCATGCTGTAACCACTGTACATAAAAATTTGGAAACATGGCATACAGTGTATCATTTGCTGTCTAAGTCATGTTTCCCATATTTTCCATTGCAAGATACAAGCCGGTTTGAGTGTTTGGGGCACATTTTAGCTAAAATCATCC
This sequence comes from Crinia signifera, assembly GCF_055691185.1. Classification (NCBI taxonomy): domain Eukaryota; kingdom Metazoa; phylum Chordata; class Amphibia; order Anura; family Myobatrachidae; genus Crinia; species Crinia signifera. Next base: position 782,090 of record NW_028142514.1, on the reverse strand, counting down.
TACGGGGCCTAACTGCTTATGCTAAAGCCTGCCTATTTTGAATGGCGTAGTGGTCACTGCAACCTCCAAAAAAATCAGGACTTACTACCCCAATAACCTGCTAACTCACCCCTGAAATACTTACTTATTCACACTATTTTGTTCATTTGACTTGTTTCTAATTTGAAATGCCCATTTTTGTGGGGCCAGAAAGGTGCGTCTTTAAAAGGCGATTTCTACGATACCCCACTTTTGCGCGTCGGACCGCGACTTTTTCCGGAAACGCCGAAAAAACGCAATTTTCAGGAGAAACGAGACGTACATCCTCCCCCTCTGCCGCCCACCCACCCAACTGACAGCCAGCCAGCAGACAAGCACAGAGAGTTCCGTGGGTCTGTCTGTGATGTCATAAAGGGCCTGCTGATCAATGGCCAGCTCTCTGATTGGCTGCTGTGTTTGATTGACAGATTGAATCTGGCAGCTGATTGGCTGTCTACCCTAAAGTGCATTACACACCCCTGATGGTACCACTGGCTAAGACTCCACCTCAGCTCATTGATTAATTATAAATTTAGAACAAATGATGGATGAAAGCAGGCAGGCCGGCCATTTTTTTCACGCTCATTGGACTTGTTTAATGCAATGCACCTTTGTATATTCACATGCATTTGCTTCATGCTGTAACCACTGTGCATAAACATTTGGAAACATGGCATACAGTGTATCATTTGCTGTCTAAGTCATGTTTCCCATATTTTCCATTGCAAGATACAAGCCGGTTTGAGTGTTTGGGGCACATTTTAGCTAAAATCATCCTACGGGGCCTAACTGCTTATGCTAAAGCCTGCCTATTTTGAATGGCGTAGTGGTCACTGCAACCTCCAAAAAAATCAGGACTTACTACCCCAATAACCTGCTAACTCACCCCTGAAATACTTACTTATTCACACTATTTTGTTCATTTGACTTGTTTCTAATTTGAAATGCCCATTTCTGTGGGGCCAGAAAGGTGCGTCTTTAAAAGGCGATTTCTACGATACCCCACTTTTGCGCGTCGGACCGCGACTTTTTTCGGAAACGCCGAAAAACCGCAATTTTCAGGAGAAACGAGACGTACATTCTCCCCCTCTGCCGCCCACCCACCCAACTGACAGCCAGCCAGCAGACAAGCACAGAGAGTTCCGTGGGTCTGTCTGTGATGTCATAAAGGGCCTGCTGATCAATGGCCAGCTCTCTGATTGGCTGCTGTGTTTGATTGACAGATTGAATCTGGCAGCTGATTGGCTGTCTACCCTAAAGTGCATTACACACCCCTGATGGTACCACTGGCTAAGACTCCACCTCAGCTCATTGATTAATTATAAATTTAGAACAAATGATGGATGAAAGCAGGCAGGCCGGCCATTTTTTTCACGCTCATTAGACTTATTTAATGCAATGCACCTGTGTATATTCACATGCATTCGCTTCATGCTGTAACCACTGTGCATAAAAATTTGGAAACATGGCAGACAGTGTATCATTTGCTGTCTAAGTCATGTTTCCCATATTTTCCATTGCAAGATACAAGCCGGTTTGAGTGTTTGGGGCACATTTTAGCTAAAATCAACCTACGGGGCCTAACTGCTTATGCTAAAGCCTGCCTATTTTGAATGGCGTAGTGGTCACTGCAACCTCCAAAAAAATCAGGACTTACTACCCCAATAACCTGCTAACTCACCCCTGAAATACTTACTTATTCACACTATTTTGTTCATTTGACTTGTTTCTAATTTGAAATGCCCATTTTTGTGGGGCCAGAAAGGTGCGTCTTTAAAAGGCGATTTCTACGATACCCCACTTTTGCGCGTCGGACCGCGACTTTTTCCGGAAACGCCGAAAAACCGCAATTTTCAGGAGAAACGAGACGTACATCCTCCCCCTCTGCCGCCCACCCACCCAACTGACAGCCAGCCAGCAGACAAGCACAGAGAGTTCCGTGGGTCTGTCTGTGATGTCATAAAGGGCCTGCTGATCAATGGCCAGCTCTCTGATTGGCTGCTGTGTTTGATTGACAGATTGAATCTGGCAGCTGATTGGCTGTCTACCCTAAAGTGCATTACACACCCCTGATGGTACCACTGGCTAAGACTCCACCTCAGCTCATTGATTAATTATAAATTTAGAACAAATGATGGATGAAAGCAGGCAGGCCGGCCATTTTTTTCACGCTCATTGGACTTGTTTAATGCAATGCACCTTTGTATATTCACATGCATTCGCTTCATGCTGTAACCACTGTGCATAAAAATTTGGAAACATGGCATACAGTGTATCATTTGCTGTCTAAGTCATGTTTCCCATATTTTCCATTGCAAGATACAAGCCGGTTTGAGTGTTTGGGGCACATTTTAGCTAAAATCATCCTACGGGGCCTAACTGCTTATGCTAAAGCCTGCCTATTTTGAATGGCGTAGTGGTCACTGCAACCTCCAAAAAAATCAGGACTTACTACCCCAATAACCTGCTAACTCACCCCTGAAATACTTACTTATTCACACTATTTTGTTCATTTGACTTGTTTCTAATTTGAAATGCCCATTTTTGTGGGGCCAGAAAGGTGCGTCTTTAAAAGGCGATTTCTACGATACCCCACTTTTGCGCGTCGGACCGCGACTTTTTCCGGAAACGCCGAAAAACCGCAATTTTCAGGAGAAACGAGACGTACATCCTCTCCCTCTGCCGCCCACCCACCCAACTGACAGCCAGCCAGCAGACAAGCACAGAGAGTTCCGTGGGTCTGTCTGTGATGTCATAAAGGGCCTGCTGATCAATGGCCAGCTCTCTGATTGGCTGCTGTGTTTGATTGACAGATTGAATCTGGCAGCTGATTGGCTGTCTACCCTAAAGTGCATTACACACCCCTGATGGTACCACTGGCTAAGACTCCACCTCAGCTCATTGATTAATTATAAATTTAGAACAAATGATGGATGAAAGCAGGCAGGCCGGCCATTTTTTTCACGCTCATTGGACTTGTTTAATGCAATGCACCTTTGTATATTCACATGCATTCGCTTCATGCTGTAACCACTGTGCATAAAAATTTGGAAACATGGCATACAGTGTATCATTTGCTGTCTAAGTCATGTTTCCCATATTTTCCATTGCAAGATACAAGCCGGTTTGAGTGTTTGGGGCACATTTTAGCTAAAATCATCCTACGGGGCCTAACTGCTTATGCTAAAGCCTGCCTATTTTGAATGGCGTAGTGGTCACTGCAACCTCCAAAAAAATCAGGACTTACTACCCCAATAACCTGCTAACTCACCCCTGAAATACTTACTTATTCACACTATTTTGTTCATTTGACTTGTTTCTAATTTGAAATGCCCATTTTTGTGGGGCCAGAAAGGTGCGTCTTTAAAAGGCGATTTCTACGATACCCCACTTTTGCGCGTCGGACCGCGACTTTTTCCGGAAACGCCGAAAAACCGCAATTTTCAGGAGAAACGAGACGTACATCCTCCCCCTCTGCCGCCCACCCACCCAACTGACAGCCAGCCAGCAGACAAGCACAGAGAGTTCCGTGGGTCTGTCTGTGATGTCATAAAGGGCCTGCTGATCAAAGGCCAGCTCTCTGATAGGCTGCTGTGTTTGATTGACAGATTGAATCTGGCAGCTGATTGGCTGTCTACCCTAAAGTGCATTACACACCCCTGATGGTACCACTGGCTAAGATTCCACCTCAGCTCATTGATTAATTATAAATTTAGAACAAATGATGGATGAAAGCAGGCAGGCCGGCCATTTTTTTCACGCTTATTGGACTTGTTTAATGCAATGCACCTTTGTATATTCACATGCATTCGCTTCATGCTGTAACCACTGTGCATACAAATTTGGAAACATGGCATACAGTGTATCATTTGCTGTGTAAGTCATGTTTCCCATATTTTCCATTGCAAGATACAAGCCGGTTTGAGTGTTTGGGGCACATTTTAGCTAAAATCATCCTACGGGGCCTAACTGCTTATGCTAAAGCCTGCCTATTTTGAATGGCGTAGTGGTCACTGCAACCTCCAAAAAAATCAGGACTTACTACCCCAATAACCTGCTAACTCACCCCTGAAATACTTACTTATTCACACTATTTTGTTCATTTGACTTGTTTCTAATTTGAAATGCCCATTTTTGTGGGGCCAGAAAGGTGCGTCTTTAAAAGGCGATTTCTACGATACCCCACTTTTGCGCGTCGGACCGCGACTTTTTCCGGAAACGCCGAAAAAACGCAATTTTCAGGAGAAACGAGACGTACATCCTCCCCCTCTGCCGCCCACCCACCCAACTGACAGCCAGCCAGCAGACAAGCACAGAGAGTTCCGTGGGTCTGTCTGTGATGTCATAAAGGGACTGCTGATCAATGGCCAGCTCTCTGATTGGCTGCTGTGTTTGATTGACAGATTGAATCTGGCAGCTGATTGGCTGTCTACCCTAAAGTGCATTACACACCCCTGATGGTACCACTGGCTAAGACTCCACCTCAGCTCATTGATTAATTATAAATTTAGAACAAATGATGGATGAAAGCAGGCAGGCCGGCCATTTTTTTCACGCTCATTGGACTTGTTTAATGCAATGCACCTGTGTATATTCACATGCATTCGCTTCATGCTGTAACCACTGTGCATAAAAATTTGGAAACATGGCATACAGTGTATCATTTGCTGTCTACGTCATGTTTCCCATATTTTCCATTGCAAGATACAAGCCGGTTTGAGTGTTTGGGGCACATTTTAGCTAAAATCATCCTACGGGGCCTAACTGCTTATGCTAAAGCCTGCCTATTTTGAATGGCGTAGTGGTCACTGCAACCTCCAAAAAAATCAGGACTTACTACCCCAATAACCTGCTAACTCACCCCTGAAATACTTACTTATTCACACTATTTTGTTCATTTGACTTGTTTCTAATTTGAAATGCCCATTTTTGTGGGGCCAGAAAGGTGCGTCTTTAAAAGGCGATTTCTACGATACCCCACTTTTGCGCGTCGGACCGCGACTTTTTCCGGAAACGCCGAAAAAACGCAATTTTCAGGAGAAACAAGACGTACATCCTCCCCCTCTGCCGCCCACCCACCCAACTGACAGCCAGCCAGCAGACAAGCACAGAGAGTTCCGTGGGTCTGTCTGTGATGTCATAAAGGGCCTGCTGATCAATGGCCAGCTCTCTGATTGGCTGCTGTGTTTGATTGACAGATTGAATCTGGCAGCTGATTGGCTGTCTACCCTAAAGTGCATTACACACCCCTGATGGTACCACTGGCTAAGACTCCACCTCAGCTCATTGATTAATTATAAATTTAGAACAAATGATGGATGAAAGCAGGCAGGCCGGCCATTTTTTTCACGCTCATTGGACTTGTTTAATGCAATGCACCTTTGTATATTGACATGCATTCGCTTCATGCTGTAACCACTGTGCATAAAAATTTGGAAACATGGCATACATTGTATCATTTGCTGTCTAAGTCATGTTTCCCATATTTTCCATTGCAAGATACAAGCCGGTTTGAGTGTTTGGGGTACATTTTAGCTAAAATCATCCTACGGGGCCTAACTGCTTATGCTAAAGCCTGCCTATTTTGAATGGCGTAGTGGTCACTGCAACCTCCAAAAAAATCAGGACTTACTACCCCAATAACCTGCTAACTCACCCCTGAAATACTTACTTATTGACACTATTTTGTTCATTTGACTTGTTTCTAATTTGAAATGCCCATTTTTGTGGGGCCAGAAAGGTGCGTCTTTAAAAGGCGATTTCTACGATACCCCACTTTTGCGCGTCGGACCGCGACTTTTTCCGGAAACGCCGAAAAACCGCAATTTTCAGGAGAAACGAGACGTACATCCTCCCCCTCTGCCGCCCACCCACCCAACTGACAGCCAGCCAGCAGACAAGCACAGAGAGTTCCGTGGGTCTGTCTGTGATGTCATAAAGGGCCTGCTGATCAATGGCCAGCTCTCTGATTGGCTGCTGTGTTTGATTGACAGATTGAATCTGGCAGCTGATTGGCTGTCTACCCTAAAGTGCATTACACACCCCTGATGGTACCACTGGCTAAGACTCCACCTCAGCTCATTGATTAATTATAAATTTAGAACAAATGATGGATGAAAGCAGGCAGGCCGGCCATTTTTTTCACGCTCATTGGACTTGTTTAATGCAATGCACCTTTGTATATTCACATGCATTCGCTTCATGCTGTAACCACTGTGCATAAAAATTTGGAAACATGGCATACAGTGTATCATTTGCTGTCTAAGTCATGTTTCCCATATTTTCCATTGCAAGATACAAGCCGGTTTGAGTGTTTGGGGCACATTTTAGCTAAAATCATCCTACGGGGCCTAACTGCTTATGCTAAAGCCTGCCTATTTTGAATGGCGTAGTGGTCACTGCAACCTCCAAAAAAATCAGGACTTACTACCCCAATAACCTGCTAACTCACCCCTGAAATACTTACTTATTCACACTATTTTGTTCATTTGACTTGTTTCTAATTTGAAATGCCCATTTTTGTGGGGCCAGAAAGGTGCGTCTTTAAAAGGCGATTTCTACGATACCCCACTTTTGCGCGTCGGAGCGCGACTTTTTTCGGAAACGCCGAAAAACCGCAATTTTCAGGAGAAACGAGACGTACATTCTCCCCCTCTGCCGCCCACCCACCCAACTGACAGCCAGCCAGCAGACAAGCACAGAGAGTTCCGTGGGTCTGTCTGTGATGTCATAAAGGGCCTGCTGATCAATGGCCAGCTCTCTGATTGGCTGCTGTGTTTGATTGACAGATTGAATCTGGCCGCTGATTGGCTGTCTACCCTAAAGTGCATTACACACCCCTGATGGTACCACTGGCTAAGACTCCACCTCAGCTCATTGATTAATTATAAATTTAGAACAAATGATGGATGAAAGCAGGCAGGCCGGCCATTTTTTTCACGCTCATTGGACTTGTTTAATGCAATGCACCTTTGTATATTCACATGCATTCGCTTCATGCTGTAACCACTGTGCATAAAAATTTGGAAACATGGCATACAGTGTATCATTTGCTGTCTAAGTCATGTTTCCCATATTTTCCATTGCAAGATACAAGCCGGTTTGAGTGTTTGGGGCACATTTTAGCTAAAATCATCCTACGGGGCCTAACTGCTTATGCTAAAGCCTGCCTATTTTGAATGGCGTAGTGGTCACTGCAACCTCCAAAAAAATCAGGACTTACTACCCCAATAACCTGCTAACTCACCCCTGAAATACTTACTTATTCACACTATTTTGTTCATTTGACTTGTTTCTAATTTGAAATGCCCATTTTTGTGGGGCCAGAAAGGTGCGTCTTTAAAAGGCGATTTCTACGATACCCCACTTTTGCGCGTCGGACCGCGACTTTTTCCGGAAACGCCGAAAAACCGCAATTTTCAGGAGAAACGAGATGTACATCCTCCCCCTCTGCCGCCCACCCACCCAACTGACAGCCAGCCAGCAGACAAGCACAGAGAGTTCCGTGGGTCTGTCTGTGATGTCATAAAGGGCCTGCTGATCAATGGCCAGCTCTCTGATTGGCTGCTGTGTTTGATTGACAGATTGAATCTGGCAGCTGATTGGCTGTCTACCCTAAAGTGCATTACACACCCCTGATGGTACCACTGGCTAAGACTCCACCTCAGCTCATTGATTAATTATAAATTTAGAACAAATGATGGATGAAAGCAGGCAGGCCGGCCATTTTTTTCACGCTCATTGGACTTGTTTAATGCAATGCATGCATTCGTTTCATGCTGTAACCACTGTGCATACAAATTTAGAAACATGGCATACAGTGTATCATTTGCTGTCTAATTCATGTTTCCCATATTTTCCATTGCAAGATACAAGCCGGTTTGAGTGTTTGGGGCACATTTTAGCTAAAATCATCCTACGGGGCCTAACTGCTTATGCTAAAGCCTGCCTATTTTGAATGGCGTAGTGGTCACTGCAACCTCCAAAAAAATCAGGACTTACTACCCCAATAACCTGCTAACTCACCCCTGAAATACTTACTTATTCACACTATTTTGTTCATTTGACTTGTTTCTAATTTGAAATGCCCATTTTTGTGGGGCCAGAAAGGTGCGTCTTTAAAAGGCGATTTCTACGATACCCCACTTTTGCGCGTCGGACCGCGACTTTTTCCGGAAACGCCGAAAAACCGCAATTTTCAGGAGAAACGAGACGTACATCCTCCCCCTCTGCCGCCCACCCACCCAACTGACAGCCAGCCAGCAGACAAGCACAGAGAGTTCCGTGGGTCTGTCTGTGATGTCATAAAGGGACTGCTGATCAATGGCCAGCTCTCTGATTGGCTGCTGTGTTTGATTGACAGATTGAATCTGGCAGCTGATTGGCTGTCTACCCTAAAGTGCATTACACACCCCTGATGGTACCACTGGCTAAGACTCCACCTCAGCTCATTGATTAATTATAAATTTAGAACAAATGATGGATGAAAGCAGGCAGGCCGGCCATTTTTTTCACGCTCATTGGACTTGTTTAATGCAATGCACCTTTGTATATTCACATGCATTCGCTTCATGCTGTAACCACTGTACATAAAAATTTGGAAACATGGCATACAGTGTATCATTTGCTGTCTAAGTCATGTTTCCCATATTTTCCATTGCAAGATACAAGCCGGTTTGAGTGTTTGGGGCACATTTTAGCTAAAATCATCCTACGGGGCCTAACTGCTTATGCTAAAGCCTGCCTATTTTGAATGGCGTAGTGGTCACTGCAACCTCCAAAAAAATCAGGACTTACTACCCCAATAACCTGCTAACTCACCCCTGAAATACTTACTTATTCACACTATTTTGTTCATTTGACTTGTTTCTAATTTGAAATGCCCATTTTTGTGGGGCCAGAAAGGTGCGTCTTTAAAAGGCGATTTCTACGATACCCCACTTTTGCGCGTCGGACCGCGACTTTTTCCGGAAACGCCGAAAAAACGCAATTTTCAGGAGAAACGAGACGTACATCCTCCCCCTCTGCCGCCCACCCACCCAACTGACAGCCAGCCAGCAGACAAGCACAGAGAGTTCCGTGGGTCTGTCTGTGATGTCATAAAGGGCCTGCTGATCAATGGCCAGCTCTCTGATTGGCTGCTGTGTTTGATTGACAGATTTAATCTGGCAGCTGATTGGCTGTCTACCCTAAAGTGCATTACACACCCCTGATGGTACCACTGGCTAAGACTCCACCTCAGCTCATTGATTAATTATAAATTTAGAACAAATGATGGATGAAAGCAGGCAGGCCGGCCATTTTTTTCACGCTCATTGGACTTGTTTAATGCAATGCACCTTTGTATATTCACATGCATTTGCTTCATGCTGTAACCACTGTGCATAAACATTTGGAAACATGGCATACAGTGTATCATTTGCTGTCTAAGTCATGTTTCCCATATTTTCCATTGCAAGATACAAGCCGGTTTGAGTGTTTGGGGCACATTTTAGCTAAAATCATCCTACGGGGCCTAACTGCTTATGCTAAAGCCTGCCTATTTTGAATGGCGTAGTGGTCACTGCAACCTCCAAAAAAATCAGGACTTACTACCCCAATAACCTGCTAACTCACCCCTGAAATACTTACTTATTCACACTATTTTGTTCATTTGACTTGTTTCTAATTTGAAATGCCCATTTTTGTGGGGCCAGAAAGGTGCGTCTTTAAATGGCGATTTCTACGATACCCCACTTTTGCGCGTCGGACCGCGAATTTTTTCGGAAACGCCGAAAAACCGCAATTTTCAGGAGAAACGAGACGTACGTTCTCCCCCTCTGCCGCCCACCCACCCAACTGACAGCCAGCCAGCAGACAAGCACAGAGAGTTCCGTGGGTCTGTCTGTGATGTCATAAAGGGCCTGCTGATCAATGGCCAGCTCTCTGATTGGCTGCTGTGTTTGATTGACAGATTGAATCTGGCAGCTGATTGGCTGTCTACCCTAAAGTGCATTACACACCCCTGATGGTACCACTGGCTAAGACTCCACCTCAGCTCATTATTTAATTATAAATTTAGAACAAATGATGGATGAAAGCAGGCAGGCCGGCCATTTTTTTCACGCTCATTAGACTTATTTAATGCAATGCACCTGTGTATATTCACATGCATTCGCTTCATGCTGTAACCACTGTGCATAAAAATTTGGAAACATGGCAGACAGTGTATCATTTGCTGTCTAAGTCATGTTTCCCATATTTTCCATTGCAAGATACAAGCCGGTTTGAGTGTTTGGGGCACATTTTAGCTAAAATCATCCTACGGGGCCTAACTGCTTATGCTAAAGCCTGCCTATTTTGAATGGCGTAGTGGTCACTGCAACCTCCAAAAAAATCAGGACTTACTACCCCAATAACCTGCTAACTCACCCCTGAAATACTTACTTATTCACACTATTTTGTTCATTTGACTTGTTTCTAATTTGAAATGCCCATTTTTGTGGGGCCAGAAAGGTGCGTCTTTAAAAGGCGATTTCTACGATACCCCACTTTTGCGCGTCGGACCGCGACTTTTTCCGGAAACGCCGAAAAACCGCAATTTTCAGGAGAAACGAGACGTACATCCTCCCCCTCTGCCGCCCACCCACCCAACTGACAGCCAGCCAGCAGACAAGCACAGAGAGTTCCGTGGGTCTGTCTGTGATGTCATAAAGGGCCTGCTGATCAATGGCCAGCTCTCTGATTGGCTGCTGTGTTTGATTGACAGATTGAATCTGGCAGCTGATTGGCTGTCTACCCTAAAGTGCATTACACACCCCTGATGGTACCACTGGCTAAGACTCCACCTCAGCTCATTGATTAATTATAAATTTAGAACAAATGATGGATGAAAGCAGGCAGGCCGGCCATTTTTTTCACGCTCATTGGACTTGTTTAATGCAATGCACCTTTGTATATTCACATGCATTCGCTTCATGCTGTAACCACTGTGCATAAAAATTTGGAAACATGGCATACAGTGTATCATTTGCTGTCTAAGTCATGTTTCCCATATTTTCCATTGCAAGATACAAGCCGGTTTGAGTGTTTGGGGCACATTTTAGCTAAAATCATCCTACGGGGCCTAACTGCTTATGCTAAAGCCTGCCTATTTTGAATGGCGTAGTGGTCACTGCAACCTCCAAAAAAATCAGGACTTACTACCCCAATAACCTGCTAACTCACCCCTGAAATACTTACTTATTCACACTATTTTGTTCATTTGACTTGTTTCTAATTTGAAATGCCCATTTTTGTGGGGCCAGAAAGGTGCGTCTTTAAAAGGCGATTTCTACGATACCCCACTTTTGCGCGTCGGACCGCGACTTTTTCCGGAAACGCCGAAAAACCGCAATTTTCAGGAGAAACGAGACGTACATCCTCCCCCTCTGCCGCCCACCCACCCAACTGACAGCCAGCCAGCAGACAAGCACAGAGAGTTCCGTGGGTCTGTCTGTGATGTCATAAAGGGCCTGCTGATCAATGGCCAGCTCTCTGATTGGCTGCTGTGTTTGATTGACAGATTGAATCTGGCAGCTGATTGGCTGTCTACCCTAAAGTGCATTACACACCCCTGATGGTACCACTGGCTAAGACTCCACCTCAGCTCATTGATTAATTATAAATTTAGAACAAATGATGGATGAAAGCAGGCAGGCCGGCCATTTTTTTCACGCTCATTGGACTTGTTTAATGCAATGCACCTTTGTATATTCACATGCATTCGCTTCATGCTGTAACCACTGTGCATAAAAATTTGGAAACATGGCATACAGTGTATCATTTGCTGTCTAAGTCATGTTTCCCATATTTTCCATTGCAAGATACAAGCCGGTTTGAGTGTTTGGGGCACATTTTAGCTAAAATCATCCTACGGGGCCTAACTGCTTATGCTAAAGCCTGCCTATTTTGAATGGCGTAGTGGTCACTGCAACCTCCAAAAAAATCAGGACTTACTACCCCAATAACCTGCTAACTCACCCCTGAAAATACTTACTTATTCACACTATTTTGTTCATTTGACTTGTTTCTAATTTGAAATGCCCATTTTTGTGGGGCCAGAAAGGTGCGTCTTTAAAAGGCGATTTCTACGATACCCCACTTTTGCGCGTCGGACCGCGACTTTTTCCGGAAACGCCGAAAAACCGCAATTTTCAGGAGAAACGAGACGTACATCCTCCCCCTCTGCCGCCCACCCACCCAACTGACAGCCAGCCAGCAGACAAGCACAGAGAGTTCCGTGGGTCTGTCTGTGATGTCATAAAGGGCCTGCTGATCAATGGCCAGCTCTCTGATTGGCTGCTGTGTTTGATTGACAGATTGAATCTGGCAGCTGATTGGCTGTCTACCCTAAAGTGCATTACACACCCCTGATGGTACCACTGGCTAAGACTCCACCTCAGCTCATTGATTAATTATAAATTTAGAACAAATGATGGATGAAAGCAGGCAGGCCGGCCATTTTTTTCACGCTCATTGGACTTGTTTAATGCAATGCACCTTTGTATATTCACATGCATTCGCTTCATGCTGTAACCACTGTGCATAAAAATTTGGAAACATGGCATACATTGTATCATTTGCTGTCTAAGTCATGTTTCCCATATTTTCCATTGCAAGATACAACCCGGTTTGAGTGTTTGGGGCACATTTTAGCTAAAATCATCCTACGGGGCCTAACTGCTTATGCTAAAGCCTGTCTATTTTGAATGGCGTAGTGGTCACTGCAACCTCCAAAAAAATCAGGACTTACTACCCCAATAACCTGCTAACTCACCCCTGAAATACTTACTTATTCACACTATTTTGTTCATTTGACTTGTTTCTAATTTGAAATGCCCATTTTTGTGGGGCCAGAAAGGTGCGTCTTTAAAAGGCGATTTCTTCGATACCCCACTTTTGCGCGTCGGACCGCGACTTTTTCCGGAAACGCCGAAAAACCACAATTTTCAGGAGAAACGAGACGTACATCCTCCCCCTCTGCCGCCCACCCACCCAACTGACAGCCAGCCAGCAGACAAGCACAGAGAGTTCCGTGGGTCTGTCTGTGATGTCATAAAGGGCCTGCTGATCAATGGCCAGCTCTCTGATTGGCTGCTGTGTTTGATTGACAGATTGAATCTGGCAGCTGATTGGCTGTCTACCCTAAAGTGCATTACACACCCCTGATGGTACCACTGGCTAAGACTCCACCTCAGCTCATTGATTAATTATAAATTTAGAACAAATGATGGATGAAAGCAGGCAGGCCGGCCATTTTTTTCACGCTCATTGGACTTGTTTAATGCAATGCACCTTTGTATATTCACATGCATTCGCTTCATGCTGTAACCACTGTGCATACAAATTTGGAAACATGGCATACAGTGTATCATTTGCTGTCTAAGTCATGTTTCCCATATTTTCCATTGCAAGATACAAGCCGGTTTGAGTGTTTGGGGCACATTTTAGCTAAAATCATCCTACGGGGCCTAACTGCTTATGCTAAAGCCTGCCTATTTTGAATGGCGTAGTGGTCACTGCAACCTCCAAAAAAATCAGGACTTACTACCCCAATAACCTGCTAACTCACCCCTGAAATACTTACTTATTCACACTATTTTGTTCATTTGACTTGTTTCTAATTTGAAATGCCCATTTTTGTGGGGCCAGAAAGGTGCGTCTTTAAAAGGCGATTTCTACGATACCCCACTTTTGCGCGTCGGACCGCGACTTTTTCCGGAAACGCCGAAAAAACGCAATTTTCAGGAGAAACGAGACGTACATCCTCCCCCTCTGCCGCCCACCCACCCAACTGACAGCCAGCCAGCAGACAAGCACAGAGAGTTCCGTGGGTCTGTCTGTGATGTCATAAAGGGACTGCTGATCAATGGCCAGCTCTCTGATTGGCTGCTGTGTTTGATTGACAGATTGAATCTGGCAGCTGATTGGCTGTCTACCCTAAAGTGCATTACACACCCCTGATGGTACCACTGGCTAAGACTCCACCTCAGCTCATTGATTAATTATAAATTTAGAACAAATGATGGATGAAAGCAGGCAGGCCGGCCATTTTTTTCACGCTCATTGGACTTGTTTAATGCAATGCACCTGTGTATATTCACATGCATTCGCTTCATGCTGTAACCACTGTGCATAAAAATTTGGAAACATGGCATACAGTGTATCATTTGCTGTCTAAGTCATGTTTCCCATATTTTCCATTGCAAGATACAAGCCGGTTTGAGTGTTTGGGGCACATTTTAGCTAAAATCATCCTACGGGGCCTAACTGCTTATGCTAAAGCCTGCCTATTTTGAATGGCGTAGTGGTCACTGCAACCTCCAAAAAAATCAGGACTTACTACCCCAATAACCTGCTAACTCACCCCTGAAATACTTACTTATTCACACTATTTTGTTCATTTGACTTGTTTCTAATTTGAAATGCCCATTTTTGTGGGGCCAGAAAGGTGCGTCTTTAAAAGGCGATTTCTACGATACCCCACTTTTGCGCGTCGGACCGCGACTTTTTCCGGAAACGCTGAAAAAACGCAATTTTCAGGAGAAACGAGACGTACGTTCTCCCCCTCTGCCGCCCACCCACCCAACTGACAGCCAGCCAGCAGACAAGCACAGAGAGTTCCGTGGGTCTGTCTGTGATGTCATAAAGGGCCTGCTGATCAATGGCCAGCTCTCTGATTGGCTGCTGTGTTTGATTGACAGATTGAATCTGGCAGCTGATTGGCTGTCTACCCTAAAGTGCATTACACACCCCTGATGGTACCACTGGCTAAGACTCCACCTCAGCTCATTATTTAATTATAAATTTAGAACAAATGATGGATGAAAGCAGGCAGGCCGGCCATTTTTTTCACGCTCATTAGACTTATTTAATGCAATGCACCTGTGTATATTCACATGCATTCGCTTCATGCTGTAACCACTGTGCATAAAAATTTGGAAACATGGCAGACAGTGTATCATTTGCTGTCTAAGTCATGTTTCCCATATTTTCCATTGCAAGATACAAGCCGGTTTGAGTGTTTGGGGCACATTTTAGCTAAAATCATCCTACGGGGCCTAACTGCTTATGCTAAAGCCTGCCTATTTTGAATGGCGTAGTGGTCACTGCAACCTCCAAAAAAATCAGGACTTACTACCCCAATAACCTGCTAACTCACCCCTGAAATACTTACTTATTCACACTATTTTGTTCATTTGACTTGTTTCTAATTTGAAATGCCCATTTTTGTGGGGCCAGAAAGGTGCGTCTTTAAAAGGCGATTTCTACGATACCCCACTTTTGCGCGTCGGACCGCGACTTTTTCCGGAAACGCCGAAAAACCGCAATTTTCAGGAGAAACGAGACGTACATCCTCCCCCTCTGCCGCCCACCCACCCAACTGACAGCCAGCCAGCAGACAAGCACAGAGAGTTCCGTGGGTCTGTCTGTGATGTCATAAAGGGCCTGCTGATCAATGGCCAGCTCTCTGATTGGCTGCTGTGTTTGATTGACAGATTGAATCTGGCAGCTGATTGGCTGTCTACCCTAAAGTGCATTACACACCCCTGATGGTACCACTGGCTAAGACTCCACCTCAGCTCATTGATTAATTATAAATTTAGAACAAATGATGGATGAAAGCAGGCAGGCCGGCCATTTTTTTCACGCTCATTGGACTTGTTTAATGCAATGCACCTTTGTATATTCACATGCATTCGCTTCATGCTGTAACCACTGTGCATAAAAATTTGGAAACATGGCATACAGTGTATCATTTGCTGTCTAAGTCATGTTTCCCATATTTTCCATTGCAAGATACAAGCCGGTTTGAGTGTTTGGGGCACATTTTAGCTAAAATCATCCTACGGGGCCTAACTGCTTATGCTAAAGCCTGCCTATTTTGAATGGCGTAGTGGTCACTGCAACCTCCAAAAAAATCAGGACTTACTACCCCAATAACCTGCTAACTCACCCCTGAAATACTTACTTATTCACACTATTTTGTTCATTTGACTTGTTTCTAATTTGAAATGCCCATTTTTGTGGGGCCAGAAAGGTGCGTCTTTAAAAGGCGATTTCTACGATACCCCACTTTTGCGCGTCGGACCGCGACTTTTTCCGGAAACGCCGAAAAACCGCAATTTTCAGGAGAAACGAGACGTACATCCTCCCCCTCTGCCGCCCACCCACCCAACTGACAGCCAGCCAGCAGACAAGCACAGAGAGTTCCGTGGGTCTGTCTGTGATGTCATAAAGGGCCTGCTGATCAATGGCCAGCTCTCTGATTGGCTGCTGTGTTTGATTGACAGATTGAATCTGGCAGCTGATTGGCTGTCTACCCTAAAGTGCATTACACACCCCTGATGGTACCACTGGCTAAGACTCCACCTCAGCTCATTGATTAATTATAAATTTAGAACAAATGATGGATGAAAGCAGGCAGGCCGGCCATTTTTTTCACGCTCATTGGACTTGTTTAATGCAATGCACCTTTGTATATTCACATGCATTCGCTTCATGCTGTAACCACTGTGCATAAAAATTTGGAAACATGGCATACAGTGTATCATTTGCTGTCTAAGTCATGTTTCCCATATTTTCCATTGCAAGATACAAGCCGGTTTGAGTGTTTGGGGCACATTTTAGCTAAAATCATCCTACGGGGCCTAACTGCTTATGCTAAAGCCTGCCTATTTTGAATGGCGTAGTGGTCACTGCAACCTCCAAAAAAATCAGGACTTACTACCCCAATAACCTGCTAACTCACCCCTGAAATACTTACTTATTCACACTATTTTGTTCATTTGACTTGTTTCTAATTTGAAATGCCCATTTTTGTGGGGCCAGAAAGGTGCGTCTTTAAAAGGCGATTTCTACGATACCCCACTTTTGCGCGTCGGACCGCGACTTTTTCCGGAAACGCCGAAAAACCGCAATTTTCAGGAGAAACGAGACGTACATCCTCCCCCTCTGCCGCCCACCCACCCAACTGACAGCCAGCCAGCAGACAAGCACAGAGAGTTCCGTGGGTCTGTCTGTGATGTCATAAAGGGCCTGCTGATCAATGGCCAGCTCTCTGATTGGCTGCTGTGTTTGATTGACAGATTGAATCTGGCAGCTGATTGGCTGTCTACCCTAAAGTGCATTACACACCCCTGATGGTACCACTGGCTAAGACTCCACCTCAGCTCATTGATTAATTATAAATTTAGAACAAATGATGGATGAAAGCAGGCAGGCCGGCCATTTTTTTCACGCTCATTGGACTTGTTTAATGCAATGCACCTTTGTATATTCACATGCATTCGCTTCATGCTGTAACCACTGTGCATAAAAATTTGGAAACATGGCATACATTGTATCATTTGCTGTCTAAGTCATGTTTCCCATATTTTCCATTGCAAGATACAACCCGGTTTGAGTGTTTGGGGCACATTTTAGCTAAAATCATCCTACGGGGCCTAACTGCTTATGCTAAAGCCTGCCTATTTTGAATGGCGTAGTGGTCACTGCAACCTCCAAAAAAATCAGGACTTACTACCCCAATAACCTGCTAACTCACCCCTGAAATACTTACTTATTCACACTATTTTGTTCATTTGACTTGTTTCTAATTTGAAATGCCCATTTTTGTGGGGCCAGAAAGGTGCGTCTTTAAAAGGCGATTTCTTCGATACCCCACTTTTGCGCGTCGGACCGCGACTTTTTCCGGAAACGCCGAAAAACCACAATTTTCAGGAGAAACGAGACGTACATCCTCCCCCTCTGCCGCCCACCCACCCAACTGACAGCCAGCCAGCAGACAAGCACAGAGAGTTCCGTGGGTCTGTCTGTGATGTCATAAAGGGCCTGCTGATCAATGGCCAGCTCTCTGATTGGCTGCTGTGTTTGATTGACAGATTGAATCTGGCAGCTGATTGGCTGTCTACCCTAAAGTGCATTACACACCCCTGATGGTACCACTGGCTAAGACTCCACCTCAGCTCATTGATTAATTATAAATTTAGAACAAATGATGGATGAAAGCAGGCAGGCCGGACATTTTTTTCACGCTCATTGGACTTGTTTAATGCAATGCACCTTTGTATATTCACATGCATTCGCTTCATGCTGTAACCACTGTGCATACAAATTTGGAAACATGGCATACAGTGTATCATTTGCTGTCTAAGTCATGTTTCCCATATTTTCCATTGCAAGATACAAGCCGGTTTGAGTGTTTGGGGCACATTTTAGCTAAAATCATCCTACGGGGCCTAACTGCTTATGCTAAAGCCTGCCTATTTTGAATGGCGTAGTGGTCACTGCAACCTCCAAAAAAATCAGGACTTACTACCCCAATAACCTGCTAACTCACCCCTGAAATACTTACTTATTCATACTATTTTGTTCATTTGACTTGTTTCTAATTTGAAATGCCCATTTTTGTGGGGCCAGAAAGGTGCGTCTTTAAAAGGCGATTTCTACGATACCCCACTTTTGCGCGTCGGACCGCGACTTTTTCCGGAAACGCCGAAAAAACGCAATTTTCAGGAGAAACGAGACGTACATCCTCCCCCTCTGCCGCCCACCCACCCAACTGACAGCCAGCCAGCAGACAAGCACAGAGAGTTCCGTGGGTCTGTCTGTGATGTCATAAAGGGACTGCTGATCAATGGCCAGCTCTCTGATTGGCTGCTGTGTTTGATTGACAGATTGAATCTGGCAGCTGATTGGCTGTCTACCCTAAAGTGCATTACACACCCCTGATGGTACCACTGGCTAAGACTCCACCTCAGCTCATTGATTAATTATAAATTTAGAACAAATGATGGATGAAAGCAGGCAGGCCGGCCATTTTTTTCACGCTCATTGGACTTGTTTAATGCAATGCACCTGTGTATATTCACATGCATTCGCTTCATGCTGTAACCACTGTGCATAAAAATTTGGAAACATGGCATACAGTGTATCATTTGCTGTCTAAGTCATGTTTCCCATATTTTCCATTGCAAGATACAAGCCGGTTTGAGTGTTTGGGGCACATTTTAGCTAAAATCATCCTACGGGGCCTAACTGCTTATGCTAAAGCCTGCCTATTTTGAATGGCGTAGTGGTCACTGCAACCTCCAAAAAAATCAGGACTTACTACCCCAATAACCTGCTAACTCACCCCTGAAATACTTACTTATTCACACTATTTTGTTCATTTGACTTGTTTCTAATTTGAAATGCCCATTTTTGTGGGGCCAGAAAGGTGCGTCTTTAAAAGGCGATTTCTACGATACCCCACTTTTGCGCGTCGGACCGCGACTTTTTCCGGAAACGCCGAAAAAACGCAATTTTCAGGAGAAACAAGACGTACATCCTCCCCCTCTGCCGCCCACCCACCCAACTGACAGCCAGCCAGCAGACAAGCACAGAGAGTTCCGTGGGTCTGTCTGTGATGTCATAAAGGGCCTGCTGATCAATGGCCAGCTCTCTGATTGGCTGCTGTGTTTGATTGACAGATTGAATCTGGCAGCTGATTGGCTGTCTACCCTAAAGTGCATTACACACCCCTGATGGTACCACTGGCTAAGACTCCACCTCAGCTCATTGATTAATTATAAATTTAGAACAAATGATGGATGAAAGCAGGCAGGCCGGCCATTTTTTTCACGCTCATTGGACTTGTTTAATGCAATGCACCTTTGTATATTCACATGCATTCGCTTCATGCTGTAACCACTGTGCATAAAAATTTGGAAACATGGCATACATTGTATCATTTGCTGTCTAAGTCATGTTTCCCATATTTTCCATTGCAAGATACAAGCCGGTTTGAGTGTTTGGGGTACATTTTAGCTAAAATCATCCTACGGGGCCTAACTGCTTATGCTAAAGCCTGCCTATTTTGAATGGCGTAGTGGTCACTGCAACCTCCAAAAAAATCAGGACTTACTACCCCAATAACCTGCTAACTCACCCCTGAAATACTTACTTATTCACACTATTTTGTTCATTTGACTTGTTTCTAATTTGAAATGCCCATTTTTGTGGGGCCAGAAAGGTGCGTCTTTAAAAGGCGATTTCTACGATGCCCCACTTTTGCGCGTCAGACCGCGTCTTTTTCCGGAAACGCCGAAAAACCGCAATTTTCAGGAGAAACGAGACGTACATCCTCCCCCTCTGCCGCCCACCCACCCAACTGACAGCCAGCCAGCAGACAAGCACAGAGAGTTCCGTGGGTCTGTCTGTGATGTCATAAAGGGCCTGCTGATCAATGGCCAGCTCTCTGATTGGCTGCTGTGTTTGATTGACAGATTGAATCTGGCAGCTGATTGGCTGTCTACCCTAAAGTGCATTACACACCCCTGATGGTACCACTGGCTAAGACTCCACCTCAGCTCATTGATTAATTATAAATTTAGAACAAATGATGGATGAAAGCAGGCAGGCCGGCCATTTTTTTCACGCTCATTGGACTTGTTTAATGCAATGCACCTTTGTATATTCACATGCATTCGCTTCATGCTGTAACCACTGTGCATAAAAATTTGGAAACATGGCATACAGTGTATCATTTGCTGTCTAAGTCATGTTTCCCATATTTTCCATTGCAAGATACAAGCCGGTTTGAGTGTTTGGGGCACATTTTAGCTAAAATCATCCTACGGGGCCTAACTGCTTATGCTAAAGCCTGCCTATTTTGAATGGCGTAGTGGTCACTGCAACCTCCAAAAAAATCAGGACTTACTACCCCAATAACCTGCTAACTCACCCCTGAAATACTTACTTATTCACACTATTTTGTTCATTTGACTTGTTTCTAATTTGAAATGCCCATTTTTGTGGGGCCAGAAAGGTGCGTCTTTAAAAGGCGATTTCTACGATACCCCACTTTTGAGCGTCGGACCGCGACTTTTTCCGGAAACGCCGAAAAACCGCAATTTTCAGGAGAAACGAGACGTACATCCTCCCCCTCTGCCGCCCACCCACCCAACTGACAGCCAGCCAGCAGACAAGCACAGAGAGTTCCGTGGGTCTGTCTGTGATGTCATAAAGGGCCTGCTGATCAATGGCCAGCTCTCTGATTGGCTGCTGTGTTTGATTGACAGATTGAATCTGGCAGCTGATTGGCTGTCTACCCTAAAGTGCATTACACACCCCTGATGGTACCACTGGCTAAGACTCCACCTCAGCTCATTGATTAATTATAAATTTAGAACAAATGATGGATGAAAGCAGGCAGGCCGGCCATTTTTTTCACGCTCATTGGACTTGTTTAATGCAATGCACCTTTGTATATTCACATGCATTCGCTTCATGCTGTAACCACTGTGCATAAACATTTGGAAACATGGCATACAGTGTATCATTTGCTGTCTAAGTCATGTTTCCCATATTTTCCATTGCAAGATACAAGCCGGTTTGAGTGTTTGGGGCACATTTTAGCTAAAATCATCCTACGGGGCCTAACTGCTTATGCTAAAGCCTGCCTATTTTGAATGGCGTAGTGGTCACTGCAACCTCCAAAAAAATCAGGACTTACTACCCCAATAACCTGCTAACTCACCCCTGAAATACTTACTTATTCACACTATTTTGTTCATTTGACTTGTTTCTAATTTGAAATGCCCATTTTTGTGGGGCCAGAAAGGTGCGTCTTTAAAAGGCGATTTCTACGATACCCCACTTTTGCGCGTCGGACCGCGACTTTTTTCGGAAACGCCGAAAAACCGCAATTTTCAGGAGAAACGAGACGTACATTCTCCCCCTCTGCCGCCCACCCACCCAACTGACAGCCAGCCAGCAGACAAGCACAGAGAGTTCCGTGGGTCTGTCTGTGATGTCATAAAGGGCCTGCTGATCAATGGCCAGCTCTCTGATTGGCTGCTGTGTTTGATTGACAGATTGAATCTGGCAGCTGATTGGCTGTCTACCCTAAAGTGCATTACACACCCCTGATGGTACCACTGGCTAAGACTCCACCTCAGCTCATTGATTAATTATAAATTTAGAACAAATGATGGATGAAAGCAGGCAGGCCGGCCATTTTTTTCACGCTCATTGGACTTGTTTAATGCAATGCACCTTTGTATATTCACATGCATTCGCTTCATGCTGTAACCACTGTGCATAAAAATTTGGAAACATGGCATACAGTGTATCATTTGCTGTCTACGTCATGTTTCCCATATTTTCGATTGCAAGATACAAGCCGGTTTGAGTGTTTGGGGCACATTTTAGCTAAAATCATCCTACGGGGCCTAACTGCTTATGCTAAAGCCTGCCTATTTTGAATGGCGTAGTGGTCACTGCAACCTCCAAAAAAATCAGGACTTACTACCCCAATAACCTGCTAACTCACCCCTGAAATACTTACTTATTCACACTATTTTGTTCATTTGACTTGTTTCTAATTTGAAATGCCCATTTTTGTTGGGCCAGAAAGGTGCGTCTTTAAAAGGCGATTTCTACGATACCCCACTTTTGCGCGTCGGACCGCGACTTTTTCCGGAAACGCCGAAAAAACGCAATTTTCAGGAGAAACGAGACGTACATCCTCCCCCTCTGCCGCCCACCCACCCAACTGACAGCCAGCCAGCAGACAAGCACAGAGAGTTCCGTGGGTCTGTCTGTGATGTCATAAAGGGCCTGCTGATCAATGGCCAGCTCTCTGATTGGCTGCTGTGTTTGATTGACAGATTGAATCTGGCAGCTGATTGGCTGTCTACCCTAAAGTGCATTACACACCCCTGATGGTACCACTGGCTAAGACTCCACCTCAGCTCATTGATTAATTATAAATTTAGAACAAATGATGGATGAAAGCAGGCAGGCCGGCCATTTTTTTCACGCTCATTAGACTTATTTAATGCAATGCACCTTTGTATATTCACATGCATTCGCTTCATGCTGTAACCACTGTGCATAAAAATTTGGAAACATGGCATACAGTGTATCATTTGCTGTCTAAGTCATGTTTCCCATATTTTCCATTGCAAGATACAAGCCGGTTTGAGTGTTTGGGGCACATTTTAGCTAAAATCATCCTACGGGGCCTAACTGCTTATGCTAAAGCCTGCCTATTTTGAATGGCGTAGTGGTCACTGCAACCTCCAAAAAAATCAGGACTTACTACCCCAATAACCTGCTAACTCACCCCTGAAATACTTACTTATTCACACTATTTTGTTCATTTGACTTGTTTCTAATTTGAAATGCCCATTTTTGTGGGGCCAGAAAGGTGCGTCTTTAAAAGGCGATTTCTACGATACCCCACTTTTGCGCGTCGGACCGCGACTTTTTCCGGAAACGCCGAAAAACCGCAATTTTCAGGAGAAACAAGACGTACATCCTCCCCCTCTGCCGCCCACCCACCCAACTGACAGCCAGCCAGCAGACAAGCACAGAGAGTTCCGTGGGTCTGTCTGTGATGTCATAAAGGGCCTGCTGATCAATGGCCAGCTCTCTGATTGGCTGCTGTGTTTGATTGACAGATTGAATCTGGCAGCTGATTGGCTGTCTACCCTAAAGTGCATTACACACCCCTGATGGTACCACTGGCTAAGACTCCACCTCAGCTCATTGATTAATTATAAATTTAGAACAAATGATGGATGAAAGCAGGCAGGCCGGCCATTTTTTTCACGCTCATTGGACTTGTTTAATGCAATGCACCTTTGTATATTCACATGCATTCGCTTCATGCTGTAACCACTGTGCATAAAAATTTGGAAACATGGCATACAGTGTATCATTTGCTGTCTAAGTCATGTTTCCCATATTTTCCATTGCAAGATACAAGCCGGTTTGAGTGTTTGGGGCACATTTTAGCTAAAATCATCCTACGGGGCCTAACTGCTTATGCTAAAGCCTGCCTATTTTGAATGGCGTAGTGGTCACTGCAACCTCCAAAAAAATCAGGACTTACTACCCCAATAACCTGCTAACTCACCCCTGAAATACTTACTTATTCACACTATTTTGTTCATTTGACTTGTTTCTAATTTGAAATGCCCATTTTTGTGGGGCCAGAAAGGTGCGTCTTTAAAAGGCGATTTCTACGATACCCCACTTTTGCGCGTCGGACCGCGACTTTTTCCGGAAACGCCGAAAAACCGCAATTTTCAGGAGAAACGAGACGTACATCCTCCCCCTCTGCCGCCCACCCACCCAACTGACAGCCAGCCAGCAGACAAGCACAGAGAGTTCCGTGGGTCTGTCTGTGATGTCATAAAGGGCCTGCTGATCAATGGCCAGCTCTCTGATTGGCTGCTGTGTTTGATTGACAGATTGAATCTGGCAGCTGATTGGCTGTCTACCCTAAAGTGCATTACACACCCCTGCTGGTACCACTGGCTAAGATTCCACCTCAGCTCATTGATTAATTATAAATTTAGAACAAATGATGGATGAAAGCAGGCAGGCCGGCCATTTTTTTCACGCTCATTGGACTTGTTTAATGCAATGCATGCATTCGCTTCATGCTGTAACCACTGTGCATACAAATTTGGAAACATGGCATACAGTGTATCATTTGCTGTCTACGTCATGTTTCCCATATTTTCGATTGCAAGATACAAGCCGGTTTGAGTGTTTGGGGCACATTTTAGCTAAAATCATCCTACGGGGCCTAACTGCTTATGCTAAAGCCTGCCTATTTTGAATGGCGTAGTGGTCACTGCAACCTCCAAAAAAATCAGGACTTACTACCCCAATAACCTGCTAACTCACCCCTGAAATACTTACTTATTCACACTATTTTGTTCATTTGACTTGTTTCTAATTTGAAATGCCCATTTTTGTTGGGCCAGAAAGGTGCGTCTTTAAAAGGCGATTTCTACGATACCCCACTTTTGCGCGTCGGACCGCGACTTTTTCCGGAAACGCCGAAAAAACGCAATTTTCAGGAGAAACGAGACGTACATCCTCCCCCTCTGCCGCCCACCCACCCAACTGACAGCCAGCCAGCAGACAAGCACAGAGAGTTCCGTGGGTCTGTCTGTGATGTCATAAAGGGCCTGCTGATCAATGGCCAGCTCTCTGATTGGCTGCTGTGTTTGATTGACAGATTGAATCTGGCAGCTGATTGGCTGTCTACCCTAAAGTGCATTACACACCCCTGATGGTACCACTGGCTAAGACTCCACCTCAGCTCATTGATTAATTATAAATTTAGAACAAATGATGGATGAAAGCAGGCAGGCCGGCCATTTTTTTCACGCTCATTAGACTTATTTAATGCAATGCACCTTTGTATATTCACATGCATTCGCTTCATGCTGTAACCACTGTGCATAAAAATTTGGAAACATGGCATACAGTGTATCATTTGCTGTCTAAGTCATGTTTCCCATATTTTCCATTGCAAGATACAAGCCGGTTTGAGTGTTTGGGGCACATTTTAGCTAAAATCATCCTACGGGGCCTAACTGCTTATGCTAAAGCCTGCCTATTTTGAATGGCGTAGTGGTCACTGCAACCTCCAAAAAAATCAGGACTTACTACCCCAATAACCTGCTAACTCACCCCTGAAATACTTACTTATTCACACTATTTTGTTCATTTGACTTGTTTCTAATTTGAAATGCCCATTTTTGTGGGGCCAGAAAGGTGCGTCTTTAAAAGGCGATTTCTACGATACCCCACTTTTGCGCGTCGGACCGCGACTTTTTCCGGAAACGCCGAAAAACCGCAATTTTCAGGAGAAACAAGACGTACATCCTCCCCCTCTGCCGCCCACCCACCCAACTGACAGCCAGCCAGCAGACAAGCACAGAGAGTTCCGTGGGTCTGTCTGTGATGTCATAAAGGGCCTGCTGATCAATGGCCAGCTCTCTGATTGGCTGCTGTGTTTGATTGACAGATTGAATCTGGCAGCTGATTGGCTGTCTACCCTAAAGTGCATTACACACCCCTGATGGTACCACTGGCTAAGACTCCACCTCAGCTCATTGATTAATTATAAATTTAGAACAAATGATGGATGAAAGCAGGCAGGCCGGCCATTTTTTTCACGCTCATTGGACTTGTTTAATGCAATGCACCTTTGTATATTCACATGCATTCGCTTCATGCTGTAACCACTGTGCATAAAAATTTGGAAACATGGCATACAGTGTATCATTTGCTGTCTAAGTCATGTTTCCCATATTTTCCATTGCAAGATACAAGCCGGTTTGAGTGTTTGGGGCACATTTTAGCTAAAATCATCCTACGGGGCCTAACTGCTTATGCTAAAGCCTGCCTATTTTGAATGGCGTAGTGGTCACTGCAACCTCCAAAAAAATCAGGACTTACTACCCCTATAACCTGCTAACTCACCCCTGAAATACTTACTTATTCACACTATTTTGTTCATTTGACTTGTTTCTAATTTGAAATGCCCATTTTTGTGGGGCCAGAAAGGTGCGTCTTTAAAAGGCGATTTCTACGATACCCCACTTTTGCGCGTCGGACCGCGACTTTTTCCGGAAACGCCGAAAAACCGCAATTTTCAGGAGAAACGAGACGTACATCCTCGCCCTCTGCCGCCCACCCACCCAACTGACAGCCAGCCAGCAGACAAGCACAGAGAGTTCCGTGGGTCTGTCTGTGATGTCATAAAGGGACTGCTGATCAATGGCCAGCTCTCTGATTGGCTGCTGTGTTTGATTGACAGATTGAATCTGGCAGCTGATTGGCTGTCTACCCTAAAGTGCATTACACACCCCTGATGGTACCACTGGCTAAGACTCCACCTCAGCTCATTGATTAATTATAAATTTAGAACAAATGATGGATGAAAGCAGGCAGGCCGGCCATTTTTTTTCACGCTCATTGGACTTGTTTAATGCAATGCACCTTTGTATATTCACATGCATTCGCTTCATGCTGTAACCACTGTGCATAAAAATTTGGAAACATGGCATACAGTGTATCATTTGCTGTCTAAGTCATGTTTCCCATATTTTCCATTGCAAGATACAAGCCGGTTTGAGTGTTTGGGGCACATTTTAGCTAAAATCATCCTACGGGGCCTAACTGCTTATGCTAAAGCCTGCCTATTTTGAATGGCGTAGTGGTCACTGCAACCTCCAAAAAAATCAGGACTTACTACCCCAATAACCTGCTAACTCACCCCTGAAATACTTACTTATTCACACTATTTTGTTCATTTGACTTGTTTCTAATTTGAAATGCCCATTTTTGTGGGGCCAGAAAGGTGCGTCTTTAAAAGGCGATTTCTACGATACCCCACTTTTGCGCGTCGGACCGCGACTTTTTCCGGAAACGCCGAAAAACCGCAATTTTCAGGAGAAACGAGACGTACATCCTCCCCCTCTGCCGCCCACCCACCCAACTGACAGCCAGCCAGCAGACAAGCACAGAGAGTTCCGTGGGTCTGTCTGTGATGTCATAAAGGGCCTGCTGATCAATGGCCAGCTCTCTGATTGGCTGCTGTGTTTGATTGACAGATTGAATCTGGCAGCTGATTGGCTGTCTACCCTAAAGTGCATTACACACCCCTGATGGTACCACTGGCTAAGACTCCACCTCAGCTCATTGATTAATTATAAATTTAGAACAAATGATGGATGAAAGCAGGCAGGCCGGCCATTTTTTTCACGCTCATTGGACTTGTTTAATGCAATGCACCTTTGTATATTCACATGCATTCGCTTCATGCTGTAACCACTGTGCATAAAAATTTGGAAACATGGCATACAGTGTATCATTTGCTGTCTAAGTCATGTTTCCCATATTTTCCATTGCAAGATACAAGCCGGTTTGAGTGTTTGGGGCACATTTTAGCTAAAATCATCCTACGGGGCCTAACTGCTTATGCTAAAGCCTGCCTATTTTGAATGGCGTAGTGGTCACTGCAACCTCCAAAAAAATCAGGACTTACTACCCCAATAACCTGCTAACTCACCCCTGAAATACTTACTTATTCACACTATTTTGTTCATTTGACTTGTTTCTAATTTGAAATGCCCATTTTTGTGGGGCCAGAAAGGTGCGTCTTTAAAAGGCGATTTCTACGATACCCCACTTTTGCGCGTCGGACCGCGACTTTTTCCGGAAACGCCGAAAAACCGCAATTTTCAGGAGAAACGAGACGTACATCCTCCCCCTCTGCCGCCCACCCACCCAACTGACAGCCAGCCAGCAGACAAGCACAGAGAGTTCCGTGGGTCTGTCTGTGATGTCATAAAGGGACTGCTGATCAATGGCCAGCTCTCTGATTGGCTGCTGTGTTTGATTGACAGATTGAATCTGGCAGCTGATTGGCTGTCTACCCTAAAGTGCATTACACACCCCTGATGGTACCACTGGCTAAGACTCCACCTCAGCTCATTGATTAATTATAAATTTAGAACAAATGATGGATGAAAGCAGGCAGGCCGGCCATTTTTTTCACGCTCATTGGACTTGTTTAATGCAATGCACCTTTGTATATTCACATGCATTCGCTTCATGCTGTAACCACTGTGCATAAAAATTTGGAAACATGGCATACAGTGTATCATTTGCTGTCTAAGTCATGTTTCCCATATTTTCCATTGCAAGATACAAGCCGGTTTGAGTGTTTGGGGCACATTTTAGCTAAAATCATCCTACGGGGCCTAACTGCTTATGCTAAAGCCTGCCTATTTTGAATGGCGTAGTGGTCACTGCAACCTCCAAAAAAATCAGGACTTACTACCCCAATAACCTGCTAACGCACCCCTGAAATACTTACTTATTCACACTATTTTGTTCATTTGACTTGTTTCTAATTTGAAATGCCCATTTTTGTGGGGCCAGAAAGGTGCGTCTTTAAAAGGCGATTTCTACGATACCCCACTTTTGCGCGTCGGACCGCGACTTTTTCCGGAAACGCCGAAAAACCGCAATTTTCAGGAGAAACGAGACGTACATCCTCCCCCTCTGCCGCCCACCCACCCAACTGACAGCCAGCCAGCAGACAAGCACAGAGAGTTCCGTGGGTCTGTCTGTGATGTCATAAAGGGCCTGCTGATCAATGGCCAGCTCTCTGATTGGCTGCTGTGTTTGATTGACAGATTGAATCTGGCAGCTGATTGGCTGTCTACCCTAAAGTGCATTACACACCCCTGATGGTACCACTGGCTAAGACTCCACCTCAGCTCATTGATTAATTATAAATTTAGAACAAATGATGGATGAAAGCAGGCAGGCCGGCCATTTTTTTCACGCTCATTGGACTTGTTTAATGCAATGCACCTTTGTATATTCACATGCATTCGCTTCATGCTGTAACCACTGTGCATAAAAATTTGGAAACATGGCATACAGTGTATCATTTGCTGTCTAAGTCATGTTTCCCATATTTTCCATTGCAAGATACAAGCCGGTTTGAGTGTTTGGGGCACATTTTAGCTAAAATCATCCTACGGGGCCTAACTGCTTATGCTAAAGCCTGCCTATTTTGAATGGCGTAGTGGTCACTGCAACCTCCAAAAAAATCAGGACTTACTACCCCTATAACCTGCTAACTCACCCCTGAAATACTTACTTATTCACACTATTTTGTTCATTTGACTTGTTTCTAATTTGAAATGCCCATTTTTGTGGGGCCAGAAAGGTGCGTCTTTAAAAGGCGATTTCTACGATACCCCACTTTTGCGCGTCGGACCGCGACTTTTTCCGGAAACGCCGAAAAACCGCAATTTTCAGGAGAAACGAGACGTACATCCTCGCCCTCTGCCGCCCACCCACCCAACTGACAGCCAGCCAGCAGACAAGCACAGAGAGTTCCGTGGGTCTGTCTGTGATGTCATAAAGGGACTGCTGATCAATGGCCAGCTCTCTGATTGGCTGCTGTGTTTGATTGACAGATTGAATCTGGCAGCTGATTGGCTGTCTACCCTAAAGTGCATTACACACCCCTGATGGTACCACTGGCTAAGACTCCACCTCAGCTCATTGATTAATTATAAATTTAGAACAAATGATGGATGAAAGCAGGCAGGCCGGCCATTTTTTTTCACGCTCATTGGACTTGTTTAATGCAATGCACCTTTGTATATTCACATGCATTCGCTTCATGCTGTAACCACTGTGCATAAAAATTTGGAAACATGGCATACAGTGTATCATTTGCTGTCTAAGTCATGTTTCCCATATTTTCCATTGCAAGATACAAGCCGGTTTGAGTGTTTGGGGCACATTTTAGCTAAAATCATCCTACGGGGCCTAACTGCTTATGCTAAAGCCTGCCTATTTTGAATGGCGTAGTGGTCACTGCAACCTCCAAAAAAATCAGGACTTACTACCCCAATAACCTGCTAACTCACCCCTGAAATACTTACTTATTCACACTATTTTGTTCATTTGACTTGTTTCTAATTTGAAATGCCCATTTTTGTGGGGCCAGAAAGGTGCGTCTTTAAAAGGCGATTTCTACGATACCCCACTTTTGCGCGTCGGACCGCGACTTTTTCCGGAAACGCCGAAAAACCGCAATTTTCAGGAGAAACGAGACGTACATCCTCCCCCTCTGCCGCCCACCCACCCAACTGACAGCCAGCCAGCAGACAAGCACAGAGAGTTCCGTGGGTCTGTCTGTGATGTCATAAAGGGCCTGCTGATCAATGGCCAGCTCTCTGATTGGCTGCTGTGTTTGATTGACAGATTGAATCTGGCAGCTGATTGGCTGTCTACCCTAAAGTGCATTACACACCCCTGATGGTACCACTGGCTAAGACTCCACCTCAGCTCATTGATTAATTATAAATTTAGAACAAATGATGGATGAAAGCAGGCAGGCCGGCCATTTTTTTCACGCTCATTGGACTTGTTTAATGCAATGCACCTTTGTATATTCACATGCATTCGCTTCATGCTGTAACCACTGTGCATAAAAATTTGGAAACATGGCATACAGTGTATCATTTGCTGTCTAAGTCATGTTTCCCATATTTTCCATTGCAAGATACAAGCCGGTTTGAGTGTTTGGGGCACATTTTAGCTAAAATCATCCTACGGGGCCTAACTGCTTATGCTAAAGCCTGCCTATTTTGAATGGCGTAGTGGTCACTGCAACCTCCAAAAAAATCAGGACTTACTACCCCAATAACCTGCTAACTCACCCCTGAAATACTTACTTATTCACACTATTTTGTTCATTTGACTTGTTTCTAATTTGAAATGCCCATTTTTGTGGGGCCAGAAAGGTGCGTCTTTAAAAGGCGATTTCTACGATACCCCACTTTTGCGCGTCGGACCGCGACTTTTTCCGGAAACGCCGAAAAACCGCAATTTTCAGGAGAAACGAGACGTACATCCTCCCCCTCTGCCGCCCACCCACCCAACTGACAGCCAGCCAGCAGACAAGCACAGAGAGTTCCGTGGGTCTGTCTGTGATGTCATAAAGGGACTGCTGATCAATGGCCAGCTCTCTGATTGGCTGCTGTGTTTGATTGACAGATTGAATCTGGCAGCTGATTGGCTGTCTACCCTAAAGTGCATTACACACCCCTGATGGTACCACTGGCTAAGACTCCACCTCAGCTCATTGATTAATTATAAATTTAGAACAAATGATGGATGAAAGCAGGCAGGCCGGCCATTTTTTTCACGCTCATTGGACTTGTTTAATGCAATGCACCTTTGTATATTCACATGCATTCGCTTCATGCTGTAACCACTGTGCATAAAAATTTGGAAACATGGCATACAGTGTATCATTTGCTGTCTAAGTCATGTTTCCCATATTTTCCATTGCAAGATACAAGCCGGTTTGAGTGTTTGGGGCACATTTTAGCTAAAATCATCCTACGGGGCCTAACTGCTTATGCTAAAGCCTGCCTATTTTGAATGGCGTAGTGGTCACTGCAACCTCCAAAAAAATCAGGACTTACTACCCCAATAACCTGCTAACGCACCCCTGAAATACTTACTTATTCACACTATTTTGTTCATTTGACTTGTTTCTAATTTGAAATGCCCATTTTTGTGGGGCCAGAAAGGTGCGTCTTTAAAAGGCGATTTCTACGATACCCCACTTTTGCGCGTCGGACCGCGACTTTTTCCGGAAACGCCGAAAAACCGCAATTTTCAGGAGAAACGAGACGTACATCCTCCCCCTCTGCCGCCCACCCACCCAACTGACAGCCAGCCAGCAGACAAGCACAGAGAGTTCCGTGGGTCTGTCTGTGATGTCATAAAGGGCCTGCTGATCAATGGCCAGCTCTCTGATTGGCTGCTGTGTTTGATTGACAGATTGAATCTGGCAGCTGATTGGCTGTCTACCCTAAAGTGCATTACACACCCCTGATGGTACCACTGGCTAAGACTCCACCTCAGCTCATTGATTAATTATAAATTTAGAACAAATGATGGATGAAAGCAGGCAGGCCGGCCATTTTTTTCACGCTCATTGGACTTGTTTAATGCAATGCACCTTTGTATATTCACATGCATTCGCTTCATGCTGTAACCACTGTGCATAAAAATTTGGAAACATGGCATACATTGTATCATTTGCTGTCTAAGTCATGTTTCCCATATTTTCCATTGCAAGATACAAGCCGGTTTGAGTGTTTGGGGCACATTTTAGCTAAAATCATCCTACGGGGCCTAACTGCTTATGCTAAAGCCTGCCTATTTTGAATGGCGTAGTGGTCACTGCAACCTCCAAAAAATCAGGACTTACTACCCCAATAACCTGCTAACTCACCCCTGAAATACTTACTTATTCACACTATTTTGTTCATTTGACTTGTTTCTAATTTGAAATGCCCATTTTTGTGGGGCCAGAAAGGTGCGTCTTTAAAAGTCGATTTCTACGATACCCCACTTTTGCGCGTCGGACCGCGACTTTTTCCGGAAACGCCGAAAAACCACAATTTTCAGGAGAAACGAGACGTACATCCTCCCCCTCTGCCGCCCACCCACCCAACTGACAGCCAGCCAGCAGACAAGCACAGAGAGTTCCGTGGGTCTGTCTGTGATGTCATAAAGGGCCTGCTGATCAATGGCCAGCTCTCTGATTGGCTGCTGTGTTTGATTGACAGATTGAATCTGGCAGCTGATTGGCTGTCTACCCTAAAGTGCATTACACACCCCTGATGGTACCACTGGCTAAGACTCCACCTCAGCTCATTGATTAATTATAAATTTAGAACAAATGATGGATGAAAGCAGGCAGGCCGGCCATTTTTTTCACGCTCATTGGACTTGTTTAATGCAATGCACCTATGTATATTCACATGCATTCGCTTCATGCTGTAACCACTGTGCATAAAAATTTGGAAACATGGCATACAGTGTATTATTTGCTGTCTAAGTCACGTTTCCCATATTTTCCATTGCAAGATACAAGCCGGTTTGAGTGTTTGGGGCACATTTTAGCTAAAATCATCCTACGGGGCCTAACTGCTTATGCTAAAGCCTGCCTATTTTGAATGGCGTAGTGGTCACTGCAACCTCCAAAAAAATCAGGACTTACTACCCCAATAACCTGCTAACTCACCCCTGAAATACTTACTTATTCACACTATTTTGTTCATTTGACTTGTTTCTAATTTGAAATGCCCATTTTTGTGGGGCCAGAAAGGTGCGTCTTTAAAAGGCGATTTCTACGATACCCCACTTTTGCGCGTCGGACCGCGACTTTTTCCGGAAACGCCGAAAAACCGCAATTTTCAGGAGAAACGAGACGTACATCCTCCCCCTCTGCCGCCCACCCACCCAACTGACAGCCAGCCAGCAGACAAGCACAGAGAGTTCCGTGGGTCTGTCTGTGATGTCATAAAGGGCCTGCTGATCAAAGGCCAGCTCTCTGATTGGCTGCTGTGTTTGATTGACAGATTGAATCTGGCAGCTGATTGGCTGTCTACCCTAAAGTGCATTACACACCCCTGATGGTACCACTGGCTAAGACTCCACCTCAGCTCATTGATTAATTATAAATTTAGAACAAATGATGGATGAAAGCAGGCAGGCCGGCCATTTTTTTCACGCTCATTGGACTTGTTTAATGCAATGCACCTATGTATATTCACATGCATTCGCTTCATGCTGTAACCACTGTGCATAAAAATTTGGAAACATGGCATACAGTGTATTATTTGCTGTCTAAGTCATGTTTCCCATATTTTCCATTGCAAGATACAAGCCGGTTTGAGTGTTTGGGGCACATTTTAGCTAAAATCATCCTACGGGGCCTAACTGCTTATGCTAAAGCCTGCCTATTTTGAATGGCGTAGTGGTCACTGCAACCTCCAAAAAAATCAGGACTTACTACCCCAATAACCTGCTAACTCACCCCTGAAATACTTACTTATTCACACTATTTTGTTCATTTGACTTGTTTCTAATTTGAAATGCCCATTTTTGTGGGGCCAGAAAGGTGCGTCTTTAAAAGGCGATTTCTACGATACCCCACTTTTGCGCGTCGGACCGCGACTTTTTCCGGAAACGCCGAAAAACCGCAATTTTCAGGAGAAACGAGACGTACATCCTCCCCCTCTGCCGCCCACCCACCCAACTGACAGCCAGCCAGCAGACAAGCACAGAGAGTTCCGTGGGTCTGTCTGTGATGTCATAAAGGGCCTGCTTATCAAAGGCCAGCTCTCTGATTGGCTGCTGTGTTTGATTGACAGATTGAATCTGGCAGCTGATTGGCTGTCTACCCTAAAGTGCATTACACACCCCTGATGGTACCACTGGCTAAGATTCCACCTCAGCTCATTGATTAATTATAAATTTAGAACAAATGATGGATGAAAGCAGGCAGGCCGGCCGGCCATTTTTTTCACGCTCATTGGACTTGTTTAATGCAATGCACCTTTGTATATTCACATGCATTCGCTTCATGCTGTAACCACTGTGCATACAAATTTGGAAACATGGCATACAGTGTATCATTTGCTGTCTAAGTCATGTTTCCCATATTTTCCATTGCAAGATACAAGCCGGTTTGAGTGTTTGGGGCACATTTTAGCTAAAATCATCCTACGGGGCCTAACTGCTTATGCTAAAGCCTGCCTATTTTGAATGGCGTAGTGGTCACTGCAACCTCCAAAAAAATCAGGACTTACTACCCCAATAACCTGCTAACTCACCCCTGAAATACTTACTTATTCACACTATTTTGTTCATTTGACTTGTTTCTAATTTGAAATGCCCATTTTTGTGGGGCCAGAAAGGTGCGTCTTTAAAAGTCGATTTCTACGATACCCCACTTTTGCGCGTCGGACCGCGACTTTTTCCGGAAACGCCGAAAAACCACAATTTTCAGGAGAAACGAGACGTACATCCTCCCCCTCTGCCGCCCACCCACCCAACTGACAGCCAGCCAGCAGACAAGCACAGAGAGTTCCGTGGGTCTGTCTGTGATGTCATAAAGGGCCTGCTGATCAATGGCCAGCTCTCTGATTGGCTGCTGTGTTTGATTGACAGATTGAATCTGGCAGCTGATTGGCTGTCTACCCTAAAGTGCATTACACACCCCTGATGGTACCACTGGCTAAGACTCCACCTCAGCTCATTGATTAATTATAAATTTAGAACAAATGATGGATGAAAGCAGGCAGGCCGGCCATTTTTTTCACGCTCATTGGACTTGTTTAATGCAATGCACCTATGTATATTCACATGCATTCGCTTCATGCTGTAACCACTGTGCATAAAAATTTGGAAACATGGCATACAGTGTATTATTTGCTGTCTAAGTCATGTTTCCCATATTTTCCATTGCAAGATACAAGCCGGTTTGAGTGTTTGGGGCACATTTTAGCTAAAATCATCCTACGGGGCCTAACTGCTTATGCTAAAGCCTGCCTATTTTGAATGGCGTAGTGGTCACTGCAACCTCCAAAAAAATCAGGACTTACTACCCCAATAACCTGCTAACTCACCCCTGAAATACTTACTTATTCACACTATTTTGTTCATTTGACTTGTTTCTAATTTGAAATGCCCATTTTTGTGGGGCCAGAAAGGTGCGTCTTTAAAAGGCGATTTCTACGATACCCCACTTTTGCGCGTCGGACCGCGACTTTTTCCGGAAACGCCGAAAAACCGCAATTTTCAGGAGAAACGAGACGTACATCCTCCCCCTCTGCCGCCCACCCACCCAACTGACAGCCAGCCAGCAGACAAGCACAGAGAGTTCCGTGGGTCTGTCTGTGATGTCATAAAGGGCCTGCTGATCAAAGGCCAGCTCTCTGATTGGCTGCTGTGTTTGATTGACAGATTGAATCTGGCAGCTGATTGGCTGTCTACCCTAAAGTGCATTACACACCCCTGATGGTACCACTGGCTAAGACTCCACCTCAGCTCATTGATTAATTATAAATTTAGAACAAATGATGGATGAAAGCAGGCAGGCCGGCCATTTTTTTCACGCTCATTGGACTTGTTTAATGCAATGCACCTATGTATATTCACATGCATTCGCTTCATGCTGTAACCACTGTGCATAAAAATTTGGAAACATGGCATACAGTGTATTATTTGCTGTCTAAGTCATGTTTCCCATATTTTCCATTGCAAGATACAAGCCGGTTTGAGTGTTTGGGGCACATTTTAGCTAAAATCATCCTACGGGGCCTAACTGCTTATGCTAAAGCCTGCCTATTTTGAATGGCGTAGTGGTCACTGCAACCTCCAAAAAAATCAGGACTTACTACCCCAATAACCTGCTAACTCACCCCTGAAATACTTACTTATTCACACTATTTTGTTCATTTGACTTGTTTCTAATTTGAAATGCCCATTTTTGTGGGGCCAGAAAGGTGCGTCTTTAAAAGGCGATTTCTACGATACCCCACTTTTGCGCGTCGGACCGCGACTTTTTCCGGAAACGCCGAAAAACCGCAATTTTCAGGAGAAACGAGACGTACATCCTCCCCCTCTGCCGCCCACCCACCCAACTGACAGCCAGCCAGCAGACAAGCACAGAGAGTTCCGTGGGTCTGTCTGTGATGTCATAAAGGGCCTGCTTATCAAAGGCCAGCTCTCTGATTGGCTGCTGTGTTTGATTGACAGATTGAATCTGGCAGCTGATTGGCTGTCTACCCTAAAGTGCATTACACACCCCTGATGGTACCACTGGCTAAGATTCCACCTCAGCTCATTGATTAATTATAAATTTAGAACAAATGATGGATGAAAGCAGGCAGGCCGGCCGGCCATTTTTTTCACGCTCATTGGACTTGTTTAATGCAATGCACCTTTGTATATTCACATGCATTCGCTTCATGCTGTAACCACTGTGCATACAAATTTGGAAACATGGCATACAGTGTATCATTTGCTGTCTAAGTCATGTTTCCCATATTTTCCATTGCAAGATACAAGCCGGTTTGAGTGTTTGGGGCACATTTTAGCTAAAATCATCCTACGGGGCCTAACTGCTTATGCTAAAGCCTGCCTATTTTGAATGGCGTAGTGGTCACTGCAACCTCCAAAAAAATCAGGACTTACTACCCCAATAACCTGCTAACTCACCCCTGAAATACTTACTTATTCATACTATTTTGTTCATTTGACTTGTTTCTAATTTGAAATGCCCATTTTTGTGGGGCCAGAAAGGTGCGTCTTTAAAAGGCGATTTCTACGATACCCCACTTTTGCGCGTCGGACCGCAACTTTTTCCGGAAACGCCGAAAAAACGCAATTTTCAGGAGAAACGAGACGTACATCCTCCCCCTCTGCCGCCCACCCACCCAACTGACAGCCAGCCAGCAGACAAGCACAGAGAGTTCCGTGGGTCTGTCTGTGATGTCATAAAGGGACTGCTGATCAATGGCCAGCTCTCTGATTGGCTGCTGTGTTTGATTGACAGATTGAATCTGGCAGCTGATTGGCTGTCTACCCTAAAGTGCATTACACACCCCTGATGGTACCACTGGCTAAGACTCCACCTCAGCTCATTGATTAATTATAAATTTAGAACAAATGATGGATGAAAGCAGGCAGGCCGGCCATTTTTTTCACGCTCATTGGACTTGTTTAATGCAATGCACCTGTGTATATTCACATGCATTCGCTTCATGCTGTAACCACTGTGCATAAAAATTTGGAAACATGGCATACAGTGTATCATTTGCTGTCTAAGTCATGTTTCCCATATTTTCCATTGCAAGATACAAGCCGGTTTGAGTGTTTGGGGCACATTTTAGCTAAAATCATCCTACGGGGCCTAACTGCTTATGCTAAAGCCTGCCTATTTTGAATGGCGTAGTGGTCACTGCAACCTCCAAAAAAATCAGGACTTACTACCCCAATAACCTGCTAACTCACCCCTGAAATACTTACTTATTCACACTATTTTGTTCATTTGACTTGTTTCTAATTTGAAATGCCCATTTTTGTGGGGCCAGAAAGGTGCGTCTTTAAAAGGCGATTTCTACGATACCCCACTTTTGCGCGTCGGACCGCGACTTTTTCCGGAAACGCCGAAAAAACGCAATTTTCAGGAGAAACAAGACGTACATCCTCCCCCTCTGCCGCCCACCCACCCAACTGACAGCCAGCCAGCAGACAAGCACAGAGAGTTCCGTGGGTCTGTCTGTGATGTCATAAAGGGCCTGCTGATCAATGGCCAGCTCTCTGATTGGCTGCTGTGTTTGATTGACAGATTGAATCTGGCAGCTGATTGGCTGTCTACCCTAAAGTGCATTACACACCCCTGATGGTACCACTGGCTAAGACTCCACCTCAGCTCATTGATTAATTATAAATTTAGAACAAATGATGGATGAAAGCAGGCAGGCCGGCCATTTTTTTCACGCTCATTGGACTTGTTTAATGCAATGCACCTTTGTATATTCACATGCATTCGCTTCATGCTGTAACCACTGTGCATAAAAATTTGGAAACATGGCATACAGTGTATCATTTGCTGTCTAAGTCATGTTTCCCATATTTTCCATTGCAAGATACAAGCCGGTTTGAGTGTTTGGGGCACATTTTAGCTAAAATCATCCTACGGGGCCTAACTGCTTATGCTAAAGCCTGCCTATTTTGAATGGCGTAGTGGTCACTGCAACCTCCAAAAAAATCAGGACTTACTTCCCCAATAACCTGCTAACTCACCCCTGAAATACTTACTTATTCACACTATTTTGTTCATTTGACTTGTTTCTAATTTGAAATGCCCATTTTTGTGGGGCCAGAAAGGTGCGTCTTTAAAAGGCGATTTCTACGATACCCCACTTTTGCGCGTCGGACCGCGACTTTTTCCGGAAACGCCGAAAAACCGCCATTTTCAGGAGAAACGAGACGTACATCCTCCCCCTCTGCCGCCCACCCACCCAACTGACAGCCAGCCAGCAGACAAGCACAGAGAGTTCCGTGGGTCTGTCTGTGATGTCATAAAGGGCCTGCTGATCAATGGCCAGCTCTCTGATTGGCTGCTGTGTTTGATTGACAGATTGAATCTGGCAGCTGATTGGCTGTCTACCCTAAAGTGCATTACACACCCCTGATGGTACCACTGGCTAAGACTCCACCTCAGCTCATTGATTAATTATAAATTTAGAACAAATGATGGATGAAAGCAGGCAGGCCGGCCATTTTTTTCACGCTCATTGGACTTGTTTAATGCAATGCACCTTTGTATATTCACATGCATTCGCTTCATGCTGTAACCACTGTGCATAAAAATTTGGAAACATGGCATACAGTGTATCATTTGCTGTCTAAGTCATGTTTCCCATATTTTCCATTGCAAGATACAAGCCGGTTTGAGTGTTTGGGGCACATTTTAGCTAAAATCATCCTACGGGGCCTAACTGCTTATGCTAAAGCCTGCCTATTTTGAATGGCGTAGTGGTCACTGCAACCTCCAAAAAAATCAGGACTTACTACCCCAATAACCTGCTAACTCACCCCTGAAATACTTACTTATTCACACTATTTTGTTCATTTGACTTGTTTCTAATTTGAAATGCCCATTTTTGTGGGGCCAGAAAGGTGCGTCTTT
This sequence comes from Crinia signifera, assembly GCF_055691185.1. Lineage (NCBI taxonomy): Eukaryota > Metazoa > Chordata > Amphibia > Anura > Myobatrachidae > Crinia > Crinia signifera. The sequence continues at coordinate 742,159 of NW_028142514.1, read as the reverse complement.
AAAAGGCGATTTCTACGATACCCCACTTTTGCGCGTCGGACCGCGACTTTTTCCGGAAACGCCGAAAAACCGCAATTTTCAGGAGAAACGAGACGTACATCCTCCCCCTCTGCCGCCCACCCACCCAACTGACAGCCAGCCAGCAGACAAGCACAGAGAGTTCCGTGGGTCTGTCTGTGATGTCATAAAGGGCCTGCTGATCAATGGCCAGCTCTCTGATTGGCTGCTGTGTTTGATTGACAGATTGAATCTGGCAGCTGATTGGCTGTCTACCCTAAAGTGCATTACACACCCCTGATGGTACCACTGGCTAAGACTCCACCTCAGCTCATTGATTAATTATAAATTTAGAACAAATGATGGATGAAAGCAGGCAGGCCGGCCATTTTTTTCACGCTCATTGGACTTGTTTAATGCAATGCACCTTTGTATATTCACATGCATTCGCTTCATGCTGTAACCACTGTGCATAAAAATTTGGAAACATGGCATACAGTGTATCATTTGCTGTCTAAGTCATGTTTCCCATATTTTCCATTGCAAGATACAAGCCGGTTTGAGTGTTTGGGGCACATTTTAGCTAAAATCATCCTACGGGGCCTAACTGCTTATGCTAAAGCCTGCCTATTTTGAATGGCGTAGTGGTCACTGCAACCTCCAAAAAAATCAGGACTTACTACCCCAATAACCTGCTAACTCACCCCTGAAATACTTACTTATTCACACTATTTTGTTCATTTGACTTGTTTCTAATTTGAAATGCCCATTTTTGTGGGGCCAGAAAGGTGCGTCTTTAAAAGGCGATTTCTACGATACCCCACTTTTGCGCGTCGGACCGCGACTTTTTCCGGAAACGCCGAAAAACCGCAATTTTCAGGAGAAACGAGACGTACATCCTCCCCCTCTGCCGCCCACCCACCCAACTGACAGCCAGCCAGCAGACAAGCACAGAGAGTTCCGTGGGTCTGTCTGTGATGTCATAAAGGGACTGCTGATCAATGGCCAGCTCTCTGATTGGCTGCTGTGTTTGATTGACAGATTGAATCTTGCAGCTGATTGGCTGTCTACCCTAAAGTGCATTACACACCCCTGATGGTACCACTGGCTAAGACTCCACCTCAGCTCATTGATTAATTATAAATTTAGAACAAATGATGGATGAAAGCAGGCAGGCCGGCCATTTTTTTCACGCTCATTGGACTTGTTTAATGCAATGCACCTTTGTATATTCACATGCATTCGCTTCATGCTGTAACCACTGTGCATAAAAATTTGGAAACATGGCATACAGTGTATCATTTGCTGTCTAAGTCATGTTTCCCATATTTTCCATTGCAAGATACAAGCCGGTTTGAGTGTTTGGGGCACATTTTAGCTAAAATCATCCTACGGGGCCTAACTGCTTATGCTAAAGCCTGCCTATTTTGAATGGCGTAGTGGTCACTGCAACCTCCAAAAAAATCAGGACTTACTACCCCAATAACCTGCTAACTCACCCCTGAAATACTTACTTATTCACACTATTTTGTTCATTTGACTTGTTTCTAATTTGAAATGCCCATTTTTGTGGGGCCAGAAAGGTGCGTCTTTAAAAGGCGATTTCTACGATACCCCACTTTTGCGCGTCGGACCGCGACTTTTTCCGGAAACGCCGAAAAACCGCAATTTTCAGGAGAAACGAGACGTACATCCTCCCCCTCTGCCGCCCACCCACCCAACTGACAGCCAGCCAGCAGACAAGCACAGAGAGTTCCGTGGGTCTGTCTGTGATGTCATAAAGGGCCTGCTGATCAATGGCCAGCTCTCTGATTGGCTGCTGTGTTTGATTGACAGATTGAATCTGGCAGCTGATTGGCTGTCTACCCTAAAGTGCATTACACACCCCTGATGGTACCACTGGCTAAGACTCCACCTCAGCTCATTGATTAATTATAAATTTAGAACAAATGATGGATGAAAGCAGGCAGGCCGGCCATTTTTTTCACGCTCATTGGACTTGTTTAATGCAATGCACCTTTGTATATTCACATGCATTCGCTTCATGCTGTAACCACTGTGCATAAAAATTTGGAAACATGGCATACATTGTATCATTTGCTGTCTAAGTCATGTTTCCCATATTTTCCATTGCAAGATACAAGCCGGTTTGAGTGTTTGGGGCACATTTTAGCTAAAATCATCCTACGGGGCCTAACTGCTTATGCTAAAGCCTGCCTATTTTGAATGGCGTAGTGGTCACTGCAACCTCCAAAAAAATCAGGACTTACTACCCCAATAACCTGCTAACTCACCCCTGAAATACTTACTTATTCACACTATTTTGTTCATTTGACTTGTTTCTAATTTGAAATGCCCATTTTTGTGGGGCCAGAAAGGTGCGTCTTTAAAAGTCGATTTCTACGATACCCCACTTTTGCGCGTCGGACCGCGACTTTTTCCGGAAACGCCGAAAAACCACAATTTTCAGGAGAAACGAGACGTACATCCTCCCCCTCTGCCGCCCACCCACCCAACTGACAGCCAGCCAGCAGACAAGCACAGAGAGTTCCGTGGGTCTGTCTGTGATGTCATAAAGGGCCTGCTGATCAATGGCCAGCTCTCTGATTGGCTGCTGTGTTTGATTGACAGATTGAATCTGGCAGCTGATTGGCTGTCTACCCTAAAGTGCATTACACACCCCTGATGGTACCACTGGCTAAGACTCCACCTCAGCTCATTGATTAATTATAAATTTAGAACAAATGATGGATGAAAGCAGGCAGGCCGGCCATTTTTTTCACGCTCATTGGACTTGTTTAATGCAATGCACCTATGTATATTCACATGCATTCGCTTCATGCTGTAACCACTGTGCATAAAAATTTGGAAACATGGCATACAGTGTATTATTTGCTGTCTAAGTCATGTTTCCCATATTTTCCATTGCAAGATACAAGCCGGTTTGAGTGTTTGGGGCACATTTTAGCTAAAATCATCCTACGGGGCCTAACTGCTTATGCTAAAGCCTGCCTATTTTGAATGGCGTAGTGGTCACTGCAACCTCCAAAAAAATCAGGACTTACTACCCCAATAACCTGCTAACTCACCCCTGAAATACTTACTTATTCACACTATTTTGTTCATTTGACTTGTTTCTAATTTGAAATGCCCATTTTTGTGGGGCCAGAAAGGTGCGTCTTTAAAAGGCGATTTCTACGATACCCCACTTTTGCGCGTCGGACCGCGACTTTTTCCGGAAACGCCGAAAAACCGCAATTTTCAGGAGAAACGAGACGTACATCCTCCCCCTCTGCCGCCCACCCACCCAACTGACAGCCAGCCAGCAGACAAGCACAGAGAGTTCCGTGGGTCTGTCTGTGATGTCATAAAGGGCCTGCTGATCAAAGGCCAGCTCTCTGATTGGCTGCTGTGTTTGATTGACAGATTGAATCTGGCAGCTGATTGGCTGTCTACCCTAAAGTGCATTACACACCCCTGATGGTACCACTGGCTAAGACTCCACCTCAGCTCATTGATTAATTATAAATTTAGAACAAATGATGGATGAAAGCAGGCAGGCCGGCCATTTTTTTCACGCTCATTGGACTTGTTTAATGCAATGCACCTATGTATATTCACATGCATTCGCTTCATGCTGTAACCACTGTGCATAAAAATTTGGAAACATGGCATACAGTGTATTATTTGCTGTCTAAGTCATGTTTCCCATATTTTCCATTGCAAGATACAAGCCGGTTTGAGTGTTTGGGGCACATTTTAGCTAAAATCATCCTACGGGGCCTAACTGCTTATGCTAAAGCCTGCCTATTTTGAATGGCGTAGTGGTCACTGCAACCTCCAAAAAAATCAGGACTTACTACCCCAATAACCTGCTAACTCACCCCTGAAATACTTACTTATTCACACTATTTTGTTCATTTGACTTGTTTCTAATTTGAAATGCCCATTTTTGTGGGGCCAGAAAGGTGCGTCTTTAAAAGGCGATTTCTACGATACCCCACTTTTGCGCGTCGGACCGCGACTTTTTCCGGAAACGCCGAAAAACCGCAATTTTCAGGAGAAACGAGACGTACATCCTCCCCCTCTGCCGCCCACCCACCCAACTGACAGCCAGCCAGCAGACAAGCACAGAGAGTTCCGTGGGTCTGTCTGTGATGTCATAAAGGGCCTGCTGATCAAAGGCCAGCTCTCTGATTGGCTGCTGTGTTTGATTGACAGATTGAATCTGGCAGCTGATTGGCTGTCTACCCTAAAGTGCATTACACACCCCTGATGGTACCACTGGCTAAGATTCCACCTCAGCTCATTGATTAATTATAAATTTAGAACAAATGATGGATGAAAGCAGGCAGGCCGGCCGGCCATTTTTTTCACGCTCATTGGACTTGTTTAATGCAATGCACCTTTGTATATTCACATGCATTCGCTTCATGCTGTAACCACTGTGCATACAAATTTGGAAACATGGCATACAGTGTATCATTTGCTGTCTAAGTCATGTTTCCCATATTTTCCATTGCAAGATACAAGCCGGTTTGAGTGTTTGGGGCACATTTTAGCTAAAATCATCCTACGGGGCCTAACTGCTTATGCTAAAGCCTGCCTATTTTGAATGGCGTAGTGGTCACTGCAACCTCCAAAAAAATCAGGACTTACTACCCCAATAACCTGCTAACTCACCCCTGAAATACTTACTTATTCATACTATTTTGTTCATTTGACTTGTTTCTAATTTGAAATGCCCATTTTTGTGGGGCCAGAAAGGTGCGTCTTTAAAAGGCGATTTCTACGATACCCCACTTTTGCGCGTCGGACCGCGACTTTTTCCGGAAACGCCGAAAAAACGCAATTTTCAGGAGAAACGAGACGTACATCCTCCCCCTCTGCCGCCCACCCACCCAACTGACAGCCAGCCAGCAGACAAGCACAGAGAGTTCCGTGGGTCTGTCTGTGATGTCATAAAGGGACTGCTGATCAATGGCCAGCTCTCTGATTGGCTGCTGTGTTTGATTGACAGATTGAATCTGGCAGCTGATTGGCTGTCTACCCTAAAGTGCATTACACACCCCTGATGGTACCACTGGCTAAGACTCCACCTCAGCTCATTGATTAATTATAAATTTAGAACAAATGATGGATGAAAGCAGGCAGGCCGGCCATTTTTTTCACGCTCATTGGACTTGTTTAATGCAATGCACCTGTGTATATTCACATGCATTCGCTTCATGCTGTAACCACTGTGCATAAAAATTTGGAAACATGGCATACAGTGTATCATTTGCTGTCTAAGTCATGTTTCCCATATTTTCCATTGCAAGATACAAGCCGGTTTGAGTGTTTGGGGCACATTTTAGCTAAAATCATCCTACGGGGCCTAACTGCTTATGCTAAAGCCTGCCTATTTTGAATGGCGTAGTGGTCACTGCAACCTCCAAAAAAATCAGGACTTACTACCCCAATAACCTGCTAACTCACCCCTGAAATACTTACTTATTCACACTATTTTGTTCATTTGACTTGTTTCTAATTTGAAATGCCCATTTTTGTGGGGCCAGAAAGGTGCGTCTTTAAAAGGCGATTTCTACGATACCCCACTTTTGCGCGTCGGACCGCGACTTTTTCCGGAAACGCCGAAAAAACGCAATTTTCAGGAGAAACAAGACGTACATCCTCCCCCTCTGCCGCCCACCCACCCAACTGACAGCCAGCCAGCAGACAAGCACAGAGAGTTCCGTGGGTCTGTCTGTGATGTCATAAAGGGCCTGCTGATCAATGGCCAGCTCTCTGATTGGCTGCTGTGTTTGATTGACAGATTGAATCTGGCAGCTGATTGGCTGTCTACCCTAAAGTGCATTACACACCCCTGATGGTACCACTGGCTAAGACTCCACCTCAGCTCATTGATTAATTATAAATTTAGAACAAATGATGGATGAAAGCAGGCAGGCCGGCCATTTTTTTCACGCTCATTGGACTTGTTTAATGCAATGCACCTTTGTATATTCACATGCATTCGCTTCATGCTGTAACCACTGTGCATAAAAATTTGGAAACATGGCATACAGTGTATCATTTGCTGTCTAAGTCATGTTTCCCATATTTTCCATTGCAAGATACAAGCCGGTTTGAGTGTTTGGGGCACATTTTAGTTAAAATCATCCTACGGGGCCTAACTGCTTATGCTAAAGCCTGCCTATTTTGAATGGCGTAGTGGTCACTGCAACCTCCAAAAAAATCAGGACTTACTACCCCAATAACCTGCTAACTCACCCCTGAAATACTTACTTATTCACACTATTTTGTTCATTTGACTTGTTTCTAATTTGAAATGCCCATTTTTGTGGGGCCAGAAAGGTGCGTCTTTAAAAGGCGATTTCTACGATACCCCACTTTTGCGCGTCGGACCGCGACTTTTTCCGGAAACGCCGAAAAAACGCAATTTTCAGGAGAAACAAGACGTACATCCTCCCCCTCTGCCGCCCACCCACCCAACTGACAGCCAGCCAGCAGACAAGCACAGAGAGTTCCGTGGGTCTGTCTGTGATGTCATAAAGGGCCTGCTGATCAATGGCCAGCTCTCTGATTGGCTGCTGTGTTTGATTGACAGATTGAATCTGGCAGCTGATTGGCTGTCTACCCTAAAGTGCATTACACACCCCTGATGGTACCACTGGCTAAGACTCCACCTCAGCTCATTGATTAATTATAAATTTAGAACAAATGATGGATGAAAGCAGGCAGGCCGGCCATTTTTTTCACGCTCATTGGACTTGTTTAATGCAATGCACCTTTGTATATTCACATGCATTCGCTTCATGCTGTAACCACTGTGCATAAAAATTTGGAAACATGGCATACAGTGTATCATTTGCTGTCTAAGTCATGTTTCCCATATTTTCCATTGCAAGATACAAGCCGGTTTGAGTGTTTGGGGCACATTTTAGCTAAAATCATCCTACGGGGCCTAACTGCTTATGCTAAAGCCTGCCTATTTTGAATGGCGTAGTGGTCACTGCAACCTCCAAAAAAATCAGGACTTACTACCCCAATAACCTGCTAACTCACCCCTGAAATACTTACTTATTCACACTATTTTGTTCATTTGACTTGTTTCTAATTTGAAATGCCCATTTTTGTGGGGCCAGAAAGGTGCGTCTTTAAAAGGCGATTTCTACGATACCCCACTTTTGCGCGTCGGACCGCGACTTTTTCCGGAAACGCTGAAAAACCGCAATTTTCAGGAGAAACGAGACGTACATCCTCCCCCTCTGCCGCCCACCCACCCAACTGACAGCCAGCCAGCAGACAAGCACAGAGAGTTCCGTGGGTCTGTCTGTGATGTCATAAAGGGCCTGCTGATCAATGGCCAGCTCTCTGATTGGCTGCTGTGTTTGATTGACAGATTGAATCTGGCAGCTGATTGGCTGTCTACCCTAAAGTGCATTACACACCCCTGATGGTACCACTGGCTAAGACTCCACCTCAGCTCATTGATTAATTATAAATTTAGAACAAATGATGGATGAAAGCAGGCAGGCCGGCCATTTTTTTCACGCTCATTGGACTTGTTTAATGCAATGCACCTTTGTATATTCACATGCATTCGCTTCATGCTGTAACCACTGTGCATAAAAATTTGGAAACATGGCATACAGTGTATCATTTGCTGTCTAAGTCATGTTTCCCATATTTTCCATTGCAAGATACAAGCCGGTTTGAGTGTTTGGGGCACATTTTAGCTAAAATCATCCTACGGGGCCTAACTGCTTATGCTAAAGCCTGCCTATTTTGAATGGCGTAGTGGTCACTGCAACCTCCAAAAAAATCAGGACTTACTACCCCAATAACCTGCTAACTCACCCCTGAAATACTTACTTATTCACACTATTTTGTTCATTTGACTTGTTTCTAATTTGAAATGCCCATTTTTGTGGGGCCAGAAAGGTGCGTCTTTAAAAGGCGATTTCTACGATACCCCACTTTTGCGCGTCGGACCGCGACTTTTTCCGGAAACGCCGAAAAAACGCAATTTTCAGGAGAAACAAGACGTACATCCTCCCCCTCTGCCGCCCACCCACCCAACTGACAGCCAGCCAGCAGACAAGCACAGAGAGTTCCGTGGGTCTGTCTGTGATGTCATAAAGGGCCTGCTGATCAATGGCCAGCTCTCTGATTGGCTGCTGTGTTTGATTGACAGATTGAATCTGGCAGCTGATTGGCTGTCTACCCTAAAGTGCATTACACACCCCTGATGGTACCACTGGCTAAGACTCCACCTCAGCTCATTGATTAATTATAAATTTAGAACAAATGATGGATGAAAGCAGGCAGGCCGGCCATTTTTTTCACGCTCATTGGACTTGTTTAATGCAATGCACCTTTGTATATTCACATGCATTCGCTTCATGCTGTAACCACTGTGCATAAAAATTTGGAAACATGGCATACAGTGTATCATTTGCTGTCTAAGTCATGTTTCCCATATTTTCCATTGCAAGATACAAGCCGGTTTGAGTGTTTGGGGCACATTTTAGCTAAAATCATCCTACGGGGCCTAACTGCTTATGCTAAAGCCTGCCTATTTTGAATGGCGTAGTGGTCACTGCAACCTCCAAAAAAATCAGGACTTACTACCCCAATAACCTGCTAACTCACCCCTGAAATACTTACTTATTCACACTATTTTGTTCATTTGACTTGTTTCTAATTTGAAATGCCCATTTTTGTGGGGCCAGAAAGGTGCGTCTTTAAAAGGCGATTTCTACGATACCCCACTTTTGCGCGTCGGACCGCGACTTTTTCCGGAAACGCCGAAAAACCGCAATTTTCAGGAGAAACGAGACGTACATCCTCCCCCTCTGCCGCCCACCCACCCAACTGACAGCCAGCCAGCAGACAAGCACAGAGAGTTCCGTGGGTCTGTCTGTGATGTCATAAAGGGCCTGCTGATCAATGGCCAGCTCTCTGATTGGCTGCTGTGTTTGATTGACAGATTGAATCTGGCAGCTGATTGGCTGTCTACCCTAAAGTGCATTACACACCCCTGATGGTACCACTGGCTAAGACTCCACCTCAGCTCATTGATTAATTATAAATTTAGAACAAATGATGGATGAAAGCAGGCAGGCCGGCCATTTTTTTCACGCTCATTGGACTTGTTTAATGCAATGCACCTTTGTATATTCACATGCATTCGCTTCATGCTGTAACCACTGTGCATAAAAATTTGGAAACATGGCATACAGTGTATCATTTGCTGTCTAAGTCATGTTTCCCATATTTTCCATTGCAAGATACAAGCCGGTTTGAGTGTTTGGGGCACATTTTAGCTAAAATCATCCTACGGGGCCTAACTGCTTATGCTAAAGCCTGCCTATTTTGAATGGCGTAGTGGTCACTGCAACCTCCAAAAAAATCAGGACTTACTACCCCAATAACCTGCTAACTCACCCCTGAAATACTTACTTATTCACACTATTTTGTTCATTTGACTTGTTTCTAATTTGAAATGCCCATTTTTGTGGGGCCAGAAAGGTGCGTCTTTAAAAGGCGATTTCTACGATACCCCACTTTTGCGCGTCGGACCGCGACTTTTTCCGGAAACGCCGAAAAACCGCAATTTTCAGGAGAAACGAGACGTACATCCTCCCCCTCTGCCGCCCACCCACCCAACTGACAGCCAGCCAGCAGACAAGCACAGAGAGTTCCGTGGGTCTGTCTGTGATGTCATAAAGGGCCTGCTGATCAATGGCCAGCTCTCTGATTGGCTGCTGTGTTTGATTGACAGATTGAATCTGGCAGCTGATTGGCTGTCTACCCTAAAGTGCATTACACACCCCTGATGGTACCACTGGCTAAGACTCCACCTCAGCTCATTGATTAATTATAAATTTAGAACAAATGATGGATGAAAGCAGGCAGGCCGGCCATTTTTTTCACGCTCATTGGACTTGTTTAATGCAATGCACCTTTGTATATTCACATGCATTCGCTTCATGCTGTAACCACTGTGCATAAACATTTGGAAACATGGCATACAGTGTATCATTTGCTGTCTAAGTCATGTTTCCCATATTTTCCATTGCAAGATACAAGCCGGTTTGAGTGTTTGGGGCACATTTTAGCTAAAATCATCCTACGGGGCCTAACTGCTTATGCTAAAGCCTGCCTATTTTGAATGGCTTAGTGGTCACTGCAACCTCCAAAAAAATCAGGACTTACTACCCCAATAACCTGCTAACTCACCCCTGAAATACTTACTTATTCACACTATTTTGTTCATTTGACTTGTTTCTAATTTGAAATGCCCATTTTTGTGGGGCCAGAAAGGTGCGTCTTTAAAAGGCGATTTCTACGATACCCCACTTTTGCGCGTCGGACTGCGACTTTTTTCGGAAACGCTGAAAAACCGCAATTTTCAGGAGAAACGAGACGTACATTCTCCCCCTCTGCCGCCCACCCACCCAACTGACAGCCAGCCAGCAGACAAGCACAGAGAGTTCCGTGGGTCTGTCTGTGATGTCATAAAGGGACTGCTGATCAATGGCCAGCTCTCTGATTGGCTGCTGTGTTTGATTGACAGATTGAATCTGGCAGCTGATTGGCTGTCTACCCTAAAGTGCATTACACACCCCTGATGGTACCACTGGCTAAGACTCCACCTCAGCTCATTGATTAATTATAAATTTAGAACAAATGATGGATGAAAGCAGGCAGGCCGGCCATTTTTTTCACGCTCATTGGACTTGTTTAATGCAATGCACCTTTGTATATTCACATGCATTCGCTTCATGCTGTAACCACTGTGCATAAAAATTTGGAAACATGGCATACAGTGTATCATTTGCTGTCTAAGTCATGTTTCCCATATTTTCCATTGCAAGATACAAGCCGGTTTGAGTGTTTGGGGCACATTTTAGCTAAAATCATCCTACGGGGCCTAACTGCTTATGCTAAAGCCTGCCTATTTTGAATGGCGTAGTGGTCACTGCAACCTCCAAAAAAATCAGGACTTACTACCCCAATAACCTGCTAACTCACCCCTGAAATACTTACTTATTCACACTATTTTGTTCATTTGACTTGTTTCTAATTTGAAATGCCCATTTTTGTGGGGCCAGAAAGGTGCGTCTTTAAAAGGCGATTTCTACGATACCCCACTTTTGCGCGTCGGACCGCGACTTTTTACGGAAACGCCGAAAAACCGCAATTTTCAGGAGAAACGAGACGTACATCCTCCCCCTCTGCCGCCCACCCACCCAACTGACAGCCAGCCAGCAGACAAGCACAGAGAGTTCCGTGGGTCTGTCTGTGATGTCATAAAGGGCCTGCTGATCAATGGCCAGCTCTCTGATTGGCTGCTGTGTTTGATTGACAGATTGAATCTGGCAGCTGATTGGCTGTCTACCCTAAAGTGCATTACACACCCCTGATGGTACCACTGGCTAAGACTCCACCTCAGCTCATTGATTAATTATAAATTTAGAACAAATGATGGATGAAAGCAGGCAGGCCGGCCATTTTTTTCACGCTCATTGGACTTGTTTAATGCAATGCACCTTTGTATATTCACATGCATTCGCTTCATGCTGTAACCACTGTGCATAAACATTTGGAAACATGGCATACAGTGTATCATTTGCTGTCTAAGTCATGTTTCCCATATTTTCCATTGCAAGATACAAGCCGGTTTGAGTGTTTGGGGCACATTTTAGCTAAAATCATCCTACGGGGCCTAACTGCTTATGCTAAAGCCTGCCTATTTTGAATGGCGTAGTGGTCACTGCAACCTCCAAAAAAATCAGGACTTACTACCCCAATAACCTGCTAACTCACCCCTGAAATACTTACTTATTCACACTATTTTGTTCATTTGACTTGTTTCTAATTTGAAATGCCCATTTTTGTGGGGCCAGAAAGGTGCGTCTTTAAAAGGCGATTTCTACGATACCCCACTTTTGCGCGTCGGACCGCGACTTTTTCCGGAAACGCCGAAAAACCGCAATTTTCAGGAGAAACGAGACGTACATCCTCCCCCTCTGCCGCCCACCCACCCAACTGACAGCCAGCCAGCAGACAAGCACAGAGAGTTCCGTGGGTCTGTCTGTGATGTCATAAAGGGCCTGCTGATCAATGGCCAGCTCTCTGATTGGCTGCTGTGTTTGATTGACAGATTGAATCTGGCAGCTGATTGGCTGTCTACCCTAAAGTGCATTACACACCCCTGATGGTACCACTGGCTAAGACTCCACCTCAGCTCATTGATTAATTATAAATTTAGAACAAATGATGGATGAAAGCAGGCAGGCCGGCCATTTTTTTCACGCTCATTGGACTTGTTTAATGCAATGCACCTTTGTATATTCACATGCATTCGCTTCATGCTGTAACCACTGTGCATAAACATTTGGAAACATGGCATACAGTGTATCATTTGCTGTCTAAGTCATGTTTCCCATATTTTCCATTGCAAGATACAAGCCGGTTTGAGTGTTTGGGGCACATTTTAGCTAAAATCATCCTACGGGGCCTAACTGCTTATGCTAAAGCCTGCCTATTTTGAATGGCGTAGTGGTCACTGCAACCTCCAAAAAAATCAGGACTTACTACCCCAATAACCTGCTAACTCACCCCTGAAATACTTACTTATTCACACTATTTTGTTCATTTGACTTGTTTCTAATTTGAAATGCCCATTTTTGTGGGGCCAGAAAGGTGCGTCTTTAAAAGGCGATTTCTACGATACCCCACTTTTGCGCGTCGGACCGCGACTTTTTTCGGAAACGCCGAAAAACCGCAATTTTCAGGAGAAACGAGACGTACATTCTCCCCCTCTGCCGCCCACCCACCCAACTGACAGCCAGCCAGCAGACAAGCACAGAGAGTTCCGTGGGTCTGTCTGTGATGTCATAAAGGGCCTGCTGATCAATGGCCAGCTCTCTGATTGGCTGCTGTGTTTGATTGACAGATTGAATCTGGCAGCTGATTGGCTGTCTACCCTAAAGTGCATTACACACCCCTGATGGTACCACTGGCTAAGACTCCACCTCAGCTCATTGATTAATTATAAATTTAGAACAAATGATGGATGAAAGCAGGCAGGCCGGCCATTTTTTTCACGCTCATTAGACTTATTTAATGCAATGCACCTGTGTATATTCACATGCATTCGCTTCATGCTGTAACCACTGTGCATAAAAATTTGGAAACATGGAATACAGTGTATCATTTGCTGTCTAAGTCATGTTTCCCATATTTTCCATTGCAAGATACAAGCCGGTTTGAGTGTTTGGGGCACATTTTAGCTAAAATCATCCTACGGGGCCTAACTGCTTATGCCAAAGCCTGCCTATTTTGAATGGCATAGTGGTCACTGCAACCTCCAAAAAAATCAGGACTTACTACCCCTATAACCTGCTAACTCACCCCTGAAATACTTACTTATTCACACTATTTTGTTCATTTGACTTGTTTCTAATTTGAAATGCCCATTTTTGTGGGGCCAGAAAGGTGCGTCTTTAAAAGGCGATTTCTACGATACCCCACTTTTGCGCGTCGGACCGCGACTTTTTCCGGAAACGCCGAAAAACCGCAATTTTCAGGAGAAACGAGACGTACATCCTCGCCCTCTGCCGCCCACCCACCCAACTGACAGCCAGCCAGCAGACAAGCACAGAGAGTTCCGTGGGTCTGTCTGTGATGTCATAAAGGGACTGCTGATCAATGGCCAGCTCTCTGATTGGCTGCTGTGTTTGATTGACAGATTGAATCTGGCAGCTGATTGGCTGTCTACCCTAAAGTGCATTACACACCCCTGATGGTACCACTGGCTAAGACTCCACCTCAGCTCATTGATTAATTATAAATTTAGAACAAATGATGGATGAAAGCAGGCAGGCCGGCCATTTTTTTCACGCTCATTGGACTTGTTTAATGCAATGCACCTTTGTATATTTACATGCATTCGCTTCATGCTGTAACCACTGTGCATAAAAATTTGGAAACATGGCATACAGTGTATCATTTGCTGTCTAAGTCATGTTTCCCATATTTTCCATTGCAAGATACAAGCCGGTTTGAGTGTTTGGGGCACATTTTAGCTAAAATCATCCTACGGGGCCTAACTGCTTATGCTAAAGCCTGCCTATTTTGAATGGTGTAGTGGTCACTGCAACCTCCAAAAAAATCAGGACTTACTACCCCAATAACCTGCTAACTCACCCCTGAAATACTTACTTATTCACACTATTTTGTTCATTTGACTTGTTTCTAATTTGAAATGCCCATTTTTGTGGGGCCAGAAAGGTGCGTCTTTAAAAGGCGATTTCTACGATACCCCACTTTTGCGCGTCGGACCGCGACTTTTTCCGGAAACGCCGAAAAACCGCAATTTTCAGGAGAAACGAGACGTACATCCTCCCCCTCTGCCGCCCACCCACCCAACTGACAGCCAGCCAGCAGACAAGCACAGAGAGTTCCGTGGGTCTGTCTGTGATGTCATAAAGGGCCTGCTGATCAATGGCCAGCTCTCTGATTGGCTGCTGTGTTTGATTGACAGATTGAATCTGGCAGCTGATTGGCTGTCTACCCTAAAGTGCATTACACACCCCTGATGGTACCACTGTCTAAGACTCCACCTCAGCTCATTGATTAATTATAAATTTAGAATAAATGATGGATGAAAGCAGGCAGGCCGGCCATTTTTTTCACGCTCATTGGACTTGTTTAATGCAATGCACCTTTGTATATTCACATGCATTCGCTTCATGCTGTAACCACTGTGCATAAAAATTTGGAAACATGGCATACAGTGTATCATTTGCTGTCTAAGTCATGTTTCCCATATTTTCCATTGCAAGATACAAGCCGGTTTGAGTGTTTGGGGCACATTTTAGCTAAAATCATCCTACGGGGCCTAACTGCTTATGCTAAAGCCTGCCTATTTTGAATGGCGTAGTGGTCACTGCAACCTCCAAAAAAATCAGGACTTACTACCCCAATAACCTGCTAACTCACCCCTGAAATACTTACTTATTCACACTATTTTGTTCATTTGAGTTGTTTCTAATTTGAAATGCCCATTTTTGTGGGACTGCTGATCAATGGCCAGCTCTCTGATTGGCTGCTGTGTTTGATTGACAGATTGAATCTGGCAGCTGATTGGCTGTCTACCCTAAAGTGCATTACACACCCCTGATGGTACCACTGGCTAAGACTCCACCTCAGCTCATTGATTAATTATAAATTTAGAACAAATGATGGATGAAAGCAGGCAGGCCGGCCATTTTTTTCACGCTCATTGGACTTGTTTAATGCAATGCACCTTTGTATATTTACATGCATTCGCTTCATGCTGTAACCACTGTGCATAAAAATTTGGAAACATGGCATACAGTGTATCATTTGCTGTCTAAGTCATGTTTCCCATATTTTCCATTGCAAGATACAAGCCGGTTTGAGTGTTTGGGGCACATTTTAGCTAAAATCATCCTACGGGGCCTAACTGCTTATGCTAAAGCCTGCCTATTTTGAATGGTGTAGTGGTCACTGCAACCTCCAAAAAAATCAGGACTTACTACCCCAATAACCTGCTAACTCACCCCTGAAATACTTACTTATTCACACTATTTTGTTCATTTGACTTGTTTCTAATTTGAAATGCCCATTTTTGTGGGGCCAGAAAGGTGCGTCTTTAAAAGGCGATTTCTACGATACCCCACTTTTGCGCGTCGGACCGCGACTTTTTCCGGAAACGCCGAAAAACCGCAATTTTCAGGAGAAACGAGACGTACATCCTCCCCCTCTGCCGCCCACCCACCCAACTGACAGCCAGCCAGCAGACAAGCACAGAGAGTTCCGTGGGTCTGTCTGTGATGTCATAAAGGGCCTGCTGATCAATGGCCAGCTCTCTGATTGGCTGCTGTGTTTGATTGACAGATTGAATCTGGCAGCTGATTGGCTGTCTACCCTAAAGTGCATTACACACCCCTGATGGTACCACTGTCTAAGACTCCACCTCAGCTCATTGATTAATTATAAATTTAGAATAAATGATGGATGAAAGCAGGCAGGCCGGCCATTTTTTTCACGCTCATTGGACTTGTTTAATGCAATGCACCTTTGTATATTCACATGCATTCGCTTCATGCTGTAACCACTGTGCATAAAAATTTGGAAACATGGCATACAGTGTATCATTTGCTGTCTAAGTCATGTTTCCCATATTTTCCATTGCAAGATACAAGCCGGTTTGAGTGTTTGGGGCACATTTTAGCTAAAATCATCCTACGGGGCCTAACTGCTTATGCTAAAGCCTGCCTATTTTGAATGGCGTAGTGGTCACTGCAACCTCCAAAAAAATCAGGACTTACTACCCCAATAACCTGCTAACTCACCCCTGAAATACTTACTTATTCACACTATTTTGTTCATTTGAGTTGTTTCTAATTTGAAATGCCCATTTTTGTGGGGCCAGAAAGGTGCGTCTTTAAAAGGCGATTTCTACGATACCCCACTTTTGCGCGTCGGACCGCGACTTTTTCCGGAAACGCAGAAAAACCGCAATTTTCAGGAGAAACGAGACATACATCCTCCCCCTCTGCCGCCCACCCACCCAACTGACAGCCAGCCAGCAGACAAGCACAGAGAGTTCCGTGGGTCTGTCTGTGATGTCATAAAGGGCCTGCTGATCAATGGCCAGCTCTCTGATTGGCTGCTGTGTTTGATTGACAGATTGAATCTGGCAGCTGATTGGCTGTCTACCCTAAAGTGCATTACACACCCCTGATGGTACCACTGGCTAAGATTCCACCTCAGCTCATTGATTAATTATAAATTTAGAACAAATGATGGATGAAAGCAGGCAGGCCGGACATTTTTTTCACGCTCATTGGACTTGTTTAATGCAATGCACCTTTGTATATTCACATGCATTCGCTTCATGCTGTAACCACTGTGCATACAAATTTGGAAACATGGCATACAGTGTATCATTTGCTGTCTAAGTCATGTTTCCCATATTTTCCATTGCAAGATACAAGCCGGTTTGAGTGTTTGGGGCACATTTTAGCTAAAATCATCCTACGGGGCCTAACTGCTTATGCTAAAGCCTGCCTATTTTGAATGGCGTAGTGGTCACTGCAACCTCCAAAAAAATCAGGACTTACTACCCCAATAACCTGCTAACTCACCCCTGAAATACTTACTTATTCACACTATTTTGTTCATTTGACTTGTTTCTAATTTGAAATGCCCATTTTTGTGGGGCCAGAAAGGTGCGTCTTTAAAAGGCGATTTCTACGATACCCCACTTTTGCGCGTCGGACCGCGACTTTTTCCAGAAACGCCGAAAAACCGCAATTTTCAGGAGAAACGAGACGTACATCCTCCCCCTCTGCCGCCCACCCAACCAACTGACAGCCAGCCAGCAGACAAGCACAGAGAGTTCCGTGGGTCTGTCTGTGATGTCATAAAGGGACTGCTGATCAATGGCCAGCTCTCTGATTGGCTGCTGTGTTTGATTGACAGATTGAATCTGGCAGCTGATTGGCTGTCTACCCTAAAGTGCATTACACACCCCTGATGGTACCACTGGCTAAGACTCCACCTCAGCTCATTGATTAATTATAAATTTAGAACAAATGATGGATGAAAGCAGGCAGGCCGGCCATTTTTTTCACGCTCATTGGACTTGTTTAATGCAATGCACCTTTGTATATTCACATGCATTCGCTTCATGCTGTAACCACTGTGCATAAAAATTTGGAAACATGGCATACAGTGTATCATTTGCTGTCTAAGTCATGTTTCCCATATTTTCCATTGCAAGATACAAGCCGGTTTGAGTGTTTGGGGCACATTTTAGCTAAAATCATCCTACGGGGCCTAACTGCTTATGCTAAAGCCTGCCTATTTTGAATGGCGTAGTGGTCACTGCAACCTCCAAAAAAATCAGGACTTACTACCCCAATAACCTGCTAACTCACCCCTGAAATACTTACTTATTCACACTATTTTGTTCATTTGACTTGTTTCTAATTTGAAATGCCCATTTTTGTGGGGCCAGAAAGGTGCGTCTTTAAAAGGCGATTTCTACGATACCCCACTTTTGCGCGTCGGACCGCGACTTTTTCCGGAAACGCCGAAAAAACGCAATTTTCAGGAGAAACAAGACGTACATCCTCCCCCTCTGCCGCCCACCCACCCAACTGACAGCCAGCCAGCAGACAAGCACAGAGAGTTCCGTGGGTCTGTCTGTGATGTCATAAAGGGCCTGCTGATCAATGGCCAGCTCTCTGATTGGCTGCTGTGTTTGATTGACAGATTGAATCTGGCAGCTGATTGGCTGTCTACCCTAAAGTGCATTACACACCCCTGATGGTACCACTGGCTAAGACTCCACCTCAGCTCATTGATTAATTATAAATTTAGAACAAATGATGGATGAAAGCAGGCAGGCCGGCCATTTTTTTCACGCTCATTGGACTTGTTTAATGCAATGCACCTTTGTATATTCACATGCATTCGCTTCATGCTGTAACCACTGTGCATAAAAATTTGGAAACATGGCATACAGTGTATCATTTGCTGTCTAAGTCATGTTTCCCATATTTTCCATTGCAAGATACAAGCCGGTTTGAGTGTTTGGGGCACATTTTAGCTAAAATCATCCTACGGGGCCTAACTGCTTATGCTAAAGCCTGCCTATTTTGAATGGCGTAGTGGTCACTGCAACCTCCAAAAAAATCAGGACTTACTACCCCAATAACCTGCTAACTCACCCCTGAAATACTTACTTATTCACACTATTTTGTTCATTTGACTTGTTTCTAATTTGAAATGCCCATTTTTGTGTGGCCAGAAAGGTGCGTCTTTAAAAGGCGATTTCTACGATACCCCACTTTTGCACGTTGGACCGCGACTTTTTCCGGAAACGCCGAAAAACCGCCATTTTCAGGAGAAACGAGACGTACATCCTCCCCCTCTGCCGCCCACCCACCCAACTGACAGCCAGCCAGCAGACAAGCACAGAGAGTTCCGTGGGTCTGTCTGTGATGTCATAAAGGGCCTGCTGATCAATGGCCAGCTCTCTGATTGGCTGCTGTGTTTGATTGACAGATTGAATCTGGCAGCTGATTGGCTGTCTACCCTAAAGTGCATTACACACCCCTGATGGTACCACTGGCTAAGACTCCACCTCAGCTCATTGATTAATTATAAATTTAGAACAAATGATGGATGAAAGCAGGCAGGCCGGCCATTTTTTTCACGCTCATTGGACTTGTTTAATGCAATGCACCTTTGTATATTCACATGCATTCGCTTCATGCTGTAACCACTGTGCATAAAAATTTGGAAACATGGCATACAGTGTATCATTTGCTGTCTAAGTCATGTTTCCCATATTTTCCATTGCAAGATACAAGCCGGTTTGAGTGTTTGGGGCACATTTTAGCTAAAATCATCCTACGGGGCCTAACTGCTTATGCTAAAGCCTGCCTATTTTGAATGGCGTAGTGGTCACTGCAACCTCCAAAAAAATCAGGACTTACTACCCCAATAACCTGCTAACTCACCCCTGAAATACTTACTTATTCACACTATTTTGTTCATTTGACTTGTTTCTAATTTGAAATGCCCATTTTTGTGGGGCCAGAAAGGTGCGTCTTTAAAAGGCGATTTCTACGATACCCCACTTTTGCGCGTCGGACCGCGACTTTTTCCGGAAACGCCGAAAAAACGCAATTTTCAGGAGAAACAAGACGTACATCCTCCCCCTCTGCCGCCCACCCACCCACCCAACTGACAGCCAGCCAGCAGACAAGCACAGAGAGTTCCGTGGGTCTGTCTGTGATGTCATAAAGGGCCTGCTGATCAATGGCCAGCTCTCTGATTGGCTGCTGTGTTTGATTGACAGATTGAATCTGGCAGCTGATTGGCTGTCTACCCTAAAGTGCATTACACACCCCTGATGGTACCACTGGCTAAGACTCCACCTCAGCTCATTGATTAATTATAAATTTAGAACAAATGATGGATGAAAGCAGGCAGGCCGGCCATTTTTTTCACGCTCATTGGACTTGTTTAATGCAATGCACCTTTGTATATTCACATGCATTCGCTTCATGCTGTAACCACTGTGCATAAAAATTTGGAAACATGGCATACAGTGTATCATTTGCTGTCTAAGTCATGTTTCCCATATTTTCCATTGCAAGATACAAGCCGGTTTGAGTGTTTGGGGCACATTTTAGCTAAAATCATCCTACGGGGCCTAACTGCTTATGCTAAAGCCTGCCTATTTTGAATGGCGTAGTGGTCACTGCAACCTCCAAAAAAATCAGGACTTACTACCCCAATAACCTGCTAACTCACCCCTGAAATACTTACTTATTCACACTATTTTGTTCATTTGACTTGTTTCTAATTTGAAATGCCCATTTTTGTGTGGCCAGAAAGGTGCGTCTTTAAAAGGCGATTTCTACGATACCCCACTTTTGCACGTTGGACCGCGACTTTTTCCGGAAACACCGAAAAACCGCCATTTTCAGGAGAAACGAGACGTACATCCTCCCCCTCTGCCGCCCACCCACCCAACTGACAGCCAGCCAGCAGACAAGCACAGAGAGTTCCGTGGGTCTGTCTGTGATGTCATAAAGGGCCTGCTGATCAATGGCCAGCTCTCTGATTGGCTGCTGTGTTTGATTGACAGATTGAATCTGGCAGCTGATTGGCTGTCTACCCTAAAGTGCATTACACACCCCTGATGGTACCACTGGCTAAGACTCCACCTCAGCTCATTGATTAATTATAAATTTAGAACAAATGATGGATGAAAGCAGGCAGGCCGGCCATTTTTTTCACGCTCATTGGACTTGTTTAATGCAATGCACCTTTGTATATTCACATGCATTCGCTTCATGCTGTAACCACTGTGCATAAAAATTTGGAAACATGGCATACAGTGTATCATTTGCTGTCTAAGTCATGTTTCCCATATTTTCCATTGCAAGATACAAGCCGGTTTGAGTGTTTGGGGCACATTTTAGCTAAAATCATCCTACGGGGCCTAACTGCTTATGCTAAAGCCTGCCTATTTTGAATGGCGTAGTGGTCACTGCAACCTCCAAAAAAATCAGGACTTACTACCCCAATAACCTGCTAACTCACCCCTGAAATACTTACTTATTCACACTATTTTGTTCATTTGACTTGTTTCTAATTTGAAATGCCCATTTTTGTGGGGCCAGAAAGGTGCGTCTTTAAAAGGCGATTTCTACGATACCCCACTTTTGCGCGTCGGACCGCGACTTTTTCCAGAAACGCCGAAAAACCGCAATTTTCAGGAGAAACGAGACGTACATCCTCCCCCTCTGCCGCCCACCCACCCAACTGACAGCCAGCCAGCAGACAAGCACAGAGAGTTCCGTGGGTCTGTCTGTGATGTCATAAAGGGCCTGCTGATCAATGGCCAGCTCTCTGATTGGCTGCTGTGTTTGATTGACAGATTGAATCTGGCAGCTGATTGGCTGTCTACCCTAAAGTGCATTACACACCCCTGATGGTACCACTGGCTAAGACTCCACCTCAGCTCATTGATTAATTATAAATTTAGAACAAATGATGGATGAAAGCAGGCAGGCCGGCCATTTTTTTCACGCTCATTGGACTTGTTTAATGCAATGCACCTTTGTATATTCACATGCATTCGCTTCATGCTGTAACCACTGTGCATAAACATTTGGAAACATGGCATACAGTGTATCATTTGCTGTCTAAGTCATGTTTCCCATATTTTCCATTGCAAGATACAAGCCGGTTTGAGTGTTTGGGGCACATTTTAGCTAAAATCATCCTACGGGGCCTAACTGCTTATGCTAAAGCCTGCCTATTTTGAATGGCGTAGTGGTCACTGCAACCTCCAAAAAAATCAGGACTTACTACCCCAATAACCTGCTAACTCACCCCTGAAATACTTACTTATTCACACTATTTTGTTCATTTGACTTGTTTCTAATTTGAAATGCCCATTTTTGTGGGGCCAGAAAGGTGCGTCTTTAAAAGGCGATTTCTACGATACCCCACTTTTGCGCGTCGGACCGCGAATTTTTTCAGAAACACCGAAAAACCGCAATTTTCAGGAGAAACGAGACGTACATTCTCCCCCTCTGCCGCCCACCCACCCAACTGACAGCCAGCCAGCAGACAAGCACAGAGAGTTCCGTGGGTCTGTCTGTGATGTCATAAAGGGACTGCTGATCAATGGCCAGCTCTCTGATTGGCTGCTGTGTTTGATTGACATATTGAATCTGGCAGCTGATTGGCTGTCTACCCTAAAGTGCATTACACACCCCTGATGGTATTACTGGCTAAGACTCCACCTCAGCTCATTGATTAATTATAAATTTAGAACAAATGATGGATGTAAGCAGGCAGGCCGGCCATTTTTTTCACGCTCATTGGACTTGTTTAATGCAATGCACCTTTGTATATTCACATGCATTCGCTTCATGCTGTAACCACTGTGCATAAAAATTTGGAAACATGGCATACAGTGTATCATTTGCTGTCTAAGTCATGTTTCCCATATTTTCCATTGCAAGATACAAGCCGGTTTGAGTGTTTGGGGCACATTTTAGCTAAAATCATCCTACGGGGCCTAACTGCTTATGCTAAAGCCTGCCTATTTTGAATGGCGTAGTGGTCACTGCAACCTCCAAAAAAATCAGGACTTACTACCCCAATAACCTGCTAACGCACCCCTGAAATACTTACTTATTCACACTATTTTGTTCATTTGACATGCCCATTTTTGTGGGGCCAGAAAGGTGCGTCTTTAAAAGGCGATTTCTACGATACCCCACTTTTGCGCGTCGGACCGCGACTTTTTCCGGAAACGCCGAAAAACCGCAATTTTCAGGAGAAACGAGACGTACATCCTCCCCCTCTGCCGCCCACCCACCCAACTGACAGCCAGCCAGCAGACAAGCACAGAGAGTTCCGTGGGTCTGTCTGTGATGTCATAAAGGGCCTGCTGATCAATGGCCAGCTCTCTGATTGGCTGCTGTGTTTGATTGACAGATTGAATCTGGCAGCTGATTGGCTGTCTACCCTAAAGTGCATTACACACCCCTGATGGTACCACTGGCTAAGACTCCACCTCAGCTCATTGATTAATTATAAATTTAGAACAAATGATGGATGAAAGCAGGCAGGCCGGCCATTTTTTTCACGCTCATTGGACTTGTTTAATGCAATGCACCTTTGTATATTCACATGCATTCGCTTCATGCTGTAACCACTGTGCATAAAAATTTGGAAACATGGCATACAGTGTATCATTTGCTGTCTAAGTCATGTTTCCCATATTTTCCATTGCAAGATACAAGCCGGTTTGAGTGTTTGGGGCACATTTTAGCTAAAATCATCCTACGGGGCCTAACTGCTTATGCTAAAGCCTGCCTATTTTGAATGGCGTAGTGGTCACTGCAACCTCCAAAAAAATCAGGACTTACTACCCCAATAACCTGCTAACTCACCCCTGAAATACTTACTTATTCACACTATTTTGTTCATTTGACTTGTTTCTAATTTGAAATGCCCATTTTTGTGTGGCCAGAAAGGTGCGTCTTTAAAAGGCGATTTCTACGATACCCCACTTTTGCACGTTGGACCGCGACTTTTTCCGGAAACACCGAAAAACCGCCATTTTCAGGAGAAACGAGACGTACATCCTCCCCCTCTGCCGCCCACCCACCCAACTGACAGCCAGCCAGCAGACAAGCACAGAGAGTTCCGTGGGTCTGTCTGTGATGTCATAAAGGGCCTGCTGATCAATGGCCAGCTCTCTGATTGGCTGCTGTGTTTGATTGACAGATTGAATCTGGCAGCTGATTGGCTGTCTACCCTAAAGTGCATTACACACCCCTGATGGTACCACTGGCTAAGACTCCACCTCAGCTCATTGATTAATTATAAATTTAGAACAAATGATGGATGAAAGCAGGCAGGCCGGCCATTTTTTTCACGCTCATTGGACTTGTTTAATGCAATGCACCTTTGTATATTCACATGCATTCGCTTCATGCTGTAACCACTGTGCATAAAAATTTGGAAACATGGCATACAGTGTATCATTTGCTGTCTAAGTCATGTTTCCCATATTTTCCATTGCAAGATACAAGCCGGTTTGAGTGTTTGGGGCACATTTTAGCTAAAATCATCCTACGGGGCCTAACTGCTTATGCTAAAGCCTGCCTATTTTGAATGGCGTAGTGGTCACTGCAACCTCCAAAAAAATCAGGACTTACTACCCCAATAACCTGCTAACTCACCCCTGAAATACTTACTTATTCACACTATTTTGTTCATTTGACTTGTTTCTAATTTGAAATGCCCATTTTTGTGGGGCCAGAAAGGTGCGTCTTTAAAAGGCGATTTCTACGATACCCCACTTTTGCGCGTCGGACCGCGACTTTTTCCAGAAACGCCGAAAAACCGCAATTTTCAGGAGAAACGAGACGTACATCCTCCCCCTCTGCCGCCCACCCACCCAACTGACAGCCAGCCAGCAGACAAGCACAGAGAGTTCCGTGGGTCTGTCTGTGATGTCATAAAGGGCCTGCTGATCAATGGCCAGCTCTCTGATTGGCTGCTGTGTTTGATTGACAGATTGAATCTGGCAGCTGATTGGCTGTCTACCCTAAAGTGCATTACACACCCCTGATGGTACCACTGGCTAAGACTCCACCTCAGCTCATTGATTAATTATAAATTTAGAACAAATGATGGATGAAAGCAGGCAGGCCGGCCATTTTTTTCACGCTCATTGGACTTGTTTAATGCAATGCACCTTTGTATATTCACATGCATTCGCTTCATGCTGTAACCACTGTGCATAAACATTTGGAAACATGGCATACAGTGTATCATTTGCTGTCTAAGTCATGTTTCCCATATTTTCCATTGCAAGATACAAGCCGGTTTGAGTGTTTGGGGCACATTTTAGCTAAAATCATCCTACGGGGCCTAACTGCTTATGCTAAAGCCTGCCTATTTTGAATGGCGTAGTGGTCACTGCAACCTCCAAAAAAATCAGGACTTACTACCCCAATAACCTGCTAACTCACCCCTGAAATACTTACTTATTCACACTATTTTGTTCATTTGACTTGTTTCTAATTTGAAATGCCCATTTTTGTGGGGCCAGAAAGGTGCGTCTTTAAAAGGCGATTTCTACGATACCCCACTTTTGCGCGTCGGACCGCGAATTTTTTCAGAAACACCGAAAAACCGCAATTTTCAGGAGAAACGAGACGTACATTCTCCCCCTCTGCCGCCCACCCACCCAACTGACAGCCAGCCAGCAGACAAGCACAGAGAGTTCCGTGGGTCTGTCTGTGATGTCATAAAGGGACTGCTGATCAATGGCCAGCTCTCTGATTGGCTGCTGTGTTTGATTGACATATTGAATCTGGCAGCTGATTGGCTGTCTACCCTAAAGTGCATTACACACCCCTGATGGTATTACTGGCTAAGACTCCACCTCAGCTCATTGATTAATTATAAATTTAGAACAAATGATGGATGTAAGCAGGCAGGCCGGCCATTTTTTTCACGCTCATTGGACTTGTTTAATGCAATGCACCTTTGTATATTCACATGCATTCGCTTCATGCTGTAACCACTGTGCATAAAAATTTGGAAACATGGCATACAGTGTATCATTTGCTGTCTAAGTCATGTTTCCCATATTTTCCATTGCAAGATACAAGCCGGTTTGAGTGTTTGGGGCACATTTTAGCTAAAATCATCCTACGGGGCCTAACTGCTTATGCTAAAGCCTGCCTATTTTGAATGGCGTAGTGGTCACTGCAACCTCCAAAAAAATCAGGACTTACTACCCCAATAACCTGCTAACGCACCCCTGAAATACTTACTTATTCACACTATTTTGTTCATTTGACTTGTTTCTAATTTGAAATGCCCATTTTTGTGGGGCCAGAAAGGTACGTCTTTAAAAGGCGATTTCTACGATACCCCACTTTTGCGCGTCGGACCGCGACTTTTTCCGGAAACGCCGAAAAACCGCAATTTTCAGGAGAAACGAGACGTACATCCTCCCCCTCTGCCGCCCACCCACCCAACTGACAGCCAGCCAGCAGACAAGCACAGAGAGTTCCGTGGGTCTGTCTGTGATGTCATAAAGGGCCTGCTGATCAATGGCCAGCTCTCTGATTGGCTGCTGTGTTTGATTGACAGATTGAATCTGGCAGCTGATTGGCTGTCTACCCTAAAGTGCATTACACACCCCTGATGGTACCACTGGCTAAGACTCCACCTCAGCTCATTGATTAATTATAAATTTAGAACAAATGATGGATGAAAGCAGGCAGGCCGGCCATTTTTTTCACGCTCATTGGACTTGTTTAATGCAATGCACCTTTGTATATTCACATGCATTCGCTTCATGCTGTAACCACTGTGCATAAACATTTGGAAACATGGCATACAGTGTATCATTTGCTGTCTAAGTCATGTTTCCCATATTTTCCATTGCAAGATACAAGCCGGTTTGAGTGTTTGGGGCACATTTTAGCTAAAATCATCCTACGGGGCCTAACTGCTTATGCTAAAGCCTGCCTATTTTGAATGGCGTAGTGGTCACTGCAACCTCCAAAAAAATCAGGACTTACTACCCCAATAACCTGCTAACTCACCCCTGAAATACTTACTTATTCACACTATTTTGTTCATTTGACTTGTTTCTAATTTGAAATGCCCATTTTTGTGGGGCCAGAAAGGTGCGTCTTTAAAAGGCGATTTCTACGATACCCCACTTTTGCGCGTCGGACCGCGACTTTTTTCGGAAACGCCAAAAAAACGCAATTTTCAGGAGAAACGAGACGTACATTCTCCCCCTCTGCCGCCCACCCACCCAACTGACAGCCAGCCAGCAGACAAGCACAGAGAGTTCCGTGGGTCTGTCTGTGATGTCATAAAGGGCCTGCTGATCAATGGCCAGCTCTCTGATTGGCTGCTGTGTTTGATTGACAGATTGAATCTGGCAGCTGATTGGCTGTCTACCCTAAAGTGCATTACACACCCCTGATGGTACCACTGGCTAAGACTCCACCTCAGCTCATTGATTAATTATAAATTTAGAACAAATGATGGATGAAAGCAGGCAGGCCGGCCATTTTTTTCACGCTCATTGGACTTGTTTAATGCAATGCACCTTTGTATATTCACATGCATTCGCTTCATGCTGTAACCACTGTGCATAAAAATTTGGAAACATGGCATACATTGTATCATTTGCTGTCTAAGTCATGTTTCCCATATTTTCCATTGCAAGATACAAGCCGGTTTGAGTGTTTGGGGCACATTTTAGCTAAAATCATCCTACGGGGCCTAACTGCTTATGCTAAAGCCTGCCTATTTTGAATGGCGTAGTGGTCACTGCAACCTCCAAAAAAATCAGGACTTACTACCCCAATAACCTGCTAACTCACCCCTGAAATACTTACTTATTCACACTATTTTGTTCATTTGACTTGTTTCTAATTTGAAATGCCCATTTTTGTGGGGCCAGAAAGGTGCGTCTTTAAAAGGCGATTTCTACGATACCCCACTTTTGCGCGTCGGACCGCGACTTTTTCCGGAAACGCCGAAAAACCGCAATTTTCAGGAGAAACGAGATGTACATCCTCCCCCTCTGCCGCCCACCCACCCAACTGACAGCCAGCCAGCAGACAAGCACAGAGAGTTCCGTGGGTCTGTCTGTGATGTCATAAAGGGCCTGCTGATCAATGGCCAGCTCTCTGATTGGCTGCTGTGTTTGATTGACAGATTGAATCTGGCAGCTGATTGGCTGTCTACCCTAAAGTGCATTACACACCCCTGATGGTACCACTGGCTAAGATTCCACCTCAGCTCATTGATTAATTATAAATTTAGAACAAATGATGGATGAAAGCAGGCAGGCCGGCCATTTTTTTCACGCTCATTGGACTTGTTTAATGCAATGCACCTTTGTATATTCACATGCATTCGCTTCATGCTGTAACCACTGTGCATACAAATTTGGAAACATGGCATACAGTGTATCATTTGCTGTCTAAGTCATGTTTCCCATATTTTCCATTGCAAGATACAAGCCGG
This sequence comes from Crinia signifera, assembly GCF_055691185.1. Classification (NCBI taxonomy): domain Eukaryota; kingdom Metazoa; phylum Chordata; class Amphibia; order Anura; family Myobatrachidae; genus Crinia; species Crinia signifera. Next base: position 713,998 of record NW_028142514.1, on the reverse strand, counting down.
TTTGAGTGTTTGGGGCACATTTTAGCTAAAATCATCCTACGGGGCCTAACTGCTTATGCTAAAGCCTGCCTATTTTGAATGGCGTAGTGGTCACTGCAACCTCCAAAAAAATCAGGACTTACTACCCCAATAACCTGCTAACTCACCCCTAAAATACTTACTTATTCACACTATTTTGTTCATTTGACTTGTTTCTAATTTGAAATGTCCATTTTTGTGGGGCCAGAAAGGTGCGTCTTTAAAAGGCGATTTCTACGATACCCCACTTTTGCGCGTCGGACCGCGACTTTTTCCGGAAACGCCGAAAAACCGCAATTTTCAGGAGAAACGAGACGTACATCCTCCCCCTCTGCCGCCCACCCACCCAACTGACAGCCAGCCAGCAGACAAGCACAGAGAGTTCCGTGGGTCTGTCTGTGATGTCATAAAGGGACTGCTGATCAATGGCCAGCTCTCTGATTGGCTGCTGTGTTTGATTGACAGATTGAATCTGGCAGCTGATTGGCTGTCTACCCTAAAGTGCATTACACACCCCTGATGGTACCACTGGCTAAGACTCCACCTCAGCTCATTGATTAATTATAAATTTAGAACAAATGATGGATGAAAGCAGGCAGGCCGGCCATTTTTTTCACGCTCATTGGACTTGTTTAATGCAATGCACCTTTGTATATTCACATGCATTCGCTTCATGCTGTAACCACTGTGCATAAAAATTTGGAAACATGGCATACAGTGTATCATTTGCTGTCTAAGTCATGTTTCCCATATTTTCCATTGCAAGATACAAGCCGGTTTGAGTGTTTGGGGCACATTTTAGCTAAAATCATCCTACGGGGCCTAACTGCTTATGCTAAAGCCTGCCTATTTTGAATGGCGTAGTGGTCACTGCAACCTCCAAAAAAATCAGGACTTACTACCCCAATAACCTGCTAACTCACCCCTGAAATACTTACTTATTCACACTATTTTGTTCATTTGACTTGTTTCTAATTTGAAATGCCCATTTTTGTGGGGCCAGAAAGGTGCGTCTTTAAAAGGCGATTTCTACGATACCCCACTTTTGCGCGTCGGACCGCGACTTTTTCCGGAAACGCCGAAAAACCGCAATTTTCAGGAGAAACGAGATGTACATCCTCCCCCTCTGCCGCCCACCCACCCAACTGACAGCCAGCCAGCAGACAAGCACAGAGAGTTCCGTGGGTCTGTCTGTGATGTCATAAAGGGCCTGCTGATCAATGGCCAGCTCTCTGATTGGCTGCTGTGTTTGATTGACAGATTGAATCTGGCAGCTGATTGGCTGTCTACCCTAAAGTGCATTACACACCCCTGATGGTACCACTGGCTAAGATTCCACCTCAGCTCATTGATTAATTATAAATTTAGAACAAATGATGGATGAAAGCAGGCAGGCCGGCCATTTTTTTCACGCTCATTGGACTTGTTTAATGCAATGCACCTTTGTATATTCACATGCATTCGCTTCATGCTGTAACCACTGTGCATACAAATTTGGAAACATGGCATACAGTGTATCATTTGCTGTCTAAGTCATGTTTCCCATATTTTCCATTGCAAGATACAAGCCGGTTTGAGTGTTTGGGGCACATTTTAGCTAAAATCATCCTACGGGGCCTAACTGCTTATGCTAAAGCCTGCCTATTTTGAATGGCGTAGTGGTCACTGCAACCTCCAAAAAAATCAGGACTTACTACCCCAATAACCTGCTAACTCACCCCTAAAATACTTACTTATTCACACTATTTTGTTCATTTGACTTGTTTCTAATTTGAAATGTCCATTTTTGTGGGGCCAGAAAGGTGCGTCTTTAAAAGGCGATTTCTACGATACCCCACTTTTGCGCGTCGGACCGCGACTTTTTCCGGAAACGCTGAAAAACCGCAATTTTCAGGAGAAACGAGACGTACATCCTCCCCCTCTGCCGCCCACCCACCCAACTGACAGCCAGCCAGCAGACAAGCACAGAGAGTTCCGTGGGTCTGTCTGTGATGTCATAAAGGGACTGCTGATCAATGGCCAGCTCTCTGATTGGCTGCTGTGTTTGATTGACAGATTGAATCTGGCAGCTGATTGGCTGTCTACCCTAAAGTGCATTACACACCCCTGATGGTACCACTGGCTAAGACTCCACCTCAGCTCATTGATTAATTATAAATTTAGAACAAATGATGGATGAAAGCAGGCAGGCCGGCCATTTTTTTCACGCTCATTGGACTTGTTTAATGCAATGCACCTTTGTATATTCACATGCATTCGCTTCATGCTGTAACCACTGTGCATAAAAATTTGGAAACATGGCATACAGTGTATCATTTGCTGTCTAAGTCATGTTTCCCATATTTTCCATTGCAAGATACAAGCCGGTTTGAGTGTTTGGGGCACATTTTAGCTAAAATCATCCTACGGGGCCTAACTGCTTATGCTAAAGCCTGCCTATTTTGAATGGCGTAGTGGTCACTGCAACCTCCAAAAAAATCAGGACTTACTACCCCAATAACCTGCTAACTCACCCCTGAAATACTTACTTATTCACACTATTTTGTTCATTTGACTTGTTTCTAATTTGAAATGCCCATTTTTGTGGGGCCAGAAAGGTGCGTCTTTAAAAGGCGATTTCTACGATACCCCACTTTTGCGCGTCGGACCGCGACTTTTTCCGGAAACGCCGAAAAACCGCAATTTTCAGGAGAAACGAGATGTACATCCTCCCCCTCTGCCGCCCACCCACCCAACTGACAGCCAGCCAGCAGACAAGCACAGAGAGTTCCGTGGGTCTGTCTGTGATGTCATAAAGGGCCTGCTGATCAATGGCCAGCTCTCTGATTGGCTGCTGTGTTTGATTGACAGATTGAATCTGGCAGCTGATTGGCTGTCTACCCTAAAGTGCATTACACACCCCTGATGGTACCACTGGCTAAGACTCCACCTCAGCTCATTGATTAATTATAAATTTAGAACAAATGATGGATGAAAGCAGGCAGGCCGGCCATTTTTTTCACGCTCATTGGACTTGTTTAATGCAATGCACCTGTGTATATTCACATGCATTCACTTCATGCTGTAACCACTGTGCATAAAAATTTGGAAACATGGCATACAGTGTATCATTTGCTGTCTAAGTCATGTTTCCCATATTTTCCATTGCAAGATACAAGCCGGTTTGAGTGTTTGGGGCACATTTTAGCTAAAATCATCCTACGGGGCCTAACTGCTTATGCTAAAGCCTGCCTATTTTGAATGGCGTAGTGGTCACTGCAACCTCCAAAAAAATCAGGACTTACTACCCCAATAACCTGCTAACTCACCCCTGAAATACTTACTTATTCACACTATTTTGTTCATTTGACTTGTTTCTAATTTGAAATGCCCATTTTTGTGGGGCCAGAAAGGTGCGTCTTTAAAAGGCGATTTCTACGATACCCCACTTTTGCACGTCGGACCGCAAATTTTTCCGGAAACGCCGAAAAACCGCAATTTTCAGGAGAAACGAGACGTACATCCTCCCCCTCTGCCGCCCACCCACCCAACTGACAGCCAGCCAGCAGACAAGCACAGAGAGTTCCGTGGGTCTGTCTGTGATGTCATAAAGGGCCTGCTGATCAATGGCCAGCTCTCTAATTGGTTGCTGTGTTTGATTGACAGATTGAATCTGGCAGCTGATTGGCTGTCTACCCTAAAGTGCATTACACACCCCTGATGGTACCACTGGCTAAGACTCCACCTTAGCTCATTGATTAATTATAAATTTAGAACAAATGATGGATGAAAGCAGGCAGGCCGGCCATTTTTTTCACGCTCATTGGACTTGTTTAATGCAATGCACCTGTGTATATTCACATGCATTCGCTTCATGCTGTAACCACTGTGCATAAAAATTTGGAAACATGGCATACAGTGTATCATTTGCTGTCTAAGTCATATTTCCCATATTTTCCATTGCAAGATACAAGCCGGTTTGAGTGTTTGGGGCACATTTTAGCTAAAATCATCCTACGGGGCCTAACTGCTTATGCTAAAGCCTGCCTATTTTGAATGGCGTAGTGGTCACTGCAACCTCCAAAAAAATCAGGACTTACTACCCCAATAACCTGCTAACTCACCCCTGAAATACTTACTTATTCACACTATTTTGTTCATTTGACTTGTTTCTAATTTGAAATGCCCATTTTTGTGGGGCCAGAAAGGTGCGTCTTTAAAAGGCGATTTCTACGATACCCCACTTTTGCGCGTCGGACCGCGACTTTTTCCGGAAACGCAGAAAAACCGCAATTTTCAGGAGAAACGAGACGTACATCCTCCCCCTCTGCCGCCCACCCACCCAACAGACAGCCAGCCAGCAGACAAGCACAGAGAGTTCCGTGGGTCTGTCTGTGATGTCATAAGGGGCCTGCTGATCAATGGCCAGCTCTCTGATTCGCTGCTGTGTTTGATTGACAGATTGAATCTGGCAGCTGATTGGCTGTCTACCCTAAAGTGCATTACACACCCCTGATGGTACCACTGGCTAAGATTCCACCTCAGCTCATTGATTAATTATAAATTTAGAACAAATGATGGATGAAAGCAGGCAGGCCGGCCATTTTTTTCACGCTCATTGGACTTGTTTAATGCAATGCACCTTTGTATATTTACATGCATTCGCTTCATGCTGTAACCACTGTGCATACAAATTTGGAAACATGGCATACAGTGTATCATTTGCTGTCTAAGTCATGTTTCCCATATTTTCCATTGCAAGATACAAGCCGGTTTGAGTGTTTGGGGCACATTTTAGCTAAAATCATCCTACGGGGCCTAACTGCTTATGCTAAAGCCTGCCTATTTTGAATGGCGTAGTGGTCACTGCAACCTCCAAAAAAATCAGGACTTACTACCCCAATAACCTGCTAACTCACCCCTGAAATACTTACTTATTCACACTATTTTGTTCATTTGACTTGTTTCTAATTTGAAATGCCCATTTTTGTGGGGCCAGAAAGGAGCGTCTTTAAAAGGCGATTTCTACGATACCCCACTTTTGCGCGTCGGACCGCGACTTTTTCCAGAAACGCCGAAAAAATGCAATTTTCAGGAGAAACGAGACGTACATCCTCCCCATCTGCCGCCCACCCACCCAACTGACAGCCAGCCAGCAGACAAGCACAGAGAGTTCCGTGGGTCTGTCTGTGATGTCATAAAGGACCTGCTGATCAATGGCCAGCTCTCTGATTGGCTGCTGTGTTTGATTGACAGATTGAATCTGGCAGCTGATTGGCTGTCTACCCTAAAGTGCATTACACACCCCTGATGGTACCACTGGCTAAGACTCCACCTCAGCTCATTGATTAATTATAAATTTAGAACAAATGATGGATGAAAGCAGGCAGGCCGGCCATTTTTTTCACGCTCATTGGACTTGTTTAATGCAATGCACCTGTGTATATTCACATGCATTCACTTCATGCTGTAACCACTGTGCATAAAAATTTGGAAACATGGCATACAGTGTATCATTTGCTGTCTAAGTCATGTTTCCCATATTTTCCATTGCAAGATACAAGCCGGTTTGAGTGTTTGGGGCACATTTTAGCTAAAATCATCCTACGGGGCCTAACTGCTTATGCTAAAGCCTGCCTACTTTGAATGGCGTAGTGGTCACTGCAACCTCCAAAAAAATCAGGACTTACTACCCCAATAACCTGCTAACTCACCCCTGAAATACTTACTTATTCACACTATTTTGTTCATTTGACTTGTTTCTAATTTGAAATGCCCATTTTTGTGGGGCCAGAAAGGTGCGTCTTTAAAAGGCGATTTCTACGATACCCCACTTTTGCGCATCGGACCGCGACTTTTTCCGGAAACGCCGAAAAAACGCAATTTTCAGGAGAAACGAGACGTACATCCTCCCCCTCTGCCGCCCACCCACCCAACTGACAGCCAGCCAGCAGACAAGCACAGAGAGTTCCGTGGGTCTGTCTGTGATGTCATAAAGGGCCTGCTGATCAATGGCCAGCTCTCTGATTGGCTGCTGTGTTTGATTGACAGATTGAATCTGGCAGCTGATTGGCTGTCTACCCTAAAGTTCATTACACACCCCTGATGGTACCACTGGCTAAGACTCCACCTCAGCTCATTGATTAATTATAAATTTAGAACAAATGATGGATGAAAGCAGGCAGGCCGGCCATTTTTTTCACGCTCATTGGACTTGTTTAATGCAATGCACCTTTGTATATTCACATGCATTCGCTTCATGCTGTAAACACTGTGCATAAAAATTTGGAAACATGGCATACAGTGTATCATTTGCTGTCTAAGTCATGTTTCCCATATTTTCCATTGCAAGATACAAGCCGGTTTGAGAGTTTGGGGCACATTTTAGCTAAAATCATCCTACGGGGCCTAACTGCTTATGCCAAAGCCTGCCTATTTTGAATGGCGTAGTGGTCACTGCAACCTCCCAAAAAATCAGGACTTACTACCCCAATAACCTGCTAACTCACCCCTGAAATACTTACTTATTCACACTATTTTGTTCATTTGACTTGTTTCTAATTTGAAATGCCCATTTTTGTGGGGCCAGAAAGGTGCTTCTTTAAAAGGCGATTTCTACGATACCCCACTTTTGCGCGTCGGACCGCGACTTTTTCCGGAAACGCCGAAAAACCGCAATTTTCAGGAGAAACGAGACGTACATCCTCCCCCTCTGCCGCCCACCCACCCAACTGACAGCCAGCCAGCAGACAAGCACAGAGAGTTCTGTGGGTCTGTCTGTGATGTCATAAAGGGCCTGCTGATCAATGGCCAGCTCTCTGATTGGCTGCTGTGTTTGATTGACAGATTGAATCTGGCAGCTGATTGGCTGTCTACCCTAAAGTGCATTACACACCCCTGATGGTACCACTGGCTAAGACTCCACCTCAGCTCATTGATTAATTATAAATTTAGAACAAATGATGGATGAAAGCAGGCAGGCCGGCCATTTTTTTCACGCTCATTGGACTTGTTTAATGCAATGCACCTGTGTATATTCACATGCATTCACTTCATGCTGTAACCACTGTGCATAAAAATTTGGAAACATGGCATACAGTGTATCATTTGCTGTCTAAGTCATGTTTCCCATATTTTCCATTGCAAGATACAAGCCGGTTTGAGTGTTTGGGGCACATTTTAGCTAAAATCATCCTACGGGGCCTAACTGCTTATGCTAAAGCCTGCCTATTTTGAATGGCGTAGTGGTCACTGCAACCTCCCAAAAAATCAGGACTTACTACCCCAATAACCTGCTAACTCACCCCTGAAATACTTACTTATTCACACTATTTTGTTCATTTGACTTGTTTCTAATTTGAAATGCCCATTTTTGTGGGGCCAGAAAGGTGCTTCTTTAAAAGGCGATTTCTACGATACCCCACTTTTGCGCGTCGGACCGCGACTTTTTCCGGAAACGCCGAAAAACCGCAATTTTCAGGAGAAACGAGACGTACATCCTCCCCCTCTGCCGCCCACCCAACTGACATCCAGCCAGCAGACAAGCACAGAGAGTTCTGTGGGTCTGTCTGTGATGTCATAAAGGGCCTGCTGATCAATGGCCAGCTCTCTGATTGGCTGCTGTGTTTGATTGACAGATTGAATCTGGCAGCTGATTGGCTGTCTACCCTAAAGTGCATTACACACCCCTGATGGTACCACTGGCTAAGACTCCACCTCAGCTCATTGATTAATTATAAATTTAGAACAAATGATGGATGAAAGCAGGCAGGCCGGCCATTTTTTTCACGCTCATTGGACTTGTTTAATGCAATGCACCTGTGTATATTCACATGCATTCACTTCATGCTGTAACCACTGTGCATAAAAATTTGGAAACATGGCATACAGTGTATCATTTGCTGTCTAAGTCATGTTTCCCATATTTTCCATTGCAAGATACAAGCCGGTTTGAGTGTTTGGGGCACATTTTAGCTAAAATCATCCTACGGGGCCTAACTGCTTATGCTAAAGCCTGCCTATTTTGAATGGCGTAGTGGTCACTGCAACCTCCAAAAAAATCAGGACTTACTACCCCAATAACCTGCTAACTCACCCCTGAAATACTTACTTATTCACACTATTTTGTTCATTTGACTTGTTTCTAATTTGAAATGCCCATTTTTGTGGGGCCAGAAAGGTGCGTCTTTAAAAGGCGATTTCTACGATACCCCACTTTTGCGCGTCGGACCGCGACTTTTTCCGGAAACGCCGAAAAACCGCAATTTTCAGGAGAAACGAGACGTACATCCTCCCCCTCTGCCACCCACCCACCCAACTGACAGCCAGCCAGCAGACAAGCACAGAGAGTTCTGTGGGTCTGTCTGTGATGTCATAAAGGGCCTGCTGATCAATGGCCAGCTCTCTGATTGGCTGCTGTGTTTGATTGACAGATTGAATCTGGCAGCTGATTGGCTGTCTACCCTAAAGTGCATTACACACCCCTGATGGTACCACTGGCTAAGACTCCACCTCAGCTCATTGATTAATTATAAATTTAGAACAAATGATGGATGAAAGCAGGCAGGCCGGCCATTTTTTTCACGCTCATTGGACTTGTTTAATGCAATGCACCTGTGTATATTCACATGCATTCACTTCATGCTGTAACCACTGTGCATAAAAATTTGGAAACATGGCATACAGTGTATCATTTGCTGTCTAAGTCATGTTTCCCATATTTTCCATTGCAAGATACAAGCCGGTTTGAGTGTTTGGGGCACATTTTAGCTAAAATCATCCTACGGGGCCTAACTGCTTATGCTAAAGCCTGCCTATTTTGAATGGCGTAGTGGTCACTGCAACCTCCAAAAAAATCAGGACTTACTACCCCAATAACCTGCTAACTCACCCCTGAAATACTTACTTATTCACACTATTTTGTTCATTTGACTTGTTTCTAATTTGAAATGCCCATTTTTGTGGGGCCAGAAAGGTGCGTCTTTAAAAGGCGATTTCTACGATACCCCACTTTTGCGCGTCGGACCGCGACTTTTTCCGGAAACGCCGAAAAACCGCAATTTTCAGGAGAAACGAGACGTACATCCTCCCCCTCTGCCGCCCACCCACCCAACTGACAGCCAGCCAGCAGACAAGCACAGAGATTTCCGTGGGTCTGTCTGTGATGTCATAAAGGGCCTGCTGATCAATGGCCAGCTCTCTGATTGGCTGCTGTGTTTGATTGACAGATTGAATCTGGCAGCTGATTGGCTGTCTACCCTAAAGTGCATTACACACCCCTGATGGTACCACTGGCTAAGACTCCACCTCAGCTCATTGATTAATTATAAATTTAGAACAAATGATGGATGAAAGCAGGCAGGCCGGCCATTTTTTTCACGCTCATTGGACTTGTTTAATGCAATGCACCTTTGTATATTCACATGCATTCGCTTCATGCTGTAACCACTGTGCGTAAACATTTGGAAACATGGCATACAGTGTATCATTTGCTGTCTAAGTCATGTTTCCCATATTTTCCATTGCAAGATACAAGCCGGTTTGAGTGTTTGGGGCACATTTTAGCTAAAATCATCCTACGGGGCCTAACTGCTTATGCCAAAGCCTGCCTATTTTGAATGGCGTAGTGGTCACTGCAACCTCCAAAAAAATCAGGACTTACTACCCCAATAACCTGCTAACTCACCCCTGAAATACTTACTTATTCACACTATTTTGTTCATTTGACTTGTTTCTAATTTGAAATGCCCATTTTTGTGGGGCCAGAAAGGTGCGTCTTTAAAAGGCGATTTCTACGATACCCCACTTTTGCGCGTCGGACCGCGACTTTTTCCGGAAACGCCGAAAAACCGCAATTTTCAGGAGAAACGAGACGTACATCCTCCCCCTCTGCCGCCCACCCACCCAACTGACAGCCAGCCAGCAGACAAGCACAGAGAGTTCCGTGGGTCTGTCTGTGATGTCATAAAGGGCCTGCTGATCAATGGCCAGCTCTCTGATTGGCTGCTGTGTTTGATTGACAGATTGAATCTGGCAGCTGATTGGCTGTCTACCCTAAAGTGCATTACACACCCCTGATGGTACCACTGGCTAAGACTCCACCTCAGCCCATTGATTAATTATAAATTTAGAACAAATGATGGATGAAAGCAGGCAGGCCGGCCATTTTTTTCATGCTCATTGGACTTGTTTAATGCAATGCACCTTTGTATATTCACATGCATTCGCTTCATGCTGTAACCACTGTGCATAAACATTTGGAAACATGGCATACAGTGTATCATTTGCTGTCTAAGTCATGTTTCCCATATTTTCCATTGCAAGATACAAGCCGGTTTGAGTGTTTGGGGCACATTTTAGCTAAAATCATCCTACGGGGCCTAACTGCTTATGCTAAAGCCTGCCTATTTTGAATGGCCTAGTGGTCACTGCAACCTCCAAAAAAATCAGGACTTACTACCCCAATAACCTGCTAACTCACCCCTGAAATACTTACTTATTCACACTATTTTGTTCATTTGACTTGTTTCTAATTTGAAATGCCCATTTTTGTGGGGCCAGAAAGGTGCTTCTTTAAAAGGCGATTTCTACGATACCCCACTTTTGCGCGTCGGACCGCGACTTTTTCCGGAAACGCCGAAAAACCGCAATTTTCAGGAGAAACGAGACGTACATCCTCCCCCTCTGCCGCCCACCCACCCAACTGACAGCCAGCCAGCAGACAAGCACAGAGAGTTCCGTGGGTCTGTCTGTGATGTCATAAAGGGACTGCTGATCAATGGCCAGCTCTCTGATTGGCTGCTGTGTTTGATTGACAGATTGAATCTGGCAGCTGATTGGCTGTCTACCCTAAAGTGCATTACACACCCCTGATGGTACCACTGGCTAAGACTCCACCTCAGCTCATTGATTAATTATAAATTTAGAACAAATGATGGATGAAAGCAGGCAGGCCGGCCATTTTTTTCACGCTCATTGGACTTGTTTAATGCAATGCACCTTTGTATATTCACATGCATTCGCTTCATGCTGTAACCACTGTGCGTAAACATTTGGAAACATGGCATACAGTGTATCATTTGCTGTCTAAGTCATGTTTCCCATATTTTCCATTGCAAGATACAAGCCGGTTTGAGTGTTTGGGGCACATTTTAGCTAAAATCATCCTACGGGGCCTAACTGCTTATGCCAAAGCCTGCCTATTTTGAATGGCGTAGTGGTCACTGCAACCTCCAAAAAAATCAGGACTTACTACCCCAATAACCTGCTAACTCACCCCTGAAATACTTACTTATTCACACTATTTTGTTCATTTGACTTGTTTCTAATTTGAAATGCCCATTTTTGTGGGGCCAGAAAGGTGCTTCTTTAAAAGGCGATTTCTACGATACCCCACTTTTGCGCGTCGGACCGCGACTTTTTCCGGAAACGCCGAAAAACCGCAATTTTCAGGAGAAACGAGACGTACATCCTCCCCCTCTGCCGCCCACCCACCCAACTGACAGCCAGCCAGCAGACAAGCACAGAGAGTTCCGTGGGTCTGTCTGTGATGTCATAAAGGGACTGCTGATCAATGGCCAGCTCTCTGATTGGCTGCTGTGTTTGATTGACAGATTGAATCTGGCAGCTGATTGGCTGTCTACCCTAAAGTGCATTACACACCCCTGATGGTACCACTGGCTAAGACTCCACCTCAGCTCATTGATTAATTATAAATTTAGAACAAATGATGGATGAAAGCAGGCAGGCCAGCCATTTTTTTCACGCTCATTGGACTTGTTTAATGCAATGCACCTGTGTATATTCACATGCATTTACTTCATGCTGTAACCACTGTGCATAAAAATTTGGAAACATGGCATACAGTGTATCATTTGCTGTCTAAGTCATGTTTCCCATATTTTCCATTGCAAGATACAAGCCGGTTTGAGTGTTTGGGGCACATTTTAGCTAAAATCATCCTACGGGGCCTAACTGCTTATGCTAAAGCCTGCCTATTTTGAATGGCGTAGTGGTCACTGCAACCTCCAAAAAAATCAGGACTTACTACCCCAATAACCTGCTAACTCACCCCTGAAATACTTACTTATTCACACTATTTTGTTCATTTGACTTGTTTCTAATTTGAAATGCCCATTTTTGTGGGGCCAGAAAGGTGCGTCTTTAAAAGGCGATTTCTACGATACCCCACTTTTGCGCGTCGGACCGCGACTTTTTCCGGAAACGCCGAAAAACCGCAATTTTCAGGAGAAACGAGACGTACATCCTCCCCCTCTGCCGCCCACCCACCCAACTGACAGCCAGCCAGCAGACAAGCACAGAGAGTTCCGTGGGTCTGTCTGTGATGTCATAAAGGGCCTGCTGATCAATGGCCAGCTCTCTGATTGGCTGCTGTGTTTGATTGACAGATTGAATCTGGCAGCTGATTGGCTGTCTACCCTAAAGTGCATTACACACCCCTGATGGTACCACTGGCTAAGACTCCACCTCAGCTCATTGATTAATTATAAATTTAGAACAAATGATGGATGAAAGCAGGCAGGCCGGCCATTTTTTTCACGCTCATTGGACTTGTTTAATGCAATGCACCTGTGTATATTCACATGCATTCGCTTCATGCTGTAACCACTGTGCATAAAAGTTTGGAAACATGGCATACAGTGTATCATTTGCTGTCTAAGTCATGTTTCCCATATTTTCCATTGCAAGATACAAGCCGGTTTGAGTGTTTGGGGCACATTTTAGCTAAAATCATCCTACGGGGCCTAACTGCTTATGCTAAAGCCTGCCTATTTTGAATGGCGTAGTGGTCACTGCAACCTCCAAAAAAATCAGGACTTACTACCCCAATAACCTGCTAACTCACCCCTGAAATACTTACTTATTCACACTATTTTGTTCATTTGACTTGTTTCTAATTTGAAATGCCCATTTTTGTGGGGCCAGAAAGGTGCGTCTTTAAAAGGCGATTTCTACGATACCCCACTTTTGCGCGTCGGACCGCGACTTTTTCCGGAAACGCCGAAAAACCGCAATTTTCAGGAGAAACGAGACGTACATCCTCCCCCTCTGCCGCCCATCCACCCAACTGACAGCCAGCCAGCAGACAAGCACAGAGAGTTCCGTGGGTCTGTCTGTGATGTCATAAAGGGCCTGCTGATCAATGATCAGCTCTCTGATTGGCTGCTGTGTTTGATTGACAGATTGAATCTGGCAGCTGATTGGCTGTCTACCCTAAAGTGCATTACACACCCTGATGGTACCACTGGCTAAGACTCCACCTCAGCTCATTGATTAATTATAAATTTAGAACAAATGATGGATGAAAGCAGGCAGGCCGGCCATTTTTTTCACGCTCATTGGACTTGTTTAATGCAATGCACCTTTGTATATTCACATGCATTCGCTTCATGCTGTAACCACTGTGCATAAAAATTTGGAAACATGGCATACAGTGTATCATTTGCTGTCTAAGTCATGTTTCCCATATTTTCCATTGCAAGATACAAGCCGGTTTGAGTGTTTGGGGCACATTTTAGCTAAAATCATCCTACGGGGCCTAACTGCTTATGCTAAAGCCTGCCTATTTTGAATGGCGTAGTGGTCACTGCAACCTCCAAAAAAATCAGGACTTACTACCCCAATAACCTGCTAACTCACCCCTGAAATACTTACTTATTCACACTATTTTGTTCATTTGACTTGTTTCTAATTTGAAATGCCCATTTTTGTGGGGCCAGAAAGGTGCGTCTTTAAAAGGCGATTTCTACGATACCCCACTTTTGCGCGTCGGACCGCGACTTTTTCCGGAAACGCCGAAAAACCGCAATTTTCAGGAGAAACGAGACGTACATCCTCCCCCTCTGCCGCCCACCCACCCAACTGCCAGCCAGCCAGCAGACAAGCACAGAGAGTTCCGTGGGTCTGTCTGTGATGTCATAAAGGGCCTGCTGATCAATGGCCAGCTCTCTGATTGGCTGCTGTGTTTGATTGACAGATTGAATCTGGCAGCTGATTGGCTGTCTACCCTAAAGTGCATTACACACCCCTGATGGTACCACTGGCTAAGACTCCACCTCAGCTCATTGATTAATTATAAATTTAGAACAAATGATGGATGAAAGCAGGCAGGCCGGCCATTTTTTTCACGCTCATTGGACTTGTTTAATGCAATGCACCTTTGTATATTCACATGCATTCGCTTCATGCTGTAACCACTGTGCATAAAAATTTGGAAACATGGCATACAGTGTATCATTTGCTGTCTAAGTCATGTTTCCCATATTTTCCATTGCAAGATACAAGCCGGTTTGAGTGTTTGGGGCACATTTTAGCTAAAATCATCCTACGGGGCCTAACTGCTTATGCTAAAGCCTGCCTATTTTGAATGGCGTAGTGGTCACTGCAACCTCCAAATAAATCAGGACTTACTACCCCAATAACCTGCTAACTCACCCCTGAAATACTTACTTATTCACACTATTTTGTTCATTTGACTTGTTTCTAATTTGAAATGCCCATTTTTGTGGGGCCAGAAAGGTGCGTCTTTAAAAGGCGATTTCTACGATACCCCACTTTTGCGCGTCGGACCGCGACTTTTTCCGGAAACGCCGAAAAACCGCAATTTTCAGGAGAAACGAGACGTACATCCTCCCCCTCTGCCGCCCACCCACCCAACTGACAGCCAGCCAGCAGACAAGCACAGAGAGTTCCGTGGGTCTGTCTGTGATGTCATAAAGGGCCTGCTGATCAATGGCCAGCTCTCTGATTGGCTGCTGTGTTTGATTGACAGATTGAATCTGGCAGCTGATTGGCTGTCTACCCTAAAGTGCATTACACACCCCTGATGGTACCACTGGCTAAGACTCCACCTCAGCTCATTGATTAATTATAAATTTAGAACAAATGATGGATGAAAGCAGGCAGGCCGGCCATTTTTTTCACGCTCATTGGACTTGTTTAATGCAATGCACCTGTGTATATTCACATGCATTCGCTTCATGCTGTAACCACTGTGCATAAAAGTTTGGAAACATGGCATACAGTGTATCATTTGCTGTCTAAGTCATGTTTCCCATATTTTCCATTGCAAGATACAAGCCGGTTTGAGTGTTTGGGGCACATTTTAGCTAAAATAATCCTACGGGGCCTAACTGCTTATGCTAAAGCCTGCCTATTTTGAATGGCATAGTGGTCACTGCAACCTCCAAAAAAATCAGGACTTACTACCCCAATAACCTGCTAACTCACCCCTGAAATACTTACTTATTCACACTATTTTGTTCATTTGACTTGTTTCTAATTTGAAATGCCCATTTTTGTGGGGCCAGAAAGGTGCTTCTTTAAAAGGCGATTTCTACGATACCCCACTTTTGCGCGTCGGACCGCGACTTTTTCCGGAAACGCCGAAAAACCGCAATTTTCAGGAGAAACGAGACGTACATCCTCCCCCTCTGCCGCCCACCCACCCAACTGACAGCCAGCCAGCAGACAAGCACAGAGAGTTCCGTGGGTCTGTCTGTGATGTCATAAAGGGCCTGCTGATCAATGGCCAGCTCTCTGATTGGCTGCTGTGTTTGATTGACAGATTGAATCTGGCAGCTGATTGGCTGTCTACCCTAAAGTGCATTACACACCCCTGATGGTACCACTGGCTAAGACTCCACCTCAGCTCATTGATTAATTATAAATTTAGAACAAATGATGGATGAAAGCAGGCAGGCCGGCCATTTTTTTCACGCTCATTGAACTTGTTTAATGCAATGCACCTGTGTATATTCACATGCATTCACTTCATGCTGTAACCACTGTGCATAAAAATTTGGAAACATGGCATACAGTGTATCATTTGCTGTCTAAGTCATGTTTCCCATATTTTCCATTGCAAGATACAAGCCGGTTTGAGTGTTTGGGGCACATTTTAGCTAAAATCATCCTACGGGGCCTAACTGCTTATGCTAAAGCCTGCCTATTTTGAATGGCGTAGTGGTCACTGCAACCTCCAAAAAAATCAGGACTTACTACCCCAATAACCTGCTAACTCACCCCTGAAATACTTACTTATTCACACTATTTTGTTCATTTGACTTGTTTCTAATTTGAAATGCCCATTTTTGTGGGGCCAGAAAGGTGCGTCTTTAAAAGGCGATTTCTACGATACCCCACTTTTGCGCGTCGGACCGCGACTTTTTCCGGAAACGCCGAAAAACCGCAATTTTCAGGAGAAACGAGACGTACATCCTCCCCCTCTGCCGCCCACCCACCCAACTGACAGCCAGCCAGCAGACAAGCACAGAGAGTTCCGTGGGTCTGTCTGTGATGTCATAAAGGGCCTGCTGATCAATGGCCAGCTCTCTGATTGGCTGCTGTGTTTGATTGACAGATTGAATCTGGCAGCTGATTGGCTGTCTACCCTAAAGTGCATTACACACCCCTGATGGTACCACTGGCTAAGACTCCACCTCAGCTCATTGATTAATTATAAATTTAGAACAAATGATGGATGAAAGCAGGCAGGCCGGCCATTTTTTTCACGCTCATTGGACTTGTTTAATGCAATGCACCTGTGTATATTCACATGCATTCGCTTCATGCTGTAACCACTGTGCATAAAAGTTTGGAAACATGGCATACAGTGTATCATTTGCTGTCTAAGTCATGTTTCCCATATTTTCCATTGCAAGATACAAGCCGGTTTGAGTGTTTGGGGCACATTTTAGCTAAAATCATCCTACGGGGCCTAACTGCTTATGCTAAAGCCTGCCTATTTTGAATGGCGTAGTGGTCACTGCAACCTCCAAAAAAATCAGGACTTACTACCCCAATAACCTGCTAACTCACCCCTGAAATACTTACTTATTCACACTATTTTGTTCATTTGACTTGTTTCTAATTTGAAATGCCCATTTTTGTGGGGCCAGAAAGGTGCGTCTTTAAAAGGCGATTTCTACGATACCCCACTTTTGCGCGTCGGACCGCGACTTTTTCCGGAAACGCCGAAAAACCGCAATTTTCAGGAGAAACGAGACGTACATCCTCCCCCTCTGCCGCCCATCCACCCAACTGACAGCCAGCCAGCAGACAAGCACAGAGAGTTCCGTGGGTCTGTCTGTGATGTCATAAAGGGCCTGCTGATCAATGATCAGCTCTCTGATTGGCTGCTGTGTTTGATTGACAGATTGAATCTGGCAGCTGATTGGCTGTCTACCCTAAAGTGCATTACACACCCTGATGGTACCACTGGCTAAGACTCCACCTCAGCTCATTGATTAATTATAAATTTAGAACAAATGATGGATGAAAGCAGGCAGGCCGGCCATTTTTTTCACGCTCATTGGACTTGTTTAATGCAATGCACCTTTGTATATTCACATGCATTCGCTTCATGCTGTAACCACTGTGCATAAAAATTTGGAAACATGGCATACAGTGTATCATTTGCTGTCTAAGTCATGTTTCCCATATTTTCCATTGCAAGATACAAGCCGGTTTGAGTGTTTGGGGCACATTTTAGCTAAAATCATCCTACGGGGCCTAACTGCTTATGCTAAAGCCTGCCTATTTTGAATGGCGTAGTGGTCACTGCAACCTCCAAATAAATCAGGACTTACTACCCCAATAACCTGCTAACTCACCCCTGAAATACTTACTTATTCACACTATTTTGTTCATTTGACTTGTTTCTAATTTGAAATGCCCATTTTTGTGGGGCCAGAAAGGTGCGTCTTTAAAAGGCGATTTCTACGATACCCCACTTTTGCGCGTCGGACCGCGACTTTTTCCGGAAACGCCGAAAAACCGCAATTTTCAGGAGAAACGAGACGTACATCCTCCCCCTCTGCCGCCCACCCACCCAACTGACAGCCAGCCAGCAGACAAGCACAGAGAGTTCCGTGGGTCTGTCTGTGATGTCATAAAGGGCCTGCTGATCAATGGCCAGCTCTCTGATTGGCTGCTGTGTTTGATTGACAGATTTAATCTGGCAGCTGATTGGCTGTCTACCCTAAAGTGCATTACACACTCCTGATGGTACCACTGGCTAAGACTCCACCTCAGCTCATTGATTAATTATAAATTTAGAACAAATGATGGATGAAAGCAGGCAGGCCGGCCATTTTTTTCACGCTCATTGGACTTGTTTAATGCAATGCACCTGTGTATATTCACATGCATTCGCTTCATGCTGTAACCACTGTGCATAAAAGTTTGGAAACATGGCATACAGTGTATCATTTGCTGTCTAAGTCATGTTTCCCATATTTTCCATTGCAAGATACAAGCCGGTTTGAGTGTTTGGGGCACATTTTAGCTAAAATAATCCTACGGGGCCTAACTGCTTATGCTAAAGCCTGCCTATTTTGAATGGCATAGTGGTCACTGCAACCTCCAAAAAAATCAGGACTTACTACCCCAATAACCTGCTAACTCACCCCTGAAATACTTACTTATTCACACTATTTTGTTCATTTGACTTGTTTCTAATTTGAAATGCCCATTTTTGTGGGGCCAGAAAGGTGCTTCTTTAAAAGGCGATTTCTACGATACCCCACTTTTGCGCGTCGGACCGCGACTTTTTCCGGAAACGCCGAAAAACCGCAATTTTCAGGAGAAACGAGACGTACATCCTCCCCCTCTGCCGCCCACCCACCCAACTGACAGCCAGCCAGCAGACAAGCACAGAGAGTTCCGTGGGTCTGTCTGTGATGTCATAAAGGGCCTGCTGATCAATGGCCAGCTCTCTGATTGGCTGCTGTGTTTGATTGACAGATTGAATCTGGCAGCTGATTGGCTGTCTACCCTAAAGTGCATTACACACCCCTGATGGTACCACTGGCTAAGACTCCACCTCAGCTCATTGATTAATTATAAATTTAGAACAAATGATGGATGAAAGCAGGCAGGCCGGCCATTTTTTTCACGCTCATTGAACTTGTTTAATGCAATGCACCTGTGTATATTCACATGCATTCACTTCATGCTGTAACCACTGTGCATAAAAATTTGGAAACATGGCATACAGTGTATCATTTGCTGTCTAAGTCATGTTTCCCATATTTTCCATTGCAAGATACAAGCCGGTTTGAGTGTTTGGGGCACATTTTAGCTAAAATCATCCTACGGGGCCTAACTGCTTATGCTAAAGCCTGCCTATTTTGAATGGCGTAGTGGTCACTGCAACCTCCAAAAAAATCAGGACTTACTACCCCAATAACCTGCTAACTCACCCCTGAAATACTTACTTATTCACACTATTTTGTTCATTTGACTTGTTTCTAATTTGAAATGCCCATTTTTGTGGGGCCAGAAAGGTGCGTCTTTAAAAGGCGATTTCTACGATACCCCACTTTTGCGCGTCGGACCGCGACTTTTTCCGGAAACGCCGAAAAACCGCAATTTTCAGGAGAAACGAGACGTACATCCTCCCCCTCTGCCGCCCACCCACCCAACTGACAGCCAGCCAGCAGACAAGCACAGAGAGTTCCGTGGGTCTGTCTGTGATGTCATAAAGGGCCTGCTGATCAATGGCCAGCTCTCTGATTGGCTGCTGTGTTTGATTGACAGATTGAATCTGGCAGCTGATTGGCTGTCTACCCTAAAGTGCATTACACACCCCTGATGGTACCACTGGCTAAGACTCCACCTCAGCTCATTGATTAATTATAAATTTAGAACAAATGATGGATGAAAGCAGGCAGGCCGGCCATTTTTTTCACGCTCATTGGACTTGTTTAATGCAATGCACCTGTGTATATTCACATGCATTCGCTTCATGCTGTAACCACTGTGCATAAAAATTTGGAAACATGGCATACAGTGTATCATTTGCTGTCTAAGTCATGTTTCCCATATTTTCCATTGCAAGATACAAGCCGGTTTGAGTGTTTGGGGCACATTTTAGCTAAAATCATCCTACGGGGCCTAACTGCTTATGCTAAAGCCTGCCTATTTTGAATGGCGTAGTGGTCACTGCAACCTCCAAAAAAATCAGGACATACTACCCCAATAACCTGCTAACTCACCCCTGAAATACTTACTTATTCACACTATTTTGTTCATTTGACTTGTTTCTAATTTGAAATGCCCATTTTTGTGGGGCCAGAAAGGTGCGTCTTTAAAAGGCGATTTCTACGATACCCCACTTTTGCGCGTCGGACCGCGACTTTTTCCGTAAACGCCGAAAAACCGCAATTTTCAGGAGAAACGAGACGTACATCCTCCCCCTCTGCCGCCCACCCACCCAACTGACAGCCAGCCAGCAGACAAGCACAGAGAGTTCCGTGGGTCTGTCTGTGATGTCATAAAGGGCCTGCTGATCAATGGCCAGCTCTCTGATTGGCTGCTGTGTTTGATTGACAGATTGAATCTGGCAGCTGATTGGCTGTCTACCCTAAAGTGCATTACACACCCCTGATGGTACCACTGGCTAAGACTCCACCTCAGCTCATTGATTAATTATAAATTTAGAACAAATGATGGATGAAAGCAGGCAGGCCGGCCATTTTTTTCACGCTCATTGGACTTGTTTAATGCAATGCACCTTTGTATATTCACATGCATTCGCTTCATGCTGTAACCACTGTGCATAAAAATTTGGAAACATATCATACAGTGTATCATTTGCTGTCTAAGTCATGTTTCCCATATTTTCCATTGCAAGATACAAGCCGGTTTGAGTGTTTGGGGCACATTTTAGCTAAAATCATCCTACGGGGCCTAACTGCTTATGCTAAAGCCTGCCTATTTTGAATGGCGTAGTGGTCACTGCAACCTCCAAAAAAATCAGGACTTACTACCCCAATAACCTGCTAACTCACCCCTGAAATACTTACTTATTCACACTATTTTGTTCATTTGACTTGTTTCTAATTTGAAATGCCCATTTTTGTGGGGCCAGAAAGGTGCGTCTTTAAAAGGCGATTTCTACGATACCCCACTTTTGCGCGTCGGACCGCGACTTTTTCCGGAAACGCCGAAAAAACGCAATTTTCAGGAGAAACGAGACGTACATCCTCCCCCTCTGCCGCCCACCCACCCAACTGACAGCCAGCCAGCAGACAAGCACAGAGAGTTCCGTGGGTCTGTCTGTGATGTCATAAAGGGCCTGCTGATCAATGGCCAGCTCTCTGATTGGCTGCTGTGTTTGATTGACAGATTGAATCTGGCAGCTGATTGGCTGTCTACCCTAAAGTGCATTACACACCCCTGATGGTACCACTGGCTAAGACTCCACCTCAGCTCATTGATTAATTATAAATTTAGAACAAATGATGGATGAAAGCAGGCAGGCCGGCCATTTTTTTCACGCTCATTGGACTTGTTTAATGCAATGCACCTTTGTATATTCACATGCATTCGCTTCATGCTGTAACCACTGTGCATAAAAATTTGGAAACATGGCATACAGTGTATCATTTGCTGTCTAAGTCATGTTTCCCATATTTTCCATTGCAAGGTACAAGCCGGTTTGAGTGTTTGGGGCACATTTTAGCTAAAATCATCCTACGGGGCCTAACTGCTTATGCTAAAGCCTGCCTATTTTGAATGGTGTAGTGGTCACTGCAACCTCCAAAAAAATCAGGACTTACTACCCCAATAACCTGCTAACTCACCCCTGAAATACTTACTTATTCACACTATTTTGTTCATTTGACTTGTTTCTAATTTGAAATGCCCATTTTTGTGGGGCCAGAAAGGTGCATCTTTAAAAGGCGATTTCTACGATACCCCACTTTTGCGCGTCGGACCGCGACTTTTTCCGGAAACGCCGAAAAACCGCAATTTTCAGGAGAAACGAGACGTACATCCTCCCCCTCTGCCGCCCACCCACCCAACTGACAGCCAGCCAGCAGACAAGCACAGAGAGTTCCGTGGGTCTGTCTGTGATGTCATAAAGGGCCTGCTGATCAATGGCCAGCTCTCTGATTGGCTGCTGTGTTTGATTGACAGATTGAATCTGGCAGCTGATTGGCTGTCTACCCTAAAGTGCATTACACACCCCTGATGGTACCACTGGCTAAGATTCCACCTCAGCTCATTGATTAATTATAAATTTAGAACAAATGATGGATGAAAGCAGGCAGGCCGGCCATTTTTTTCACGCTCATTGGACTTGTTTAATGCAATGCACCTTTGTATATTCACATGCATTCGCTTCATGCTGTAACCACTGTGCATACAAATTTGGAAACATGGCATACAGTGTATCATTTGCTGTCTAAGTCATGTTTCCCATATTTTCCATTGCAAGATACAAGCCGGTTTGAGTGTTTGGGGCACATTTTAGCTAAAATCATCCTACGGGGCCTAACTGCTTATGCTAAAGCCTGCCTATTTTGAATGGCGTAGTGGTCACTGCAACCTCCAAAAAAATCAGGACTTACTACCCCAATAACCTGCTAACTCACCCCTGAAATACTTACTTATTCACACTATTTTGTTCATTTGACTTGTTTCTAATTTGAAATGCCCATTTTTGTGGGGCCAGAAAGGTGCGTCTTTAAAAGGCGATTTCTACGATACCCCACTTTTGCGCGTCGGACCGCGACTTTTTCCGGAAACACCGAAAAACCGCAATTTTCAGGAGAAACGAGACGTACATCCTCCCCCTCTGCCGCCCACCCACCCAACTGACAGCCAGCCAGCAGACAAGCACAGAGAGTTCCGTGGGTCTGTCTGTGATGTCATAAAGGGCCTGCTGATCAATGGCCAGCTCTCTGATTGGCTGCTGTGTTTGATTGACAGATTGAATCTGGCAGCTGATTGGCTGTCTACCCTAAAGTGCATTACACACCCCTGATGGTACCACTGGCTAAGACTCCACCTCAGCTCATTGATTAATTATAAATTTAGAACAAATGATGGATGAAAGCAGGCAGGCCGGCCATTTTTTTCACGCTCATTGGACTTGTTTAATGCAATGGACCTGTGTATATTCACATGCATTCGCTTCATGCTGTAACCACTGTGCATAAAAGTTTGGAAACATGGCATACAGTGTATCATTTGCTGTCTAAGTCATGTTTCCCATATTTTCCATTGCAAGATACAAGCCGGTTTGAGTGTTTGGGGCACATTTTAGCTAAAATCATCCTACGGGGCCTAACTGCTTATGCTAAAGCCTGCCTATTTTGAATGGCGTAGTGGTCACTGCAACCTCCAAAAAAATCAGGACATACTACCCCAATAACCTGCTAACTCACCCCTGAAATACTTACTTATTCACACTATTTTGTTCATTTGACTTGTTTCTAATTTGAAATGCCCATTTTTGTGGGGCCAGAAAGGTGCGTCTTTAAAAGGCGATTTCTACGATACCCCACTTTTGCGCGTCGGACCGCGACTTTTTCCGTAAACGCTGAAAAACCGCAATTTTCAGGAGAAACGAGACGTACATCCTCCCCCTCTGCCGCCCACCCACCCAACTGACAGCCAGCCAGCAGACAAGCACAGAGAGTTCCGTGGGTCTGTCTGTGATGTCATAAAGGGCATGCTGATCAATGGCCAGCTCTCTGATTGGCTGCTGTGTTTGATTGACAGATTGAATCTGGCAGCTGATTGGCTGTCTACCCTAAAGTGCATTACACACCCCTGATGGTACCACTGGCTAAGACTCCACCTCAGCTCATTGATTAATTATAAATTTAAAACAAATGATGGATGAAAGCAGGCAGGCCGGCCATTTTTTTCACGCTCATTGGACTTGTTTAATGCAATGCACCTTTGTATATTCACATGCATTCGCTTCATGCTGTAACCACTGTGCATAAAAATTTGGAAACATGGCATACATTGTAACATTTGCTGTCTAAGTCATGTTTCCCATATTTTCCATTGCAAGATACAAGCCGGTTTGAGTGTTTGCGGCACATTTTAGCTAAAATCATCCTACGGGGCCTAACTGCTTATGCTAAAGCCTGCCTATTTTGAATGGCGTAGTGGTCACTGCAACCTCCAAAAAAATCAGGACTTACTACCCCAATAACCTGCTAACTCACCCCTGAAATACTTACTTATTCACACTATTTTGTTCATTTGACTTGTTTCTAATTTGAAATGCCCATTTTTGTGGGGCCAGAAAGGTGCGTCTTTAAAAGGCGATTTCTACGATACCCCACTTTTGCGCGTCAGACCGCGACTTTTTCCGGAAACGCTGAAAAACCGCAATTTTCAGGAGAAACGAGACGTACATCCTCCCCCTCTGCCGCCCATCCACCCAACTGACGGCCAGCCAGCAGACAAGCACAGAGAGTTCCGTGGGTCTGTCTGTGATGTCATAAAGGGCCTGCTGATCAATGGCCAGCTCTCTGATTGGCTGCTGTGTTTGATTGACAGATTGAATCTGGCAGCTGATTGGCTGTCTACCCTAAAGTGCATTACACACCCCTGATGGTACCACTGGCTAAGACTCCACCTCAGCTCATTGATTAATTATAAATTTAGAACAAATGATGGATGAAAGCAGGCAGGCCGGCCATTTTTTTCACGCTCATTGGACTTGTTTAATGCAATGCACCTATGTATATTCACATGCATTCGCTTCATGCTGTAACCACTGTGCATAAAAATTTGGAAACATGGCATACAGTGTATCATTTGCTGTCTAAGTCATGTTTCCCATATTTTCCATTGCAAGATACAAGCCGGTTTGAGTGTTTGGGGCACATTTTAGCTAAAATCATCCTACGGGGCCTAACTGCTTATGCTAAAGCCTGCCTATTTTGAATGGCGTAGTGGTCACTGCAACCTCCAAAAAAATCAGGACTTACTACCCCAATAACCTGCTAACTCACCCCAGAAATACTTACTTATTCACACTATTTTGTTCATTTGACTTGTTTCTAATTTGAAATGCCCATTTTTGTGGGGCCAGAAAGGTGCATCTTCAAAAGGCGATTTCTACGATACCCCACTTTTGCGCGTCGGACCGCGACTTTTTCCGGAAACGCCGAAAAACCGCAATTTTCAGGAGAAACGAGACGTACATCCTCCCCCTCTGCCGCCCACCCACCCAACTGACAGCCAGCCAGCAGACAAGCACAGAGAGTTCCGTGGGTCTGTCTGTGATGTCATAAAGGGCCTGCTGATCAATGGCCAGCTCTCTGATTGGCTGCTGTGTTTGATTGACAGATTGAATCTGGCAGCTGATTGGCTGTCTACCCTAAAGTGCATTACACACCCCTGATGGTACCACTGGCTAAGATTCCACCTCAGCTCATTGATTAATTATAAATTTAGAACAAATGATGGATGAAAGCAGGCAGGCCGGCCATTTTTTTCACGCTCATTGGACTTGTTTAATGCAATGCACCTTTGTATATTCACATGCATTCGCTTCATGCTGTAACCACTGTGCATACAAATTTGGAAACATGGCATACAGTGTATCATTTGCTGTCTAAGTCATGTTTCCCATATTTTCCATTGCAAGATACAAGCCGGTTTGAGTGTTTGGGGCACATTTTAGCTAAAATCATCCTACGGGGCCTAACTGCTTATGCTAAAGCCTGCCTATTTTGAATGGCGTAGTGGTCACTGCAACCTCCAAAAAAATCAGGACTTACTACCCCAATAACCTGCTAACTCACCCCTGAAATACTTACTTATTCACACTATTTTGTTCATTTGACTTGTTTCTAATTTGAAATGCCCATTTTTGTGGGGCCAGAAAGGTGTGTCTTTAAAAGGCGATTTCTACGATACCCCACTTTTGCGCGTCGGACCGCGACTTTTTCCGGAAACGCCGAAAAACCGCAATTTTCAGGAGAAACGAGACGTACATCCTCCCCCTCTGCCGCCCACCCACCCAACTGACAGCCAGCCAGCAGACAAGCACAGAGAGTTCCGTGGGTCTGTCTGTGATGTCATAAAGGACCTGCTGATCAATGGCCAGCTCTCTGATTGGCTGCTGTGTTTGATTGACAGATTGAATCTGGCAGCTGATTGGCTGTCTACCCTAAAGTGCATTACACACCCCTGATGGTACCACTGGCTAAGACTCCACCTCAGCTCATTGATTAATTATAAATTTAGAACAAATGATGGTTGAAAGCAGGCAGGCCGGCCATTTTTTTCACGCTCATTGGACTTGTTTAATGCAATGCACCTGTGTATATTCACATGCATTCACTTCATGCTGTAACCACTGTGCATAAAAATTTGGAAACATGGCATACAGTGTATCATTTGCTGTCTAAGTCATGTTTCCCATATTTTCCATTGCAAGATACAAGCCGGTTTGAGTGTTTGGGGCACATTTTAGCTAAAATCATCCTACGGGGCCTAACTGCTTATGCTAAAGCCTGCCTATTTTGAATGGCGTAGTGGTCACTGCAACCTCCAAAAAAATCAGGACTTACTACCCCAATAACCTGCTAACTCACCCCTGAAATACTTACTTATTCACACTATTTTGTTCATTTGACTTGTTTCTATTTTGAAATGCCCATTTTTGTGGGGCCAGAAAGGTGCGTCTTTAAAAGGCGATTTCTACGATACCCCACTTTTGCGCGTCGGACCGCGTCTTTTTCCGGAAACGCCGAAAAACCGCAATTTTCAGGAGAAACGAGAAGTACATCCTCCCCCTCTGCCGCCCACCCACCCAACAGACAGCCAGCCAGCAGACAAGCACAGAGAGTTCCGTGGGTCTGTCTGTGATGTCATAAAGGGCCTGCTGATCAATGGCCAGCTCTCTGATTGGCTGCTGTGTTTGATTGACAGATTGAATCTGGCAGCTGATTGGCTGTCTACCCTAAAGTGCATTACACACCCCTGATGGTACCACTGGCTAAGATTCCACCTCAGCTCATTGATTAATTATAAATTTAGAACAAATGATGGATGAAAGCAGGCAGGCCGGCCATTTTTTTCACGCTCATTGGACTTGTTTAATGCAATGCACCTTTGTATATTCACATGCATTCGCTTCATGCTGTAACCACTGTGCATACAAATTTGGAAACATGGCATACAGTGTATCATTTGCTGTCTAAGTCATGTTTCCCATATTTTCCATTGCAAGATACAAGCCGGTTTGAGTGTTTGGGGCACATTTTAGCTAAAATCATCCTACGGGGCCTAACTGCTTATGCTAAAGCCTGCCTATTTTGAATGGCGTAGTGGTCACTGCAACCTCCAAAAAAATCAGGACTTACTACCCCAATAACCTGCTAACTCACCCCTGAAATACTTACTTATTCACACTATTTTGTTCATTTGACTTGTTTCTAATTTGAAATGCCCATTTTTGTGGGGCCAGAAAGGTGCGTCTTTAAAAGGCGATTTCTACGATACCCCACTTTTGCGCGTCGGACCGCGACTTTTTCCGGAAACGCAGAAAAACCGCAATTTTCAGGAGAAACGAGACGTACATCCTCCCCATCTGCCGCCCACCCACCCAACTGACAGCCAGCAGACAAGCACAGAGAGTTCCGTGGGTCTGTCTGTGATGTCATAAAGGACCTGCTGATCAATGGCCAGCTCTCTGATTGGCTGCTGTGTTTGATTGACAGATTGAATCTGGCAGCTGATTGGCTGTCTACCCTAAAGTGCATTACACACCCCTGATGGTACCACTGGCTAAGACTCCACCTCAGCTCATTGATTAATTATAAATTTAGAACAAATGATGGATGAAAGCAGGCAGGCCGGCCATTTTTTTCACGCTCATTGGACTTGTTTAATGCAATGCACCTGTGTATATTCACATGCATTCGCTTCATGCTGTAACCACTGTGCATAAAAGTTTGGAAACATGGCATACAGTGTATCATTTGCTGTCTAAGTCATGTTTCCCATATTTTCCATTGCAAGATACAAGCCGGTTTGAGTGTTTGGGGCACATTTTAGCTAAAATCATCCTACGGGGCCTAACTGCTTATGCTAAAGCCTGCCTATTTTGAATGGCGTAGTGGTCACTGCAACCTCCAAAAAAATCAGGACTTACTACCCCAATAACCTGCTAACTCACCCCTGAAATACTTACTTATTCACACTATTTTGTTCATTTGACTTGTTTCTAATTTGAAATGCCCATTTTTGTGGGGCCAGAAAGGTGCGTCTTTAAAAGGCGATTTCTACGATACCCCACTTTTGCGCGTCGGACCGCGACTTTTCCCGGAAACGCTGAAAAACCGCAATTTTCAGGAGAAACGAGACGTACATCCTCAACATCTGCCGCCCACCCACCCAACTGACAGCCAGCAGACAAGCACAGAGAGTTCCGTGGGTCTGTCTGTGATGTCATAAAAGACCTGCTGATCAATGGCCAGCTCTCTGATTTGCTGCTGTGTTTGATTGACAGATTGAATCTGGCAGCTGATTGGCTGTCTACCCTAAAGTGCATTACACACCCCTGATGGTACCACTGGCTAAGACTCCACCTCAGCTCATTGATTAATTATAAATTTAGAACAAATGATGGATGAAAGCAGGCAGGCCGGCCATTTTTTTCACGCTCATTGGACTTGTTTAATACAATGCACCTGTGTATATTCACATGCATTCGCTTCATGCTGTAACCACTGTGCATAAAAGTTTGGAAACATGGCATACAGTGTATCATTTGCTGTCTAAGTCATGTTTCCCATATTTTCCATTGCAAGATACAAGCCGGTTTGAGTGTTTGGGGCACATTTTAGCTAAAATCATCCTACGGGGCCTAACTGCTTATGCTAAAGCCTGCCTATTTTGAATGGCGTAGTGGTCACTGCAACCTCCAAAAAAATCAGGACTTACTACCCCAATAACCTGCTAACTCACCCCTGAAATACTTACTTATTCACACTATTTTGTTCATTTGACTTGTTTCTAATTTGAAATGCCCATTTTTGTGGGGCCAGAAAGGTGCGTCTTTAAAAGGCGATTTCTACGATACCCCACTTTTGCGCGTCGGACCGCGACTTTTTCCGTAAACGCCGAAAAACCGCAATTTTCAGGAGAAACGAGACGTACATCCTCCCCCTCTGCCGCCCACCCACCCAACTGACAGCCAGCCAGCAGACAAGCACAGAGAGTTCCGTGGGTCTGTCTGTGATGTCATAAAGGGCCTGCTGATCAATGGCCAGCTCTCTGATTGGCTGCTGTGTTTGATTGACAGATTGAATCTGGCAGCTGATTGGCTGTCTACCCTAAAGTGCATTACACACCCCTGATGGTACCACTGGCTAAGATTCTACCTCAGCTCATTGATTAATTATAAATTTAGAACAAATGATGGATGAAAGCAGGCAGGCCGGCCATTTTTTTCACGCTCATTGGACTTGTTTAATGCAATGCACCTTTGTATATTCACATGCATTCGCTTCATGCTGTAACCACTGTGCAAACAAATTTGGAAACATGGCATACAGTGTATCATTTGCTGTCTAAGTCATGTTTCCCATATTTTCCATTGCAAGATACAAGCCGGTTTGAGTGTTTGGGGCACATTTTAGCTAAAATCATCCTACGGGGCCTAACTGCTTATGCTAAAGCCTGCCTATTTTGAATGGCGTAGTGGTCACTGCAACCTCCAAAAAAATCAGGACTTACTACCCCAATAACCTGCTAACTCACCCCTGAAATACTTACTTATTCACACTATTTTGTTCATTTGACTTGTTTCTAATTTGAAATGCCCATTTTCGTGGGACCAGAAAGGTGCGTCTTTAAAAGGCGATTTCTACGATACCCCACTTTTGCGCGTCGGACCGCGACTTTTTCCGGAAACGCCGAAAAACCGCAATTTTCAGGAGAAACGAGACGTACATCCTCCCCCTCTGCCGCCCACCCACCCAACTGACAGCCAGCCAGCAGACAAGCACAGAGAGTTCCGTGGGTCTGTCTGTGATGTCATAAAGGGCCTGCTGATCAATGGCCAGCTCTCTGATTGGCTGCTGTGTTTGATTGACAGATTGAATCTGGCAGCTGATTGGCTGTCTACCCTAAAGTGCATTACACACCCCTGATGGTACCACTGGCTAAGACTCCACCTCAGCTCATTGATTAATTATAAATTTAGAACAAATGATGGATGAAAGCAGGCAGGCCGGCCATTTTTTTCACGCTCATTGGACTTGTTTAATGCAATGCACCTTTGTATATTCACATGCATTCGCTTTATGCTGTAACCACTGTGCATAAAAATTTTGAAACATGGCATACAGTGTATCATTTGCTGTCTAAGTCATGTTTCCCATATTTTCCATTGCAAGATACAAGCCGGTTTGAGTGTTTGGGGCACATTTTAGCTAAAATCATCCTACGGGGCCTAACTGCTTATGCTAAAGCCTGCCTATTTTGAATGGCGTAGTGGTCACTGCAACCTCCAAAAAAATCAGGACTTACTACCCCAATAACCTGCTAACTCACCCCTGAAATACTTACTTATTCACACTATTTTGTTCATTTGACTTGTTTCTAATTTGAAATGCCCATTTTTGTGGGGCCAGAAAGGTGCGTCTTTAAAAGGCGATTTCTACGATACCCCACTTTTGCGCGTCGGACCGCGACTTCTTCCGGAAACGCAGAAAAAACGCAAATTTCAGGAGAAACGAGACGTACATCCTCCCCCTCTGCCGCCCACCCACCCAACTGACAGCCAGCCAGCAGACAAGCACAGAGAGTTCCGTGGGTCTGTCTGTGATGTCATAAAGGGCCTGCTGATCAATGGCCAGCTCTCTGATTGGCTGCTGTGTTTGATTGACAGATTGAATCTGGCAGCTGATTGGCTGTCTACCCTAAAGTGCATTACACACCCCTGATGGTACCACTGGCTAAGACTCCACCTCAGCTCATTGATTAATTATAAATTTAGAACAAATGATGGATGAAAGCAGGCAGGCCGGCCATTTTTTTCACACTCATTGGACTTGTTTAATGCAATGCACCTGTGTATATTCACATGCATTCGCTTCATGCTGTAACCACTGTGCATACAAATTTGGAAACATGGCATACAGTGTATCATTTGCTGTCTAAGTCATGTTTCCCATATTTTCCATTGCAAGATACAAGCCGGTTTGAGTGTTTGGGGCACATTTTAGCTAAAATCATCCTACGGGGCCTAACTGCTTATGCTAAAGCCTGCCTATTTTGAATGGCGTAGTGGTCACTGCAACCTCCAAAAAAAT
The DNA here is from genome assembly GCF_055691185.1 of Crinia signifera. Taxonomy (NCBI): domain Eukaryota; kingdom Metazoa; phylum Chordata; class Amphibia; order Anura; family Myobatrachidae; genus Crinia; species Crinia signifera. The sequence goes on along the minus strand of NW_028142514.1, from coordinate 682,895 downwards.
CAGGACTTACTACCCCAATAACCTGCTAACTCACCCCTGAAATACTTACTTATTCACACTATTTTGTTCATTTGACTTGTTTCTAATTTGAAATGCCCATTTTTGTGGGGCCAGAAAGGTGCGTCTTTAAAAGGCGATTTCTACGATACCCCACTTTTGCGCGTCGGACCGCGACTTTTTCCGGAAACGCCGAAAAACCGCAATTTTCAGGAGAAACGAGACGTACATCCTCCCCCTCTGCCGCCCACCCACCCAACTGACAGCCAGCCAGCAGACAAGCACAGAGAGTTCCGTGGGTCTGTCTGTGATGTCATAAAGGACCTGCTGATCAATGGCCAGCTCTCTGATTGGCTGCTGTGTTTGATTGACAGATTGAATCTGGCAGCTGATTGGCTGTCTACCCTAAAGTGCATTACACACCCCTGATGGTACCACTGGCTAAGACTCCACCTCAGCTCATTGATTAATTATAAATTTAGAACAAATGATGGATGAAAGCAGGCAGGCCGGCCATTTTTTTCACCCTCATTGGACTTGTTTAACCCCTTCATGACAGAGCCAGTTTGTGCCTTCATGACAGAGCCTTTTTTTTCAAATCTGACATGTCTCACTTAAGTGGGGATAACTTTTTTTTGCTTTTACTTATCCCAGTGATTTTGAGATTGTTTTCTCGTGACACATTGTACTTCAAGTTAGTGGTAAATTTTGGTCGATACAGTCTGTGTTTTTTTGTGAAAAATACCAAAATATCGTGAAAAAATGGAAAATTTAGCAATATGCAAAATGTCAAATTTTCTGCTTGTGAGACAAATAATCATACCACTCAAAATAGTTAATAACTAACATAGACCATATGTCTACTTTATGTTGCCATCATTATTTCAACCCCCTTTTCATTTTTTTGGACACTAGGAGGCTTCAAATATGACTAGCAAATTCTCAAATTTTCAAGAAAATTTCAAACACTGATTTTTTTAGGGACCAGTTCAGTTCTGATGTGACTTTGAGGGACTTGTATGTGAGACACCCCCATAAATGATGCCATTTCAAAAACTGCACCCCTCCCAGTATTCAAAACAGCATTTTGGAAGTTTGTTAACCCTTTAGGTGTTTCACAGGAATTAAAACAAAGTGTAGGTGAAATTTCAAAATTTCTTTTTTTTTGCAGAGTTTCAATTTTAATACATTTTTCTAACAAATACAGTAGATTTTACTAGAGAAATGTGACTAAAAATTGATTCCCCCAATTCTTGTGTTTTCAAAAATATCCTATATGTGGCCCTAGTGTGCACGATGACCAAACCACAGGCTTCATAATAGAAGGAGCACCTACTTGATTTTGGAGCCTCCTTTTTATGAGATTTTTTTTTTAGGCACCATGTAGGTTTCTAGGCACCATAAGTGCTAAAAGTTAGGAACTTTCCCCACAAGTCACCCCATTTTGCAATCTACACCCCTCAGGGAATTCATCTAGGGGTATAGTGTACATTTCAAACCCCCAGGGGTTTCACCAATTTTGGTACAACTGGGATGTGAAAATGGAAAATTACATTTTTTTACACAAACATGCAGTTCTGGCTCAAAATTTTTCATTTTCACAAGGAATGAAGGAGACAAAGCACCCCAATATCTGTGCCCCAATTTCTCCCGAGTACGGCAATGCCTCAAATGTGACCAAAAAATACCAGTGGGGCGCATAGCAGGACTCAGAAGGGAAGGAGTGATTTTTGGATTTGGCAGCACAGATTTTGGTGGAATGAATGGTGGGTGCCATGTTGCATTAGCAAGACTCCCAAAGCACCAATACAGTGGAACCCCCCCACAAGTCACCCCATTTTGCAAAGTACACCAATCAGGGAATTCATCTAGGGGTATAGTGTACATTTCAAACCCCCAGGGGTTTCACCAATTTTGATACAACTGGGATGTGAAAATGGAAAATTACATTTTTTTACACAAACATGCAGTTCTGGCTCAAAATTTTTCATTTTCACAAGGAATGAAGGAGACAAAGCACCCCAAAATCTGTGCCCCAATTTCTCCCGAGTACGGCAATGCCTCACATGTGACCAAAAAATACCAGTTGGGCGCATGGCAGGACTCAGAAGGGAAGGAGTGATTTTTGGATTTGGCAGCACAGATTTTGGTGGAATGAATGGTGGGTGCTATGTTGCACCAATACAGTGGAACCCCCCCACAAGTCACCCCATTTTGCAAAGTACACCCCTCAGGGAATTCATCTAGGGGTATAGTGTACATTTCAAACCCCCAGGGGTTTCACCAATTTTGGTACAACTGGGATGTGAAAATGGAAAATTACATTTTTTTACACAAACATGCAGTTCTGGCTCAAAATTTTTCATTTTCACAAGGAATGAAGGAGACAAAGCACCCCAAAATCTGTGCCCCAATTTCTCCCGAGTACGGCAATGCCTCACATGTGACCAAAAAATACCAGTGGGGCGCATGGCAGGACTCAGAAGGGAAGGAGTGATTTTTGGATTTGGCAGCACAGATTTTGGTGGAATGAATGGTGGGTGCCATGTTGCATTAGCAAGACTCCCAAAGCACCAATACAGTGGAACCCCCCCACAAGTCACCCCATTTTGCAAAGTACACCCCTCAGGGAATTCATCTAGGGGTATAGTGTACATTTCAAACCCCCAGGGGTTTCACCAATTTTGATACAACTGGGCAGTGAAAATGAAAAATTACATTTTTTTACACAAAAATGCAGTTCTGGCTCAAAATTTTTCATTTTCACAAGGAATGAAGGAGACAAAGCACCCCAAAATCTGTGCCCCAATTTCTCCCGAGTACGGCAATGCCTCACATGTGACCAAAAAATACCAGTTGGGCGCATGGCAGGACTCAGAAGGGAAGGAGTGATTTTTGGATTTGGCAGCACAGATTTTGGTGGAATGAATGGTGGGTGCCATGTTGCATTAGCAAGACTCCCAAAGCACCAATACAGTGGAACCCCCCCACAAGTCACCCCATTTTGCAAAGTACACCCCTCAGGGAATTCATCTAGGGGTATAGTGTACATTTCAAACCCCCAGGGGTTTCACCAATTTTGATACAACTGGGATGTGAAAATGGAAAATTACATTTTTTTACACAAACATGCAGTTCTGGCTCAAAATTTTTCATTTTCACAAGGAATGAAGGAGACAAAGCACCCCGAAATCTGTGCCCCAATTTCTCCCGAGTACGGCAATGCCTCACATGTGACCAAAAAATACCAGTTGGGCGCATGGCAGGACTCAGAAGGGAAGGAGTGATTTTTGGATTTGGCAGCACAGATTTTGGTGGAATGAATGGTGGGTGCTATGTTGCACCAATACAGTGGAACCCCCCCACAAGTCACCCCATTTTGCAAAGTACACCCCTCAGGGAATTCATCTAGGGGTATAGTGTACATTTCAAACCCCCAGGGGTTTCACCAATTTTGATACAACTGGGCAGTGAAAATGAAAAATTACATTTTTTTACACAAAAATGCAGTTCTGGCTCAAAATTTTTCATTTTCACAAGGAATGAAGGAGACAAAGCACCCCAAAATCTGTGCCCCAATTTCTCCCGAGTACGGCAATGCCTCACATGTGACCAAAAAATACCAGTTGGGCGCATGGCAGGACTCAGAAGGGAAGGAGTGATTTTTGGATTTGGCAGCACAGATTTTGGTGGAATGAATGGTGGGTGCCATGTTGCATTAGCAAGACTCCCAAAGCACCAATACAGTGGAACCCCCCCACAAGTCACCCCATTTTGCAAAGTACACCCCTCAGGGAATTCATCTAGGGGTATAGTGTACATTTCAAACCCCCAGGGGTTTCACCAATTTTGATACAACTGGGATGTGAAAATGGAAAATTACATTTTTTTACACAAACATGCAGTTCTGGCTCAAAATTTTTCATTTTCACAAGGAATGAAGGAGACAAAGCACCCCGAAATCTGTGCCCCAATTTCTCCCGAGTACGGCAATGCCTCACATGTGACCAAAAAATACCAGTTGGGCGCATGGCAGGACTCAGAAGGGAAGGAGTGATTTTTGGATTTGGCAGCACAGATTTTGGTGGAATGAATGGTGGGTGCTATGTTGCACCAATACAGTGGAACCCCCCCACAAGTCACCCCATTTTGCAAAGTACACCCCTCAGGGAATTCATCTAGGGGTATAGTGTACATTTCAAACCCCCAGGGGTTTCACCAATTTTGGTACAACTGGGATGTGAAAATGGAAAATTACATTTTTTTACACAAACATGCAGTTCTGGCTCAAAATTTTTCATTTTCACAAGGAATGAAGGAGACAAAGCACCCCAAAATCTGTGCCCCAATTTCTCCCGAGTACGGCAATGCCTCACATGTGACCAAAAAATACCAGTTGGGCGCATGGCAGGACTCAGAAGGGAAGGAGTGATTTTTGGATTTGGCAGCACAGATTTTGGTGGAATGAATGGTGGGTGCCATGTTGCATTAGCAAGACTCCCAAAGCACCAATACAGTGGAACCCCCCCACAAGTCACCCCATTTTGCAAAGTACACCCCTCAGGGAATTCATCTAGGGGTATAGTGTACATTTCAAACCCCCAGGGGTTTCACCAATTTTGATACAACTGGGATGTGAAAATGGAAAATTACATTTTTTTACACAAAAATGCAGTTCTGGCTCAAAATTTTTCATTTTCACAAGGAATGAAGGAGACAAAGCACCCCAAAATATGTGCCCCAATTTCTCCCGAGTACGGCAATGCCTCACATGTGACCAAAAAATACCAGTTGGGCGCATGGCAGGACTCAGAACGGAAGGAGTGATTTTTGGATTTGGCAGCACAGATTTTGGTGGAATGAATGGTGGGTGCCATGTTGCATTAGCAAGACTCCCAAAGCACCAATACAGTGGAACCCCCCCACAAGTCACCCCATTTTGCAAAGGACACCCCTCAGGGAATTCATCTAGGGGTATAGTGCACATTTCAAACCCCCAGGGGTTTCACCAATTTTGATACAAGTGGGCAGTGAAAATGAAAAATTACATTTTTTTACACAAAAATGCAGTTCTGGCTCAAAATTTTTCATTTTTAGAAGGTATGAAGGAGAAAAAGCACCCCAAAATCTGTGCCCCAATTTCTCCCGAGTACGGCAATGCCTCACATGTGACCAAAAAATACCAGTTGGGTGCATGGCAGGACTCAGAAGGGAAGGAGTGATTTTTGGATTTTGCAGCACAGATTTTGGTGGAATGAATGGTGGGTGCTATGTTGCATTGCCAATACAGTGGAACCCCCCCACAAGTGACCCCATTTTGCAAACTACACCCCTCAGGGAATTCATCTAGGGGTATAGTGTACATTTCAAACCCCCAGGGGTTTCACCAATTTTGATACAAGTGGGCAGTGAAAATGAAAAATTACATTTTTTTACACAAAAATGCAGTTCTGGCTCAAAATTTTTCATTTTCAGAAGGTATGAAGGAGAAAAAGCACCCCAAAATCTGTGCCCCAATTTCTCCCGAGTACGGCAATGCCTCACATGTGACCAAAAAATACCAGTTGGGTGCATGGCAGGACTCAGAAGGGAAGGAGTGATTTTTGGATTTTGCAGCACAGATTTTGGTGGAATGAATGGTGGGTGCTATGTTGCATTGCCAATACAGTGGAACCCCCCCACAAGTGACCCCATTTTGCAAACTACACCCCTCAAGGAATTCATCTAGGGGTATAGTGTACATTTCAAACCCCCAGGGGTTTCACCAATTTTGGTACAACTGGGCTGTGAAAATGAAAAATTACATTTTTTTACACAAAAATGTACTTCTGGCTCAAAATTTTTCATTTTCACAAGGAATGAAGGAGACAAAGCACCCCAAAATCTGTGCCCCCATTTCTCCAGAGTACGGCAATGCCTCACATGTGACCAAAAAATACCAGTTGGGTGCATGGCAGGACTCAGAAGGGAAGGAGTGATTTTTGGATTTTGCAGCTCAGATTCTGGTGGAATGAATGGTGGGTGCTATGTGGCATTAGCAAGACCCCCGATGCACGGTGAAATGATGAACCTAATAATCCATCGATGTGTGGTATATTTTGAAACACTCCTTTATACATAGGCCGGGTTTGTCGGGGCAAGTTTCACAGTGGAAAATAGTTTCCTTTCTTATTCCCTTTTTATAGCAAACTTTGCACCTTTTTTGTGTCCTGCCCTTTCTTGCAGTGGAGGGGATTTCGTTGGGAAAATGCTGCCCTGGTACAATACGGGGGCCAGTACTAGAAGTACTGGGGCCCTCTGCCTGCTGATTCCCAAATGTTAGGCTCTTTATGACTTCCTCTTGAAAGTGCATAAATGTCCCCCTCTGGCCGGTAGAACGGAATAGCACGTAAGCGTTATACAGTGCCATCTGGATGATATACACGGCCAGCTTCTTGTACCAGATATTTGTTTTCCGCAGGGCACTGTACGGCTTCAGTACCTGATCTGAAAGATCCACTCCACCCATGTACTTATTGTAATCTAGGATACAATTTGGTTTTGAGGTGTGGGTACTGGTACCTCGTACAGGGATGGAGGTGGTACTGTCTCCATGAATTGTTGTCAGTATAAGGACATCCCTCTTGTCCTTATATTTGACCAACAACATATTTTCGGTGCATATTCCCCTGCTTTCACCCCTTCTCATTACTTGGGCAATGTGCGTTTTGGGGAGGCCTCTTTGGTTCTTGCGCACAGTACCGCAAGCTGCTGTACCTCTTGAACCAAGGGCCTTAAACAGGGGGATGCTGGTGTAAAAGTTATCCACATAGAGGTGATAACCCTTATCCAGGAAGGGGTGCATTAAATCCCAGACAATTTTTCCACTAACACCTACGAGGGAGGGGGGGCATTCTGGTGGTTCAATTCTTGAATCCTTCCCTTCATATACCCTAAACTTGTGGGTGTACCCTGTGGTGCTTTCACACAGCTTATACATTTTTATCCCATACCTTGCCCTCTTACTGGGAAGGTACTGGCGGAATTTAACCCTTCCTTTAAAATGTATAAGGGACTCGTCGATACTAATACATTTATCAGGGATGTATAGCTCTGCAAATTTGGCACTGAAATGATCAATGACCGGCCTGACTTTGAATAGCCTGTCAAAGGTGGGATCATCTCTGGGTGGGCACTGTGCATTATCGGTGTAATGTATAAATTTATGGATTGCCTTAAAACGAGCCCGGGGCATGGCCATACGGTGAAATGGGGTGCTGTACAGAACATCTGTACTCCAATATTGCCTAATTTGTGGCTTTTTTACTATGCCCATATGTAACACCAGACCCCAAAACGTCATCATCTCTACTGCATCTACAGGGGTCCACCTAGCAAATGATGACGTGGGGTTTTGAGCAATAAACTGCTGGGCATATAAATTAGTTTGGTCCACCATTAAATTTATAAAATCATCAGAGAAAAATAATTTAAAAATGTCAATTTCTCTGAGACCTGTTGAATCAAATTGGATTCCTGGGATGGCCAAAAACTCAGGAACCTGGGGCTCAAAATTGTCTGGTGGTGGGGTCCATACGAGATCAATTATTGGGGGGGGGTCTCAGCTGCTCTACGGGGGCGTCTTTGAGGGGGTCCCTCATCATCAGAGGAGGAAGAGGAGCTTAAGACAAATCCTTCAAATTCCCCGCTTGCCTCACTTGCTGTGTCAGAGTCAGAGGCAAGCATGGCATATGCCTCCTCCACCGAATACATTCTCCTGGATGACTGGGACGACATTTGGGATGACATTTGGGATGCCATTTATATTTTTGTGTTACTGGTAGTGAAATGTTTCAACACGCGTATAGTGTAGGGGGGGGTACAAACTTTATTTCAACCCGGGGGGTATGTAGTGTGTATGTATGTAGTGCAGAAAAAAATAAAATACAAAAATAAAAAAATTGAAGGGTTCAAAAAAAAAAAAAATGGAAGGGGTTAAAAAAAAAAATGGAAGGGGTTAAAAAAAAATAATGGAAGGGGTTAAAAAAAAAATGGAAGGGGTTAAAAAAAAAAAAAATGGAAGGGGTTAAAAAAAAAAAAGGTCCTGCGCCAAAAATTGAGCACAACGTCCGTCACTGAACAGCGCTCAAAGGCAACAGGAATTTGATTAAAAAAAAAATAAAATAGATCAACCCTGTGCCGAAAAAGCTGATCAGTGATGTACGTCACTGATCAGCGCACAGTGGCCACAGGACACACACAAAATCACAGTGTGTGTAAAAAAAAAAATGTAAAAAAGACCCCACAGCACTCACAAAAAATAAAAAAAGGTGATCAGTGATGCGACACTGATTACCAGTGAGGGGCAGCAGGTGCACAACCTTTGGTGGTACTGACAGGTATATATAAAAAAAAAAACCTCTGCACCCCTAAAAAGTTGCTGATCACCTCAGATATAGTGATCAGCACAAAAGGCGGGGGCAGCAGACACAAAATTTAGCACTCTCTATCACTCTCTGTCACTATCTCTCTCTATCTCTCTATCTCTCACTATCTATCACTCTATGACACTGCAGCAGCAGCACTGACAGGTATATCTATATATAAAAAAAAAACCTGCGCCCCCAAAAAGTTGCTGATCAGTTAATTTATACTGATCAGCACAAAAGGGGGGGCAGCAGTCAGTTATAAAAAAAATATATAGCACAATCTGTCACTATCTCTCTATCTCTCTCTCTCTATCTCTCTCTATCTCTCTCTATCTATCTATAGCTCTATCACACTGCAGCAGCACAAAATATAGCACTAGGCCTCTCTATCTCTCTCTATCTCTCTCTATCTCTTTCAGTTATATAAAAAATATATAGCACAATCTGTCACTATCTCTCTCTCTATCTCTCTCTCTCTATCTCTCTATCTATAGCTCTATCACACTGCAGCAGCACAAAATATAGCACTAGGCCTCTCTATCTCTCTCTATCTCTCTCTATCTCTCTCTCTCTAACTCTCTCTCTATCTAATAAATCGCAGCAGCACAAGATGTCACAGGATGTCACAAGATGTCACAAGCATAAGCAATCTCAATGATCAGGTAAGTATTTTGGATGGGTTCTGGTCAGTATAGGCGGCAGCTGGGCACGGTGACCGCACTGCACGCTATTCCAGACCGGAATGGCGTCTGCAGTGCAGTCACCGTTAGTTTAAACCCCCCTCCATGGCTGTGATTGGTCCGTCGGTCCGACGAACCAATCACGGCCTTTGGGGGCGGGAGGGGTGAGGTGGGGTGACACCAGTGTCACCCTTACACCCCGCGGTGATTGGTGCTGTACTTTACAGCACCAATCACCTCCGATCCCGTGTCACCGGCGAACGTTATTCGCCGGTGACACAGAAAACGCTGTGAATGGCTGTTCACAATGAACAGCCAATCACAGCGATCGCCGACGGGGGGGCGGCATCGCCGCCCCCCCTGGGCATGCACGGACATGTCTGCTGTCAGGGACAGCAGACATCGTCCCTCTGTCACTGCGTCTCTAGACGCAGTGACAGTTTTAAGCCATGACGTATATATACGTCAACGGTCGGGAAGTACTTCCCGGCCATGACGTATATATACGTCAAATGTCGTGAAGGGGTTAATGCAATGCACCTGTGTATATTCACATGCATTCGCTTCATGCTGTAACCACTGTGCATAAAAGTTTGGAAACATGGCATACAGTGTATCATTTGCTGTCTAAGTCATGTTTCCCATATTTTCCATTGCAAGATACAAGCCGGTTTGAGTGTTTGGGGCACATTTTAGCTAAAATCATCCTACGGGGCCTAACTGCTTATGCTAAAGCCTGCCTATTTTGAATGGCGTAGTGGTCACTGCAACCTCCAAAAAAATCAGGACTTACTACCCCAATAACCTGCTAACTCACCCCTGAAATACTTACTTATTCACACTATTTTGTTCATTTGACTTGTTTCTAATTTGAAATGCCCATTTTTGTGGGGCCAGAAAGGTGCGTCTTTAAAAGGCGATTTCTACGATACCCCACTTTTGCGCGTCGGACCGCGACTTTTTCCGTAAACGCCGAAAATCCGCAATTTTCAGGAGAAACGAGACGTACATCCTCCCCCTCTGCCGCCCACCCACCCAACTGACAGCCAGCCAGCAGACAAGCACAGAGAGTTCCGTGGGTCTGTCTGTGATGTCATAAAGGGCCTGCTGATCAATGGCCAGCTCTCTGATTGGCTGCTGTGTTTGATTGACAGATTGAATCTGGCAGCTGATTGGCTGTCTACCCTAAAGTGCATTACACACCCCTGATGGTACCACTGGCTAAGACTCCACCTCAGCTCATTGATTAATTATAAATTTAGAACAAATGATGGTTGAAAGCAGGCAGGCCGGCCATTTTTTTCACACTCATTGGACTTGTTTAATGCAATGCACCTGTGTATATTCACATGCATTCGCTTCATGCTGTAACCACTGTGCATAAAAATTTGGAAACATGGCATACAGTGTATCATTTGCTGTCTAAGTCATGTTTCCCATATTTTCCATTGCAAGATACAAGCCGGTTTGAGTATTTGGGGCACATTTTAGCTAAAATCATCCTACGGGGCCTAACTGCTTATGCTAAAGCCGGCCTATTTTGAATGGCGTAGTGGTCACTGCAACCTCCAAAAAAATCAGGACTTACTACCCCAATAACCTGCTAACTCACCCCTGAAATACTTACTTATTCACACTATTTTGTTCATTTGACTTGTTTCTAATTTGAAATGCCCATTTTCGTGGGACCAGAAAGGTGCGTCTTTAAAAGGCGATTTCTACGATACCCCACTTTTGCGCGTCGGACCGCGACTTTTTCCGGAAACGCCGAAAAACCGCAATTTTCAGGAGAAACGAGACGTACATTCTCCCCCTCTGCCGCCCACCCACCCAACTGACAGCCAGCCAGCAGACAAGCACAGAGAGTTCCGTGGGTCTGTCTGTGATGTCATAAAGGGCCTGCTGATCAATGGCCAGCTCTCTGATTGGCTGCTGTGTTTGATTGACAGATTGAATCTGGCAGCTGATTGGCTGTCTACCCTAAAGTGCATTACACACCCCTGATGGTACCACTGGCTAAGACTCCACCTCAGCTCATTGATTAATTATAAATTTAGAACAAATGATGGATGAAAGCAGGCAGGCCGGCCATTTTTTTCACGCTCATTGGACTTGTTTAATGCAATGCACCTTTGTATATTCACATGCATTCGCTTTATGCTGTAACCACTGTGCATAAAAATTTTGAAACATGGCATACAGTGTATCATTTGCTGTCTAAGTCATGTTTCCCATATTTTCCATTGCAAGATACAAGCCGGTTTGAGTGTTTGGGGCACATTTTAGCTAAAATCATCCTACGGGGCCTAACTGCTTATGCTAAAGCCTGCCTATTTTGAATGGCGTAGTGGTCACTGCAACCTCCAAAAAAATCAGGACTTACTACCCCAATAACCTGCTAACTCACCCCTGAAATACTTACTTATTCACACTATTTTGTTCATTTGACTTGTTTCTAATTTGAAATGCCCATTTTTGTGGGGCCAGAAAGGTGCGTCTTTAAAAGGCGATTTCTACGATACCCCACTTTTGCGCGTCGGACCGCGACTTCTTCCGGAAACGCAGAAAAAACGCAAATTTCAGGAGAAACGAGACGTACATCCTCCCCCTCTGCCGCCCACCCACCCAACTGACAGCCAGCCAGCAGACAAGCACAGAGAGTTCCGTGGGTCTGTCTGTGATGTCATAAAGGGCCTGCTGATCAATGGCCAGCTCTCTGATTGGCTGCTGTGTTTGATTGACAGATTGAATCTGGCAGCTGATTGGCTGTCTACCCTAAAGTGCATTACACACCCCTGATGGTACCACTGGCTAAGACTCCACCTCAGCTCATTGATTAATTATAAATTTAGAACAAATGATGGATGAAAGCAGGCAGGCCGGCCATTTTTTTCACACTCATTGGACTTGTTTAATGCAATGCACCTGTGTATATTCACATGCATTCGCTTCATGCTGTAACCACTGTGCATACAAATTTGGAAACATGGCATACAGTGTATCATTTGCTGTCTAAGTCATGTTTCCCATATTTTCCATTGCAAGATACAAGCCGGTTTGAGTGTTTGGGGCACATTTTAGCTAAAATCATCCTACGGGGCCTAACTGCTTATGCTAAAGCCTGCCTATTTTGAATGGCGTAGTGGTCACTGCAACCTCCAAAAAAATCAGGACTTACTACCCCAATAACCTGCTAACTCACCCCTGAAATACTTACTTATTCACACTATTTTGTTCATTTGACTTGTTTCTAATTTGAAATGCCCATTTTTGTGGGGCCAGAAAGGTGCGTCTTTAAAAGGCGATTTCTACGATACCCCACTTTTGCGCGTCGGACCGCGACTTTTTCCGGAAACGCCGAAAAACCGCAATTTTCAGGAGAAACGAGACGTACATCCTCCCCCTCTGCCGCCCACCCACCCAACTGCCAGCCAGCCAGCAGACAAGCACAGAGAGTTCCGTGGGTCTGTCTGTGATGTCATAAAGGACCTGCTGATCAATGGCCAGCTCTCTGATTGGCTGCTGTGTTTGATTGACAGATTGAATCTGGCAGCTGATTGGCTGTCTACCCTAAAGTGCATTACACACCCCTGATGGTACCACTGGCTAAGACTCCACCTCAGCTCATTGATTAATTATAAATTTAGAACAAATGATGGATGAAAGCAGGCAGGCCGGCCATTTTTTTCACGCTCATTGGACTTGTTTAATGCAATGCACCTGTGTATATTCACATGCATTCACTTCATGCTGTAACCACTGTGCATAAAAATTTGGAAACATGGCATACAGTGTATCATTTGCTGTCTAAGTCATGTTTCCCATATTTTCCATTGCAAGATACAAGCCGGTTTGAGTGTTTGGGGCACATTTTAGCTAAAATCATCCTACGGGGCCTAACTGCTTATGCTAAAGCCTGCCTATTTTGAATGGCGTAGTGGTCACTGCAACCTCCAAAAAAATCAGGACTTACTACCCCAATAACCTGCTAACTTACCCCTGAAATACTTACTTATTCACACTATTTTGTTCATTTGACTTGTTTCTAATTTGAAATGCCCATTTTTGTGGGGCCAGAAAGGTGCGTCTTTAAAAGGCGATTTCTACGATACCCCACTTTTGCGCGTCGGACCGCGACTTTTTCCGGAAACGCCGAAAAACCGCAATTTTCAGGAGAAACGAGAAGTACATCCTCCCCCTCTGCCGCCCACCCACCCAACAGACAGCCAGCCAGCAGACAAGCACAGAGAGTTCCGTGGGTCTGTCTGTGATGTCATAAAGGGCCTGCTGATCAATGGCCAGCTCTCTGATTGGCTGCTGTGTTTGATTGACAGATTGAATCTGGCAGCTGATTGGCTGTCTACCCTAAAGTGCATTACACACCCCTGATGGTACCACTGGCTAAGATTCCACCTCAGCTCATTGATTAATTATAAATTTAGAACAAATGATGGATGAAAGCAGGCAGGCCGGCCATTTTTTTCACGCTCATTGGACTTGTTTAATGCAATGCACCTTTGTATATTCACATGCATTCGCTTCATGCTGTAACCACTGTGCATACAAATTTGGAAACATGGCATACAGTGTATCATTTGCTGTCTAAGTCATGTTTCCCATATTTTCCATTGCAAGATACAAGCCGGTTTGAGTGTTTGGGGCACATTTTAGCTAAAATCATCCTACGGGGCCTAACTGCTTATGCTAAAGCCTGCCGATTTTGAATGGCGTAGTGGTCACTGCAACCTCCAAAAAAATCAGGACTTACTACCCCAATAACCTGCTAACTCACCCCTGAAATACTTACTTATTCACACTATTTTGTTCATTTGACTTGTTTCTAATTTGAAATGCCCATTTTTGTGGGGCCAGAAAGGTGCGTCTTTAAAAGGCGATTTCTACGATACCCCACTTTTGCGCGTCGGACCGCGACTTTTTCCGGAAACGCCGAAAAACCGCAATTTTCAGGAGAAACGAGACGTACATCCTCCCCATCTGCCGCCCACCCACCCACCTGACAGCCAGCAGACAAGCACAGAGAGTTCCGTGGGTCTGTCTGTGATGTCATAAAGGACCTGCTGATCAATGGCCAGCTCTCTGATTGGCTGCTGTTTAACAGATTGAATCTGGCAGCTGATTGGCTGTCTACCCTAAAGTGCATTACACACCCCTGATGGTACCACTGGCTAAGACTCCACCTCAGCTCATTGATTAATTATAAATTTAGAACAAATGATGGATGAAAGCAGGCAGGCCGGCCATTTTTTTCACGCTCATTGGACTTGTTTAATGCAATGCACCTTTGTATATTCACATGCATTCGCTTCATGCTGTAACCACTGTGCATAAAAATTTGGAAACATGGCATACAGTGTATCATTTGCTGTCTAAGTCATGTTTCCCATATTTTCCATTGCAAGATACAAGCCGGTTTGAGTGTTTGGGGCACATTTTAGCTAAAATCATCCTACGGGGCCTAACTGCTTATGCTAAAGCCTGCCTATTTTGAATGGCGTAGTGGTCACTGCAACCTCCAAAAAAATCAGGACTTACTACCCCAATAACCTGCTAACTCACCCCAGAAATATTTACTTATTCACACTATTTTGTTCATTTGACTTGTTTCTAATTTGAAATGCCCATTTTTGTGGGGCCAGAAAGGTGCGTCTTTAAAAGGCAATTTCTACGATACCCCACTTTTGCGCGTCGGACCGCGACTTTTTCCGGAAACGCCGAAAAACCGCAATTTTCAGGAGAAACGAGACGTACATCCTCCCCCTCTGCCGCCCACCCACCCAACTGACAGCCAGCCAGCAGACAAGCACAGAGAGTTCCGTGGGTCTGTCTGTGATGTCATAAAGGGCCTGCTGATCAATGGCCAGCTCTCTGATTGGCTGCTGTGTTTGATTGACAGATTGAATCTGGCAGCTGATTGGCTGTCTACCCTAAAGTGCATTACACACCCCTGATGGTACCACTGGCTAAGATTCCACCTCAGCTCATTGATTAATTATAAATTTAGAACAAATGATGGATGAAAGCAGGCAGGCCGGCCATTTTTTTCACGCTCATTGGACTTGTTTAATGCAATGCACCTTTGTATATTCACGTGCATTCGCTTCATGCTGTAACCACTGTGCATACAAATTTGGAAACATGGCATACAGTGTATCATTTGCTGTCTAAGTCATGTTTCCCATATTTTCCATTGCAAGATACAAGCCGGTTTGAGTGTTTGGGGCACATTTTAGCTAAAATCATCCTACGGGGCCTAACTGCTTATGCTAAAGCCTGCCTATTTTGAATGGCGTAGTGGTCACTGCAACCTCCAAAAAAATCAGGACTTACTACCCCAATAACCTGCTAACTCACCCCTGAAATACTTACTTATTCACACTATTTTGTTCATTTGACTTGTTTCTAATTTGAAATGCCCATTTTTGTGGGGCCAGAAAGGTGCGTCTTTAAAAGGCGATTTCTACGGTACCCCACTTTTGCGCGTCGGACCGCGACTTTTTCCGGAAACGCCGAAAAACCGCAATTTTCAGGAGAAACGAGACGTACATCCTCCCCCTCTGCCGCCCACCCACCCAACTGACAGCCAGCCAGCAGACAAGCACAGAGAGTTCCGTGGGTCTGTCTGTGATGTCATAAAGGGACTGCTGATCAATGGCCAGCTCTCTGATTGGCTGCTGTGTTTGATTGACAGATTGAATCTGGCAGCTGATTGGCTGTCTACCCTAAAGTGCATTACACACCCCTGATGGTACCACTGGCTAAGACTCCACCTCAGCTCATTGATTAATTATAAATTTAGAACAAATGATGGATGAAAGCAGGCAGGCCGGCCATTTTTTTCACGCTCATTGGGCTTGTTTAATGCAATGCACCTTTGTATATTCACATGCATTCGCTTCATGCTGTAACCACTGTGCATAAAAATTTGGAAACATGGCATACAGTGTATCATTTGCTGTCTAAGTCATGTTTCCCATATTTTCCATTGCAAGATACAAGCCGGTTTGAGTGTTTGGGGCACATTTTAGCTAAAATCATCCTACGGGGCCTAACTGCTTATGCTAAAGCCTGCCTATTTTGAATGGCGTAGTGGTCACTGCAACCTCCAAAAAAATCAGGACTTACTACCCCAATAACCTGCTAACTCACCCCTGAAATACTTACTTATTCACACTATTTTGTTCATTTGACTTGTTTCTAATTTGAAATGCCCATTTTTGTGGGGCCAGAAAGGTGCGTCTTTAAAAGGCGATTTCTACGATACCCCACTTTTGCGCGTCGGACCGCGACTTTTTCCGGAAACGCCGAAAAAACGCAATTTTCAGGAGAAACGAGACGTACATCCTCCCCCTCTGCCGCTCACCCACCCAACTGACAGCCAGCCAGCAGACAAGCACAGAGAGTTCCGTGGGTCTGTCTGTGATGTCATAAAGGGCCTGCTGATCAATGGCCAGCTCTCTGATTGGCTGCTGTGTTTGATTGACAGATTGAATCTGGCAGCTGATTGGCTGTCTACCCTAAAGTGCATTACACACCCCTGATGGTACCACTGGCTAAGACTCCACCTCAGCTCATTGATTAATTATAAATTTAGAACAAATGATGGATGAAAGCAGGCAGGCCGGCCATTTTTTTCACGCTCATTGGACTTGTTTAATGCAATGCACCTTTGTATATTCACATGCATTCGCTTCATGCTGTAACCACTGTGCATAAAAATTTGGAAACATGGCATACAGTGTATCATTTGCTGTCTAAGTCATGTTTCCCATATTTTCCATTGCAAGATACAAGCCGGTTTGAGTGTTTGGGGCACATTTTAGCTAAAATCATCCTACGGGGCCTAACTGCTTATGCTAAAGCCTGCCTATTTTGAATGGCGTAGTGGTCACTGCAATCTCCAAAAAAATCAGGACTTACTACCCCAATAACCTGCTAACTCACCCCTGAAATACTTACTTATTCACACTATTTTGTTCATTTGACTTGTTTCTAATTTGAAATGCCCATTTTTGTGGGGCCAGAAAGGTGCGTCTTTAAAAGGCGATTTCTACGATACCCCACTTTTGCGCGTCGGACCGCGACTTTTTCCGGAAACGCCGAAAAACCGCAATTTTCAGGAGAAACGAGACGTACATCCTCCCCCTCTGCCGCCCACCCACCCAACTGACAGCCAGCCAGCAGACAAGCACAGAGAGTTCCGTGGGTCTGTCTGTGATGTCATAAAGGACCTGCTGATCAATGGCCAGCTCTCTGATTGGCTGCTGTGTTTGATTGACAGATTGAATCTGGCAGCTGATTGGCTGTCTACCCTAAAGTGCATTACACACCCCTGATGGTACCACTGGCTAAGACTCCACCTCAGCTCATTGATTAATTATAAATTTAGAACAAATGATGGATGAAAGCAGGCAGGCCGGCCATTTTTTTCACGCTCATTGGACTTGTTTAATGCAATGCACCTGTGTATATTCACATGCATTCGCTTCATGCTGTAACCACTGTGCATAAAAATTTGGAAACATGGCATACAGTGTATCATTTGCTGTCTAAGTCATGTTTCCCATATTTTCCATTGCAAGACAGGGGCAAACGCAGGATTTTCAGAAGGGGGTTTCCAGAGGGGCGGAGCAAAGCACAGAGATGGACACTTAGGTGACCCAGTATATGCCGGGTCAGTTAAAGTATTAAAGATAGACCAAATGTATATAAATAATAATAATAATAAAAAAAAATTATATATATATATATATATATATATATATATATACATATACATATACACACACACACACACACACATATATATATATATATATACACAGGGGCGTCAACAGCAGTGTAGACCCCTGGGCATAGCAATGTACCGGGTATTATATCAACCGCTCAACATGTAGGGCCTGGATCAGTAATTTCCACTAATTACCCCTTTACTGCACAGATGGTGGGAGATGGGGTGGGAGAAGGGGGCATTGGGCTGAATGAAGGGCCCCTGATACATAACTTCCAGGGTGGAAGAGGATGTTTAATATGCAGAGGAGGGGTGTATAGTGGAGTGGGCTTATTATTCCTAATTTTCATTTGGGAGGACAGCTTGCTTGACTGCAGATATCTCCAGTTCTCATAAATAGATTTCTTAGATTTTAATGGAACTAGAGAATCCCACCTACCAAATGATATTGGGGACTAGGGGATCAGAGTTCAGGAGGCAGAGTAATCAGCCAACGAGTATATAAAACTACATACCAGGTGTGTGGAGCTGGAGCAGTAACCAGCTGCTGGAAGGCTGATATATCTGGTTCTGGGAACAGTAAAGACAAGCTGCTATTGGCCTTCAAAGGGGGAGAGTCCCAGCTTTTGGAATATACCCTCAGAAAAACTCTAAGTCAGACAGAACCTGAAATATCTGACTGGGAAGAGCAATTAACAGGCTTGGATGGGGACCACTGATTTGAAGTCAGATATCTCCGGTTCCCAAGGGCCGATTTTTAAAATTCTTGTATCCATGGAAAGAGGGGACCCACAGCTTTCATCCTAGGGCCCTTAGACTCCTGGGGGGGTTTCTGGGTACTCAGAAACCCCCCCTGCGTGCGCTACTGCAAGATACAAGCCGGTTTGAGTGTTTGGGGCACATTTTAGCTTAAATCATCCTACGGGGCCTAACTGCTTATGCTAAAGCCTGCCTATTTTGAATGGCGTAGTGGTCACTGCAACCTCCAAAAAAATCAGGACTTACTACCCCAATAACCTGCTAACTCACCACAGAAATACTTACTTATTCACACTATTTTGTTCATTTGACTTGTTTCTAATTTGAAATGCCCATTTTTGTGGGGCCAGAAAGGTGCGTCTTTAAAAGGCGATTTCTACGATACCCCACTTTTGCGCGTCGGACCGCGACTTTTTCCGGAAACGCCGAAAAACCGCAATTTTCAGGAGAAACGAGACGTACATCCTCCCCCTCTGCCGCCCACCCACCCAACTGACAGCCAGCCAGCAGACAAGCACAGAGAGTTCCGTGGGTCTGTCTGTGATGTCATAAAGGACCTGCTGATCAATGGCCAGCTCTCTGATTGGCTGCTGTGTTTGATTGACAGATTGAATCTGGCAGCTGATTGGCTGTCTACCCTAAAGTGCATTACACACCCCTGATGGTACCACTGGCTAAGACTCCACCTCAGCTCATTGATTAATTATAAATTTAGAACAAATGATGGATGAAAGCAGGCAGGCCGGCCATTTTTTTCACGCTCATTGGACTTGTTTAATGCAATGCACCTGTGTATACTCACATGCATTCGCTTCATGCTGTAACCACTGTGCATAAAAATTTGGAAACATGGCATACAGTGTATCATTTGCTGTCTAAGTCATGTTTCCCATATTTTCCATTGCAAGAAACAAGCCGGTTTGAGTGTTTGGGGCACATTTTAGCTAAAATCATCCTACGGGGCCTAACTGCTTATGCTAAAGCCTGCCTATTTTGAATGGCGTAGTGGTCACTGCAACCTCCAAAAAAATCAGGACTTACTACCCCAATAACCTGCTAACTCACCCCAGAAATACTTACTTATTCACACTATTTTGTTCATTTGACTTGTTTCTAATTTGAAATGCCCATTTTTGTGGGGCCAGAAAGGTGCGTCTTTAAAAGGCGATTTCTACGATACCCCACTTTTGCGCGTCGGACCGCGACTTTTTCCGGAAACGCCGAAAAACCGCAATTTTCAGGAGAAACGAGACGTACATCCTCCCCCTCTGCCGCCCACCCACCCAACTGACAGCCAGCCAGCAGACAAGCACAGAGAGTTCCGTGGGTCTGTCTGTGATGTCATAAAGGGCCTGCTGATCAATGGCCAGCTCTCTGATTGGCTGCTGTGTTTGATTGACAGATTGAATCTGGCAGCTGATTGGCTGTCTACCCTAAAGTGCATTACACACCCCTGATGGTACCACTGGCTAAGACTCCACCTCAGCTCATTGATTAATTATAAATTTAGAACAAATGATGGATGAAAGCAGGCAGGCCGGCCATTTTTTTCACGCTCATTGGACTTGTTTAATGCAATGCACCTGTGTATATTCACATGCATTCGCTTCATGCTGTAACCACTGTGCATATAAATTTGGAAACATGGCATACAGTGTATCATTTGCTGTCTAAGTCATGTTTCCCATATTTTCCATTGCAAGATACAAGCCGGTTTGAGTGTTTGGGGCACATTTTAGCTAAAATCATCCTACGGGGCCTAACTGCTTATGCTAAAGCCTGCCTATTTTGAATGGCGTAGTGGTCACTGCAACCTCCAAAAAAATCAGGACTTACTACCCCAATAACCTGCTAACTCACCCCAGAAATACTTACTTATTCACACTATTTTGTTCATTTGACTTGTTTCTAATTTGAAATGCCCATTTTTGTGGGGCCAGAAAGGTGCGTCTTTAAAAGGCGATTTCTACGATACCCCACTTTTGCGCGTCGGACCGCGACTTTTTCCGGAAACGCCGAAAAACCGCAATTTTCAGGAGAAACGAGACGTACATCCTCCCCCTCTGCCGCCCACCCACCCAACTGACAGCCAGCCAGCAGACAAGCACAGAGAGTTCCGTGGGTCTGTCTGTGATGTCATAAAGGGCCTGCTGATCAATGGCCAGCTCTCTGATTGGCTGCTGTGTTTGATTGACAGATTGAATCTGGCAGCTGATTGGCTGTCTACCCTAAAGTGCATTACACACCCCTGATGGTACCACTGGCTAAGACTCCACCTCAGCTCATTGATTAATTATAAATTTAGAACAAATGATGGATGAAAGCAGGCAGGCCGGCCATTTGTTTCACGCTCATTGGACTTGTTTAATGCAATGCACCTTTGTATATTCACATGCATTCGCTTCATGCTGTAACCACTGTGCATAAAAATTTGGAAACATGGCATACAGTGTATCATTTGCTGTCTAAGTCATGTTTCCCATATTTTCCATTGCAAGATACAAGCCGGTTTGAGTATTTGGGGCACATTTTAGCTAAAATCATCCTACGGGGCCTAACTGCTTATGCTAAAGCCGGCCTATTTTGAATGGCGTAGTGGTCACTGCAACCTCCAAAAAAATCAGGACTTACTACCCCAATAACCTGCTAACTCACCCCTGAAATACTTACTTATTCACACTATTTTGTTCATTTGACTTGTTTCTAATTTGAAATGCCCATTTTCGTGGGGCCAGAAAGGTGCGTCTTTAAAAGACGATTTCTACGATACCCCACTTTTGCGCGTCGGACCGCGACTTTTTCCGGAAACGCCGAAAAACCGCAATTTTCAGGAGAAACGAGACTTACATCCTCCCCCTCTGCCGCCCACCCACCCAACTGACAGCCAGCCAGCAGACAAGCACAGAGAGTTCCGTGGGTCTGTCTGTGATGTCATAAAGGGCCTGCTGATCAATGGCCAGCTCTCTGATTGGCTGCTGTGTTTCATTGACAGATTGAATCTGGCAGCTGATTGGCTGTCTACCCTAAAGTGCATTACACACCCCTGATGGTACCACTGGCTAAGACTCCACCTCAGCTCATTGATTAATTATAAATTTAGAACAAATGATGGATGAAAGCAGGCAGGCCGGCCCTTTTTTTCAAGCTCATTGGACTTGTTTAATGCAATGCACCTTTGTATATTCACATGCATTCGCTTCATGCTGTAACCACTGTGCATAAAAATTTGGAAACATGGCATACAGTGTATCATTTGCTGTCTAAGTCATGTTTCCCATATTTTCCATTGCAAGATACAAGCCGGTTTGAGTGTTTGGGGCACATTTTAGCTAAAATCATCCTACGGGGCCTAACTGCTTATGCTAAAGCCTGCCTATTTTGAATGGCGTAGTGGTCACTGCAACCTCCAAAAAAAATCAGGACTTACTACCCCAATAACCTGCTAACTCACCCCTGAAATACTTACTTATTCACACTATTTTGTTCATTTGACTTGTTTCTAATTTGAAATGCCCATTTTTGTGGGGCCAGAAAGGTGCGTCTTTAAAAGGCGATTTCTACGATACCCCATTTTTGCGCGTCGGACCGCGACTTTTTCCGGAAACGCAGAAAAACCGCAATTTTCAGGAGAAACGAGACGTACATCCTCCCCCTCTGCCGCCCACCCACCCAACTGACAGCCAGCCAGCAGACAAGCACAGAGAGTTCCGTGGGTCTGTCTGTGATGTCATAAAGGGCCTGCTGATCAATGGCCAGCTCTCTGATTGGCTGCTGTGTTTGATTGACAGATTGAATCTGGCAGCTGATTGGCTGTCTACCCTAAAGTGCATTACACACCCCTGATGGTACCACTGGCTAAGACTCCACCTCAGCTCATTGATTAATTATAAATTTAGAACAAATGATGGATGAAAGCAGGCAGGCCGGCCATTTCTTTCACGCTCATTGGACTTGTTTAATGCAATGCACCTTTGTATATTCACATGCATTCGCTTCATGCTGTAACCACTGTGCATAAAAATTTGGAAACATGGCATACAGTGTATCATTTGCTGTCTAAGTCATGTTTCCCATATTTTCATTTGCAAGATACAAGCCGGTTTGAGTGTTTGGGGCACATTTTAGCTAAAATCATCCTACGGGGCCTAACTGCTTATGCTAAAGCCTGCCTATTTTGAATGGCGTAGTGGTCACTGCAACCTCCAAAAAAATCAGGACTTACTACCCCAATAACCTGCTAACTCACCCCTGAAATACTTACTTATTCACACTATTTTGTTCATTTGACTTGTTTCTAATTTGAAATGCCCATTTTTGTGGGGCCAGAAAGGTGCGTCTTTAAATGGCGATTTCTACGATACCCCACTTTTGCGCGTCGGACCGCGACTTTTTCCGGAAACGCCGAAAAACCGCAATTTTCAGGAGAAACGAGACGTACATCCTCCCCCTCTGCCGCCCACCCACCCAACTGACAGCCAGCCAGCAGACAAGCACAGAGAGTTCCGTGGGTCTGTCTGTGATGTCATAAAGGGCCTGCTGATCAATGGCCAGCTCTCTGATTGGCTGCTGTGTTTGATTGACAGATTGAATCTGGCAGCTGATTGGCTGTCTACCCTAAAGTGCATTACACACCCCTGATGGTACCACTGGCTAAGACTCCACCTCAGCTCATTGATTAATTATAAATTTAGAACAAATGATGGATGAAAGCAGGCAGGCCGGCCATTTTTTTCACGCTCATTGGACTTGTTTAATGCAATGCACCTTTGTATATTCACATGCATTCGCTTCATGCTGTAACCACTGTGCATAAAAATTTGGAAACATGGCATACAGTGTATCATTTGCTGTCTAAGTCATGTTTCCCATATTTTCCATTGCAAGATACAAGCCGGTTTGAGTGTTTGGGGCACATTTTAGCTAAAATCATCCTACGGGGCCTAACTGCTTATGCTAAAGCCTGCCTATTTTGAATGGCGTAGTGGTCACTGCAACCTCCAAAAAAATCAGGACTTACTACCCCAATAACCTGCTAACTCACCCCTGAAATACTTACTTATTCACACTATTTTGTTCATTTGACTTGTTTCTAATTTGAAATGCCCATTTTTGTGGGGCCAGAAAGGTGCGTCTTTAAAAGGCGATTTCTACGATACCCCACTTTTGCGCGTCGGGCCGCGACTTTTTCCGGAAACGCCGAAAAACCGCAATTTTCAGGAGAAACGAGACGTACATCCTCCCCCTCTGCCGCCCACCCACCCAACTGACAGCCAGCCAGCAGACAAGCACAGAGAGTTCCGTGGGTCTGTCTGTGATGTCATAAAGGGCCTGCTGATCAATGGCCAGCTCTCTGATTGGCTGCTGTGTTTGATTGACAGATTGAATCTGGCAGCTGATTGGCTGTCTACCCTAAAGTGCATTACACACCCCTGATGGTACCACTGGCTAAGACTCCACCTCAGCTCATTGATTAATTATAAATTTAGAACAAATGATGGATGAAAGCAGGAAGGCCGGCCCTTTTTTTCAAGCTCATTGGACTTGTTTAATGCAATGCACCTTTGTATATTCACATGCATTCGCTTCATGCTGTAACCACTGTGCATAAAAATTTGGAAACATGGCATACAGTGTATCATTTGCTGTCTTAGTCATGTTTCCCATATTTTCCATTGCAAGATACAAGCCGGTTTGAGTATTTGGGGCACATTTTAGCTAAAATCATCCTACGGGGCCTAACTGCTTATGCTAAAGCCGGCCTATTTTGAATGGCGTAGTGGTCACTGCAACCTCCAAAAAAATCAGGACTTACTACCCCAATAACCTGCTAACTCACCCCTGAAATACTTACTTATTCACACTATTTTGTTCATTTGACTTGTTTCTAATTTGAAATGCCCATTTTCGTGGGGCCAGAAAGGTGCGTCTTTAAAAGACGATTTCTACGATACCCCACTTTTGCGCGTCGGACCGCGAATTTTTCCGGAAACGCCGAAAAACCGCAATTTTCAGGAGAAACGAGACGTACATCCTCCCCCTCTGCCGCCCACCCACCCAACTGACAGCCAGCCAGCAGACAAGCACAGAGAGTTCCGTGGGTCTGTCTGTGATGTCATAAAGGGCCTGCTGATCAATGGCCAGCTCTCTGATTGGCTGCTGTGTTTCATTGACAGATTGAATCTGGCAGCTGATTGGCTGTCTACCCTAAAGTGCATTACACACCCCTGATGGTACCACTGGCTAAGACTCCACCTCAGCTCATTGATTAATTATAAATTTAGAACAAATGATGGATGAAAGCAGGCAGGCCGGCCATTTTTTTCACGCTCATTGGACTTGTTTAATGCAATGCACCTTTGTATATTCACATGCATTCGCTTCATGCTGTAACCACTGTGCATAAAAATTTGGAAACATGGCATACAGTGTATCATTTGCTGTCTAAGTCATGTTTCCCATATTTTCCATTGCAAGATACAAGCCGGTTTGAGTGTTTGGGGCACATTTTAGCTAAAATCATCCTACGGGGCCTAACTGCTTATGCTAAAGCCTGCCTATTTTGAATGGCGTAGTGGTCACTGCAACCTCCAAAAAAATCAGGACTTACTACCCCAATAACCTGCTAACTCACCCCTGAAATACTTACTTATTCACACTATTTTGTTCATTTGACTTGTTTCTAATTTGAAATGCCCATTTTTGTGGGGCCAGAAAGGTGCGTCTTTAAAAGGCGATTTCTACGATACCCCACTTTTGCGCGTCGGACCGCGACTTTTTCCGGAAACGCCGAAAAACCGCAATTTTCAGGAGAAACGAGACGTACATCCTCCCCCTCTGCCGCCCACCCACCCAACTGACAGCCAGCCAGCAGACAAGCACAGAGAGTTCCGTGGGTCTGTCTGTGATGTCATAAAGGGCCTGCTGATCAATGGCCAGCTCTCTGATTGGCTGCTGTGTTTGATTGACAGATTGAATCTGGCAGCTGATTGGCTGTCTACCCTAAAGTGCATTACACACCCCTGATGGTACCACTGGCTAAGACTCCACCTCAGCTCATTGATTAATTATAAATTTAGAACAAATGATGGATGAAAGCAGGCAGGCCGGCCATTTTTTTCACGCTCATTGGACTTGTTTAATGCAATGCACCTGTGTATACTCACATGCATTCGCTTCATGCTGTAACCACTGTGCATAAAAATTTGGAAACATGGCATACAGTGTATCATTTGCTGTCTAAGTCATGTTTCCCATATTTTCCATTGCAAGATACAAGCCGGTTTGAGTGTTTGGGGCACATTTTAGCTAAAATCATCCTACGGGGCCTAACTGCTTATGCTAAAGCCTGCCTATTTTGAATGGCGTAGTGGTCACTGCAACCTCCAAAAAAATCAGGACTTACTACCCCAATAACCTGCTAAGTCACCCCTGAAATACTTACTTATTCACACTATTTTTTTCATTTGACTTGTTTCTAATTTGAAATGCCCATTTTTGTGGGGCCAGAAAGGTGCGTCTTTAAAAGGCGATTTCTACGATACCCCACTTTTGCGCGTCGGACCGCGACTTTTTCCGGAAACGCCGAAAAACCGCAATTTTCAGGAGAAACGAGACGTACATCCTCCCCCTCTGCCGCCCACCCACCCAACTGACAGCCAGCCAGCAGACAAGCACAGAGAGTTCCGTGGGTCTGTCTGTGATGTCATAAAGGGCCTGCTGATCAATGGCCAGCTCTCTGATTGGCTGCTGTGTTTGATTGACAGATTGAATCTGGCAGCTGATTGGCTGTCTACCCTAAAGTGCATTACACACCCCTGATGGTACCACTGGCTAAGACTCCACCTCAGCTCATTGATTAATTATAAATTTAGAACAAATGATGGATGAAAGCAGGCAGGCCGGCCATTTGTTTCACGCTCATTGGACTTGTTTAATGCAATGCACCTTTGTATATTCACATGCATTCGCTTCATGCTGTAACCACTGTGCATAAAAATTTGGAAACATGGCATACAGTGTATCATTTGCTGTCTAAGTCATGTTTCCCATATTTTCATTTGCAAGATACAAGCCGGTTTGAGTGTTTGGGGCACATTTTAGCTAAAATCATCCTACGGGGCCTAACTGCTTATGCTAAAGCCTGCCTATTTTGAATGGCGTAGTGGTCACTGCAACCTCCAAAAAAATCAGGACTTACTACCCCAATAACCTGCTAACTCACCCCTGAAATACTTACTTATTCACACTATTTTGTTCATTTGACTTGTTTCTAATTTGAAATGCCCATTTTTGTGGGGCCAGAAAGGTGCGTCTTTAAAAGGCGATTTCTACGATACCCCACTTTTGCGCGTCGGACCGCGACTTTTTCCGGAAACGCCGAAAAACCGCAATTTTCAGGAGAAACGAGACGTACATCCTCCCCTTCTGCCGCCCACCCACCCAACTGACAGCCAGCCAGCAGACAAGCACAGAGAGTTCCGTGGGTCTGTCTGTGATGTCATAAAGGGCCTGCTGATCAATGGCCAGCTCTCTGATTGGCTGCTGTGTTTGATTGACAGATTGAATCTGGCAGCTGATTGGCTGTCTACCCTAAAGTGCATTACACACCCCTGATGGTACCACTGGCTAAGACTCCACCTCAGCTCATTGATTAATTATAAATTTAGAACAAATGATGGATGAAAGCAGGCAGGCCGGCCATTTGTTTCACGCTCATTGGACTTGTTTAATGCAATGCACCTTTGTATATTCACATGCATTCGCTTCATGCTGTAACCACTGTGCATACAAATTTGGAAACATGGCATACAGTGTATCATTTGCTGTCTAAGTCATGTTTCCCATATTTTCATTTGCAAGATACAAGCCGGTTTGAGTGTTTGGGGCACATTTTAGCTAAAATCATCCTACGGGGCCTAACTGCTTATGCTAAAGCCTGCCTATTTTGAATGGCGTAGTGGTCACTGCAACCTCCAAAAAAATCAGGACTTACTACCCCAATAACCTGCTAACTCACCCCTGAAATACTTACTTATTCACACTATTTTGTTCATTTGACTTGTTTCTAATTTGAAATGCCCATTTTTGTGGGGCCAGAAAGGTGCGTCTTTAAAAGGCGATTTCTACGATACCCCACTTTTGCGCATCGGACCGCGACTTTTTCCGGAAACGCCGAAAAACCGCAATTTTCAGGAGAAACGAGACGTACATCCTCCCCCTCTGCCGCCCACCCACCCAACTGACAGCCAGCCAGCAGACAAGCACAGAGAGTTCCGTGGGTCTGTCTGTGATGTCATAAAGGGCCTGCTGATCAATGGCCAGCTCTCTGATTGGCTGCTGTGTTTGATTGACAGATTGAATCTGGCAGCTGATTGGCTGTCTACCCTAAAGTGCATTACACACCCCTGATGGTACCACTGGC
Source organism: Crinia signifera (assembly GCF_055691185.1). Taxonomy (NCBI): domain Eukaryota; kingdom Metazoa; phylum Chordata; class Amphibia; order Anura; family Myobatrachidae; genus Crinia; species Crinia signifera. The sequence continues at coordinate 654,881 of NW_028142514.1, read as the reverse complement.
TAAGACTCCACCTCAGCTCATTGATTAATTATAAATTTAGAACAAATGATGGATGAAAGCAGGCAGGCCGGCCATTTTTTTCACGCTCATTGGACTTGTTTAATGCAATGCACCTTTGTATATTCACATGCATTCGCTTCATGCTGTAACCACTGTGCATAAAAATTTGGAAACATGGCATACAGTGTATCATTTGCTGTCTAAGTCATGTTTCCCATATTTTCCATTGCAAGATACAAGCCGGTTTGAGTGTTTGTGGCACATTTTAGCTAAAATCATCCTACGGGGCCTAACTGCTTATGCTAAAGCCTGCCTATTTTGAATGGCGTAGTGGTCACTGCAACCTCCAAAAAAATCAGGACTTACTACCCCAATAACCTGCTAACTCACCCCTGAAATACTTACTTATTCACACTATTTTGTTCATTTGACTTGTTTCTAATTTGAAATGCCCATTTTTGTGGGGCCAGAAAGGTGCGTCTTTAAAAGGCGATTTCTACGATACCCCACTTTTGCGCGTCGGACCGCGACTTTTTCCGGAAACGCCAAAAAACCGCAATTTTCAGGAGAAACGAGACGTACATCCTCCCCCTCTGCCGCCCACCCACCCAACTGACAGCCAGCCAGCAGACAAGCACAGAGAGTTCCGTGGGTCTGTCTGTGATGTCATAAAGGGCCTGCTGATCAATGGCCAGCTCTCTGATTGGCTGCTGTGTTTGATTGACAGATTGAATCTGGCAGCTGATTGGCTGTCTACCCTAAAGTGCATTACACACCCCTGATGGTACCACTGGCTAAGACTCCACCTCAGCTCATTGATTAATTATAAATTTAGAACAAATGATGGATGAAAGCAGGCAGGCCGGCCATTTTTTTCACGCTCATTGGACTTGTTTAATGCAATGCACCTGTGTATATTCACATGCATTCACTTCATGCTGTAACCACTGTGCATACAAATTTGGAAACATGGCATACAGTGTATCATTTGCTGTCTAAGTCATGTTTCCCATATTTTCCATTGCAAGATACAAGCCGGTTTGAGTGTTTGGGGCACATTTTAGCTAAAATCATCCTACGGGGCCTAACTGCTTATGCTAAAGCCTGCCTATTTTGAATGGCGTAGTGGTCACTGCAACCTCCAAAAAAATCAGGACTTACTACCCCAATAACCTGCTAACTCACCCCTGAAATACTTACTTATTCACACTATTTTGTTCATTTGACTTGTTTCTAATTTGAAATGCCCATTTTTGTGGGGCCAGAAAGGTGCGTCTTTAAAAGGCGATTTCTACGATACCCCACTTTTGCGCGTCGGACCGCGACTTTTTCCGGAAACGCAGAAAAACCGCAATTTTCAGGAGAAACGAGACGTACATCCTCCCCCTCTGCCGCCCACCCACCCAACTGACAGCCAGCCAGCAGACAAGCACAGAGAGTTCCGTGGGTCTGTCTGTGATGTCATAAAGGGCCTGCTGATCAATGGCCAGCTCTCTGATTGGCTGCTGTGTTTGATTGACAGATTGAATCTGGCAGCTGATTGGCTGTCTACCCTAAAGTGCATTACACACCCCTGATGGTACCACTGGCTAAGACTCCACCTCAGCTCATTGATTAATTATAAATTTAGAACAAATGATGGATGAAAGCAGGCAGGCCGGCCATTTTTTTCACGCTCATTGGACTTGTTTAATGCAATGCACCTGTGTATATTCACATGCATTCGCTTCATGCTGTAACCACTGTGCATAAAAATTTGGAAACATGGCATACAGTGTATCATTTGCTGTCCAAGTCATGTTTCCCATATTTTCCATTGCAAGATACAAGCCGGTTTGAGTGTTTGGGGCACATTTTAGCTAAAATCCTCCTACGTGGCCTAACTGCTTATGCTAAAGCCTGCCTATTTTGAATGGCGTAGTGGTCACTGCAACCTCCAAAAAAATCAGGACTTACTACCCCAATAACCTGCTAACTCACCCCTGAAATACTTACTTATTCACACTATTTTGTTCATTTGACTTGTTTCTAATTTGAAATGCCCATTTTTGTGGGGCCAGAAAGGTGCGTCTTTAAAAGGCGATTTCTACGATACCCCACTTTTGCGCGTCGGACCGCGACTTTTTCCGGAAACGCCGAAAAACCGCAATTTTCAGGAGAAACGAGACGTACATCCTCCCCCTCTGCCGCCCACCCACCCAACAGACAGCCAGCCAGCAGACAAGCACAGAGAGTTCCGTGGGTCTGTCTGTGATGTCATAAAGGGCCTGCTGATCAATGGCCAGCTCTCTGATTGGCTGCTGTGTTTGATTGACAGATTGAATCTGGCAGCTGATTGGCTGTCTACCCTAAAGTGCATTACACACCCCTGATGGTACCACTGGCTAATACTCCACCTCAGCTCATTGATTAATTATAAATTTAGAACAAATGATGGATGAAAGCAGGCAGGCCGGCCATTTTTTTCACGCTCATTGGACTTGTTTAATGCAATGCACCTTTGTATATTCACATGCATTCGCTTCATGCTGTAACCACTGTGCATAAAAATTTGGAAACATGGCATACAGTGTATCATTTGCTGTCTAAGTAATGTTTCCCATATTTTCCATTGCAAGATACAAGCCGGTTTGAGTGTTTGGGGCACATTTTAGCTAAAATCATCCTACGGGGCCTAACTGCTTATGCTAAAGCCTGCCTATTTTGAATGGCGTAGTGGTCACTGCAACCTCCAAAAAAATCAGGGCTTACTACCCCAATAACCTGCTAACTCACCCCTGAAATACTTACTTATTCACACTATTTTGTTCATTTGACTTGTTTCTAATTTGAAATGCCCATTTTTCTGGGGCCAGAAAGGTGCGTCTTTAAAAGGCGATTTCTACGATACCCCACTTTTGCGCGTCGGACCGCGACTTTTTCCGGAAACGCCGAAAAACCGCAATTTTCAGGAGAAACGAGACGTACATCCTCCCCCTCTGCCGCCCACCCACCCAACTGACAGCCAGCCAGCAGACAAGCACAGAGAGTTCCGTGGGTCTGTCTGTGATGTCATAAAGGGACTGCTGATCAATGGCCAGCTCTCTGATTGGCTGCTGTGTTTGATTGACAGATTGAATCTGGCAGCTGATTGGCTGTCTACCCTAAAGTGCATTACACACCCCTGATGGTACCACTGGCTAAGACTCCACCTCAGCTCATTGATTAATTATAAATTTAGAACAAATGATGGATGAAAGCAGGCAGGCCGGCCATTTTTTTCACGCTCATTGGACTTGTTTAATGCAATGCACCTTTGTATATTCACATGCATTCGCTTCATGCTGTAACCACTGTGCATAAAAATTTGGAAACATGGCATACAGTGTATCATTTGCTGTCTAAGTCATGTTTCCCATATTTTCCATTGCAAGATACAAGCCGGTTTGAGTGTTTGGGGCACATTTTAGCTAAAATCATCCTACGGGGCCTAACTGCTTATGCTAAAGCCTGCCTATTTTGAATGGCGTAGTGGTCACTGCAACCTCCAAAAAAATCAGGACTTACTACCTCAATAACCTGCTAACTCACCCCTGAAATACTTACTTATTCACACTATTTTGTTCATTTGACTTGTTTCTAATTTGAAATGCCCATTTTTCTGGGGCCAGAAAGGTGCGTCTTTAAAAGGCGATTTCTACGATACCCCACTTTTGTGCGTCGGACCGCGACTTTTTCCGGAAACGCCGAAAAACCGCAATTTTCAGGAGAAACGAGACGTACATCCTCCCCCTCTGCCGCCCACCCACCCAACTGACAGCCAGCCAGCAGACAAGCACAGAGAGTTCCGTGGGTCTGTCTGTGATGTCATAAAGGGACTGCTGATCAATGGCCAGCTCTCTGATTGGCTGCTGTGTTTGATTGACAGATTGAATCTGGCAGCTGATTGGCTGTCTACCCTAAAGTGCATTACACACCCCTGATGGTACCACTGGCTAAGACTCCACCTCAGCTCATTGATTAATTATAAATTTAGAACAAATGATGGATGAAAGCAGGCAGGCCGGCCATTTTTTTCACGCTCATTGGACTTGTTTAATGCAATGCACCTGTGTATACTCACATGCATTCGCTTCATGCTGTAACCACTGTGCATAAAAATTTGGAAACATGGCATACAGTGTATCATTTGCTGTCTAAGTCATGTTTCCCATATTTTCCATTGCAAGATACAAGCCGGTTTGAGTGTTTGGGGCACATTTTAGCTAAAATCATCCTACGGGGCCTAACTGCTTATGCTAAAGCCTGCCTATTTTGAATGGCGTAGTGGTCACTGCAACCTCCAAAAAAATCAGGACTTACTACCTCAATAACCTGCTAACTCACCCCTGAAATACTTACTTATTCACACTATTTTGTTCATTTGACTTGTTTCTAATTTGAAATGCCCATTTTTCTGGGGCCAGAAAGGTGCGTCTTTAAAAGGCGATTTCTACGATACCCCACTTTTGTGCGTCGGACCGCGACTTTTTCCGGAAACGCCGAAAAACCGCAATTTTCAGGAGAAACGAGACGTACATCCTCCCCCTCTGCCGCCCACCCACCCAACTGACAGCCAGCCAGCAGACAAGCACAGAGAGTTCCGTGGGTCTGTCTGTGATGTCATAAAGGGACTGCTGATCAATGGCCAGCTCTCTGATTGGCTGCTGTGTTTGATTGACAGATTGAATCTGGCAGCTGATTGGCTGTCTACCCTAAAGTGCATTACACACCCCTGATGGTACCACTGGCTAAGACTCCACCTCAGCTCATTGATTAATTATAAATTTAGAACAAATGATGGATGAAAGCAGGCAGGCCGGCCATTTTTTTCACGCTCATTGGACTTGTTTAATGCAATGCACCTGTGTATACTCACATGCATTCGCTTCATGCTGTAACCACTGTGCATAAAAATTTGGAAACATGGCATACAGTGTATCATTTGCTGTCTAAGTCATGTTTCCCATATTTTCCATTGCAAGATACAAGCCGGTTTGAGTGTTTGGGGCACATTTTAGCTAAAATCATCCTACGGGGCCTAACTGCTTATGCTAAAGCCTGCCTATTTTGAATGGCGTAGTGGTCACTGCAACCTCCAAAAAAATCAGGACTTACTACCCCAATAACCTGCTAAGTCACCCCTGAAATACTTACTTATTCACACTATTTTTTTCATTTGACTTGTTTCTAATTTGAAATGCCCATTTTTGTGGGGCCAGAAAGGTGCGTCTTTAAAAGGCGATTTCTACGATACCCCACTTTTGCGCGTCGGACCACGACTTTTTCCGGAAACGCCGAAAAACCGCAATTTTCAGGAGAAACGAGACGTACATCCTCCCCCTCTGCCGCCCACCCACCCAACTGACAGCCAGCCAGCAGACAAGCACAGAGAGTTCCGTGGGTCTGTCTGTGATGTCATAAAGGGCCTGCTGATCAATGGCCAGCTCTCTGATTGGCTGCTGTGTTTGATTGACAGATTGAATCTGGCAGCTGATTGGCTGTCTACCCTAAAGTGCATTACACACCCCTGATGGTACCACTGGCTAAGACTCCACCTCAGCTCATTGATTAATTATAAATTTAGAACAAATGATGGATGAAAGCAGGCAGGCCGGCCATTTGTTTCACGCTCATTGGACTTGTTTAATGCAATGCACCTTTGTATATTCACATGCATTCGCTTCATGCTGTAACCACTGTGCATAAAAATTTGGAAACATGGCATACAGTGTATCATTTGCTGTCTAAGTCATGTTTCCCATATTTTCATTTGCAAGATACAAGCCGGTTTGAGTGTTTGGGGCACATTTTAGCTAAAATCATCCTACGGGGCCTAACTGCTTATGCTAAAGCCTGCCTATTTTGAATGGCGTAGTGGTCACTGCAACCTCCAAAAAAATCAGGACTTACTACCCCAATAACCTGCTAACTCACCCCTGAAATACTTACTTATTCACACTATTTTGTTCATTTGACTTGTTTCTAATTTGAAATGCCCATTTTTGTGGGGCCAGAAAGGTGCGTCTTTAAAAGGCGATTTCTACGATACCCCACTTTTGCGCGTCGGACCGCGACTTTTTCCGGAAACGCCGAAAAACCGCAATTTTCAGGAGAAACGAGACGTACATCCTCCCCCTCTGCCGCCCACCCACCCAACTGACAGCCAGCCAGCAGACAAGCACAGAGAGTTCCGTGGGTCTGTCTGTGATGTCATAAAGGGCCTGCTGATCAATGGCCAGCTCTCTGATTGGCTGCTGTGTTTGATTGACAGATTGAATCTGGCAGCTGATTGGCTGTCTACCCTAAAGTGCATTACACACCCCTGATGGTACCACTGGCTAAGACTCCACCTCAGCTCATTGATTAATTATAAATTTAGAACAAATGATGGATGAAAGCAGGCAGGCCGGCCATTTGTTTCACGCTCATTGGACTTGTTTAATGCAATGCACCTTTGTATATTCACATGCATTCGCTTCATGCTGTAACCACTGTGCATAAAAATTTGGAAACATGGCATACAGTGTATCATTTGCTGTCTAAGTCATGTTTCCCATATTTTCATTTGCAAGATACAAGCCGGTTTGAGTGTTTGGGGCACATTTTAGCTAAAATCATCCTACGGGGCCTAACTGCTTATGCTAAAGCCTGCCTATTTTGAATGGCGTAGTGGTCACTGCAACCTCCAAAAAAATCAGGACTTACTACCCCAATAACCTGCTAACTCACCCCTGAAATACTTACTTATTCACACTATTTTGTTCATTTGACTTGTTTCTAATTTGAAATGCCCATTTTTGTGGGGCCAGAAAGGTGCGTCTTTAAAAGGCGATTTCTACGATACCCCACTTTTGCGCATCGGACCGCGACTTTTTCCGGAAACGCCGAAAAACCGCAATTTTCAGGAGAAACGAGACGTACATCCTCCCCCTCTGCCGCCCGCCCACCCACCCAACTGACAGCCAGCCAGCAGACAAGCACAGAGAGTTCCGTTGGTCTGTCTGTGATGTCATAAAGGGCCTGCTGATCAATGGCCAGCTCTCTGATTGGCTGCTGTGTTTGATTGACAGATTGAATCTGGCAGCTGATTGGCTGTCTACCCTAAAGTGCATTACACACCCCTGATGGTACCACTGGCTAAGACTCCACCTCAGCTCATTGATTAATTATAAATTTAGAACAAATGATGGATGAAAGCAGGCAGGCCGGCCATTTTTTTCACACTCCTTGGACTTATTTAATGCAATGCACCTTTGTATATTCACATGCATTCGCTTCATGCTGTAACCACTGTGCATAAAAATTTGGAAACATGGCATACAGTGTATCATTTGCTGTCTAAGTCATGTTTCCCATATTTTCCATTGCAAGATACAAGCCGGTTTGAGTGTTTGTGGCACATTTTAGCTAAAATCATCCTACGGGGCCTAACTGCTTATGCTAAAGCCTGCCTATTTTGAATGGCGTAGTGGTCACTGCAACCTCCAAAAAAATCAGGACTTACTACCCCAATAACCTGCTAACTCACCCCTGAAATACTTACTTATTCACACTATTTTGTTCATTTGACTTGTTTCTAATTTGAAATGCCCATTTTTGTGGGGCCAGAAAGGTGCGTCTTTAAAAGGCGATTTCTACGATACCCCACTTTTGCGCGTCGGACCGCGACTTTTTCCGGAAACGCCAAAAAACCGCAATTTTCAGGAGAAACGAGACGTACATCCTCCCCCTCTGCCGCCCACCCACCCAACTGACAGCCAGCCAGCAGACAAGCACAGAGAGTTCCGTGGGTCTGTCTGTGATGTCATAAAGGGCCTGCTGATCAATGGCCAGCTCTCTGATTGGCTGCTGTGTTTGATTGACAGATTGAATCTGGCAGCTGATTGGCTGTCTACCCTAAAGTGCATTACACACCCCTGATGGTACCACTGGCTAAGACTCCACCTCAGCTCATTGATTAATTATAAATTTAGAACAAATGATGGATGAAAGCAGGCAGGCCGGCCATTTTTTTCACGCTCATTGGACTTGTTTAATGCAATGCACCTGTGTATATTCACATGCATTCACTTCATGCTGTAACCACTGTGCATACAAATTTGGAAACATGGCATACAGTGTATCATTTGCTGTCTAAGTCATGTTTCCCATATTTTCCATTGCAAGATACAAGCCGGTTTGAGTGTTTGGGGCACATTTTAGCTAAAATCATCCTACGGGGCCTAACTGCTTATGCTAAAGCCTGCCTATTTTGAATGGCGTAGTGGTCACTGCAACCTCCAAAAAAATCAGGACTTACTACCCCAATAACCTGCTAACTCACCCCTGAAATACTTACTTATTCACACTATTTTGTTCATTTGACTTGTTTCTAATTTGAAATGCCCATTTTTCTGGGGCCAGAAAGGTGCGTCTTTAAAAGGCGATTTCTACGATACCCCACTTTTGCGCGTCGGACCGCGACTTTTTCCGGAAACGCAGAAAAACCGCAATTTTCAGGAGAAACGAGACGTACATCCTCCCCCTCTGCCGCCCACCCACCCAACTGACAGCCAGCCAGCAGACAAGCACAGAGAGTTCCGTGGGTCTGTCTGTGATGTCATAAAGGGCCTGCTGATCAATGGCCAGCTCTCTGATTGGCTGCTGTGTTTGATTGACAGATTGAATCTGGCAGCTGATTGGCTGTCTACCCTAAAGTGCATTACACACCCCTGATGGTACCACTGGCTAAGACTCCACCTCAGCTCATTGATTAATTATAAATTTAGAACAAATGATGGATGAAAGCAGGCAGGCCGGCCATTTTTTTCACGCTCATTGGACTTGTTTAATGCAATGCACCTGTGTATATTCACATGCATTCGCTTCATGCTGTAACCACTGTGCATAAAAATTTGGAAACATGGCATACAGTGTATCATTTGCTGTCTAAGTCATGTTTCCCATATTTTCCATTGCAAGATACAAGCCGGTTTGAGTGTTTGTGGCACATTTTAGCTAAAATCATCCTACGGGGCCTAACTGCTTATGCTAAAGCCTGCCTATTTTGAATGGCGTAGTGGTCACTGCAACCTCCAAAAAAATCAGGACTTACTACCCCAATAACCTGCTAACTCACCCCTGAAATACTTACTTATTCACACTATTTTGTTCATTTGACTTGTTTCTAATTTGAAATGCCCATTTTTGTGGGGCCAGAAAGGTGCGTCTTTAAAAGGCGATTTCTACGATACCCCACTTTTGCGCGTCGGACCGCGACTTTTTCCGGAAACGCCAAAAAACCGCAATTTTCAGGAGAAACGAGACGTACATCCTCCCCCTCTGCCGCCCACCCACCCAACTGACAGCCAGCCAGCAGACAAGCACAGAGAGTTCCGTGGGTCTGTCTGTGATGTCATAAAGGGCCTGCTGATCAATGGCCAGCTCTCTGATTGGCTGCTGTGTTTGATTGACAGATTGAATCTGGCAGCTGATTGGCTGTCTACCCTAAAGTGCATTACACACCCCTGATGGTACCACTGGCTAAGACTCCACCTCAGCTCATTGATTAATTATAAATTTAGAACAAATGATGGATGAAAGCAGGCAGGCCGGCCATTTTTTTCACGCTCATTGGACTTGTTTAATGCAATGCACCTGTGTATATTCACATGCATTCACTTCATGCTGTAACCACTGTGCATACAAATTTGGAAACATGGCATACAGTGTATCATTTGCTGTCTAAGTCATGTTTCCCATATTTTCCATTGCAAGATACAAGCCGGTTTGAGTGTTTGGGGCACATTTTAGCTAAAATCATCCTACGGGGCCTAACTGCTTATGCTAAAGCCTGCCTATTTTGAATGGCGTAGTGGTCACTGCAACCTCCAAAAAAATCAGGACTTACTACCCCAATAACCTGCTAACTCACCCCTGAAATACTTACTTATTCACACTATTTTGTTCATTTGACTTGTTTCTAATTTGAAATGCCCATTTTTGTGGGGCCAGAAAGGTGCGTCTTTAAAAGGCGATTTCTACGATACCCCACTTTTGCGCGTCGGACCGCGACTTTTTCCGGAAACGCAGAAAAACCGCAATTTTCAGGAGAAACGAGACGTACATCCTCCCCCTCTGCCGCCCACCCACCCAACTGACAGCCAGCCAGCAGACAAGCACAGAGAGTTCCGTGGGTCTGTCTGTGATGTCATAAAGGGCCTGCTGATCAATGGCCAGCTCTCTGATTGGCTGCTGTGTTTGATTGACAGATTGAATCTGGCAGCTGATTGGCTGTCTACCCTAAAGTGCATTACACACCCCTGATGGTACCACTGGCTAAGACTCCACCTCAGCTCATTGATTAATTATAAATTTAGAACAAATGATGGATGAAAGCAGGCAGGCCGGCCATTTTTTTCACGCTCATTGGACTTGTTTAATGCAATGCACCTGTGTATATTCACATGCATTCGCTTCATGCTGTAACCACTGTGCATAAAAATTTGGAAACATGGCATACAGTGTATCATTTGCTGTCCAAGTCATGTTTCCCATATTTTCCATTGCAAGATACAAGCCGGTTTGAGTGTTTGGGGCACATTTTAGCTAAAATCCTCCTACGTGGCCTAACTGCTTATGCTAAAGCCTGCCTATTTTGAATGGCGTAGTGGTCACTGCAACCTCCAAAAAAATCAGGACTTACTACCCCAATAACCTGCTAACTCACCCCTGAAATACTTACTTATTCACACTATTTTGTTCATTTGACTTGTTTCTAATTTGAAATGCCCATTTTTGTGGGGCCAGAAAGGTGCGTCTTTAAAAGGCGATTTCTACGATACCCCACTTTTGCGCGTCGGACCGCGACTTTTTCCGGAAACGCCGAAAAACCGCAATTTTCAGGAGAAACGAGACGTACATCCTCCCCCTCTGCCGCCCACCCACCCAACAGACAGCCAGCCAGCAGACAAGCACAGAGAGTTCCGTGGGTCTGTCTGTGATGTCATAAAGGGCCTGCTGATCAATGGCCAGCTCTCTGATTGGCTGCTGTGTTTGATTGACAGATTGAATCTGGCAGCTGATTGGCTGTCTACCCTAAAGTGCATTACACACCCCTGATGGTACCACTGGCTAATACTCCACCTCAGCTCATTGATTAATTATAAATTTAGAACAAATGATGGATGAAAGCAGGCAGGCCGGCCATTTTTTTCACGCTCATTGGACTTGTTTAATGCAATGCACCTTTGTATATTCACATGCATTCGCTTCATGCTGTAACCACTGTGCATAAAAATTTGGAAACATGGCATACAGTGTATCATTTGCTGTCTAAGTCATGTTTCCCATATTTTCCATTGCAAGATACAAGCCGGTTTGAGTGTTTGGGGCACATTTTAGCTAAAATCATCCTACGGGGCCTAACTGCTTATGCTAAAGCCTGCCTATTTTGAATGGCGTAGTGGTCACTGCAACCTCCAAAAAAATCAGGACTTACTACCCCAATAACCTGCTAACTCACCCCTGAAATACTTACTTATTCACACTATTTTGTTCATTTGACTTGTTTCTAATTTGAAATGCCCATTTTTGTGGGGCCAGAAAGGTGCGTCTTTAAAAGGCGATTTCTACGATACCCCACTTTTGCGCGTCGGACCGCGACTTTTTCCGGAAACGCCGAAAAACCGCCATTTTCAGGAGAAACGAGACGTACATCCTCCCCCTCTGCCGCCCACCCACCCAACTGACAGCCAGCCAGCAGAGCAGACAAGCACAGAGAGTTCCGTGGGTCTGTCTGTGATGTCATAAAGGGCCTGCTGATCAATGGCCAGCTTTCTGATTGGCTGCTGTGTTTGATTGACAGATTGAATCTGGCAGCTGATTGGCTGTCTACCCTAAAGTGCATTACACACCCCTGATGGTACCACTGGCTAAGACTCCACCTCAGCTCATTGATTAATTATAAATTTAGAACAAATGATGGATGAAAGCAGGCAGGCCGGCCATTTTTTTCACGCTCATTGGACTTGTTTAATGCAATGCACCTTTGTATATTCACATGCATTCGCTTCATGCTGTAACCACTGTGCATAAAAATTTGGAAACATGGCATACAGTGTATCATTTGCTGTCTAAGTAATGTTTCCCATATTTTCCATTGCAAGATACAAGCCGGTTTGAGTGTTTGGGGCACATTTTAGCTAAAATCATCCTACGGGGCCTAACTGCTTATGCTAAAGCCTGCCTATTTTGAATGGCGTAGTGGTCACTGCAACCTCCAAAAAAATCAGGACTTACTACCCCAATAACCTGCTAACTCACCCCTGAAATACTTACTTATTCACACTATTTTGTTCATTTGACTTGTTTCTAATTTGAAATGCCCATTTTTGTGGGGCCAGAAAGGTGCGTCTTTAAAAGGCGATTTCTACGATTACCCACTTTTGCGCGTCGGACCGCGACTTTTTCCGGAAACGCCGAAAAACCGTAATTTTCAGGAGAAACGAGACGTACATCCTCCCCCTCTGCCGCCCACCCACCCAACAGACAGCCAGCCAGCAGACAAGCACAGAGAGTTCCGTGGGTCTGTCTGTGATGTCATAAAGGGCCTGCTGATCAATGGCCAGCTCTCTGATTGGCTGCTGTGTTTGATTGACAGATTGAATCTGGCAGCTGATTGGCTGTCTACCCTAAAGTGCATTACACACCCCTGATGGTACCACTGGCTAATACTCCACCTCAGCTCATTGATTAATTATAAATTTAGAACAAATGATGGATGAAAGCAGGCAGGCCGGCCATTTTTTTCACGCTCATTGGACTTGTTTAATGCAATGCACCTTTGTATATTCACATGCATTCGCTTCATGCTGTAACCACTGTGCATAAAAATTTGGAAACATGGCATACAGTGTATCATTTGCTGTCTAAGTCATGTTTCCCATATTTTCCATTGCAAGATACAAGCCGGTTTGAGTGTTTGGGGCACATTTTAGCTAAAATCATCCTACGGGGCCTAACTGCTTATGCTAAAGCCTGCATATTTTGAATGGCGTAGTGGTCACTGCAACCTCCAAAAAAATCAGGACTTACTACCCCAATAACCTGCTAACTCACCCTTGAAATACTTACTTATTCACACTATTTTGTTCATTTGACTTGTTTCTAATTTGAAATGCCCATTTTTGTGGGGCCAGAAAGGTGCGTCTTTAAAAGGCGATTTCTACGATACCCCACTTTTGCGCGTCGGACCGCGACTTTTTCCGGAAACGCCGAAAAACCGCCATTTTCAGGAGAAACGAGACGTACATCCTCCCCCTCTGCCGCCCACCCACCCAACTGACAGCCAGCCAGCAGACAAGCACAGAGAGTTCCGTGGGTCTGTCTGTGATGTCATAAAGGGCCTGCTGATCAATGGCCAGCTCTCTGATTGGCTGCTGTGTTTGATTGACAGATTGAATCTGGCAGCTGATTGGCTGTCTACCCTAAAGTGCATTACACACCCCTGATGGTACCACTGGCTAAGACTCCACCTCAGCTCATTGATTAATTATAAATTTAGAACAAATGATGGATGAAAGCAGGCAGGCCGGCCATTTTTTTCACGCTCATTGGACTTGTTTAATGCAATGCACCTTTGTATATTCACATGCATTCGCTTCATGCTGTAACCACTGTGCATAAAAATTTGGAAACATGGCATACAGTGTATCATTTGCTGTCTAAGTCATGTTTCCCATATTTTCCATTGCAAGATACAAGCCGGTTTGAGTGTTTGGGGCACATTTTAGCTAAAATCATCCTACGGGGCCTAACTGCTTATGCTAAAGCCTGCCTATTTTGAATGGCGTAGTGGTCACTGCAACCTCCAAAAAAATCAGGACTTACTACCTCAATAACCTGCTAACTCACCCCTGAAATACTTACTTATTCACACTATTTTGTTCATTTGACTTGTTTCTAATTTGAAATGCCCATTTTTCTGGGGCCAGAAAGGTGCGTCTTTAAAAGGCGATTTCTACGATACCCCACTTTTGCGCGTCAGACCGCGACTTTTTCCGGAAACGCCGAAAAACCGCAATTTTCAGGAGAAACGAGACGTACATCCTCCCCCTCTGCCGCCCACCCACCCAACTGACAGCCAGCCAGCAGACAAGCACAGAGAGTTCCGTGGGTCTGTCTGTGATGTCATAAAGGGACTGCTGATCAATGGCCAGCTCTCTGATTGGCTGCTGTGTTTGATTGACAGATTGAATCTGGCAGCTGATTGGCTGTCTACCCTAAAGTGCATTACACACCCCTGATGGTACCACTGGCTAAGACTCCACCTCAGCTCATTGATTAATTATAAATTTAGAACAAATGATGGATGAAAGCAGGCAGGCCGGCCATTTTTTTCACGCTCATTGGACTTGTTTAATGCAATGCACCTGTGTATACTCACATGCATTCGCTTCATGCTGTAACCACTGTGCATAAAAATTTGGAAACATGGCATACAGTGTATCATTTGCTGTCTAAGTCATGTTTCCCATATTTTCCATTGCAAGATACAAGCCGGTTTGAGTGTTTGGGGCACATTTTAGCTAAAATCATCCTACGGGGCCTAACTGCTTATGCTAAAGCCTGCCTATTTTGAATGGCGTAGTGGTCACTGCAACCTCCAAAAAAATCAGGACTTACTACCCCAATAACCTGCTAACTCACCCCTGAAATACTTACTTATTCACACTATTTTGTTCATTTGACTTGTTTCTAATTTGAAATGCCCATTTTTGTGGGGCCAGAAAGGTGCGTCTTTAAAAGGCGATTTCTACGATACCCCACTTTTGCGCGTCGGACCGCGACTTTTTCCGGAAACGCCAAAAAACCGCAATTTTCAGGAGAAACGAGACGTACATCCTCCCCCTCTGCCGCCCACCCACCCAACTGACAGCCAGCCAGCAGACAAGCACAGAGAGTTCCGTGGGTCTGTCTGTGATGTCATAAAGGGCCTGCTGATCAATGGCCAGCTCTCTGATTGGCTGCTGTGTTTGATTGACAGATTGAATCTGGCAGCTGATTGGCTGTCTACCCTAAAGTGCATTACACACCCCTGATGGTACCACTGGCTAAGACTCCACCTCAGCTCATTGATTAATTATAAATTTAGAACAAATGATGGATGAAAGCAGGCAGGCCGGCCATTTGTTTCACGCTCATTGGACTTGTTTAATGCAATGCACCTTTGTATATTCACATGCATTCGCTTCATGCTGTAACCACTGTGCATAAAAATTTGGAAACATGGCATACAGTGTATCATTTGCTGTCTAAGTCATGTTTCCCATATTTTCATTTGCAAGATACAAGCCGGTTTGAGTGTTTGGGGCACATTTTAGCTAAAATCATCCTACGGGGCCTAACTGCTTATGCTAAAGCCTGCCTATTTTGAATGGCGTAGTGGTCACTGCAACCTCCAAAAAAATCAGGACTTACTACCCCAATAACCTGCTAACTCACCCCTGAAATACTTACTTATTCACACTATTTTGTTCATTTGACTTGTTTCTAATTTGAAATGCCCATTTTTGTGGGGCCAGAAAGGTGCGTCTTTAAAAGGCGATTTCTACGATACCCCACTTTTGCGCGTCGGACCGCGACTTTTTCCGGAAACGCCGAAAAACCGCAATTTTCAGGAGAAACGAGACGTACATCCTCCCCCTCTGCCGCCCACCCACCCAACTGACAGCCAGCCAGCAGACAAGCACAGAGAGTTCCGTGGGTCTGTCTGTGATGTCATAAAGGGCCTGCTGATCAATGGCCAGCTCTCTGATTGGCTGCTGTGTTTGATTGACAGATTGAATCTGGCAGCTGATTGGCTGTCTACCCTAAAGTGCATTACACACCCCTGATGGTACCACTGGCTAAGACTCCACCTCAGCTCATTGATTAATTATAAATTTAGAACAAATGATGGATGAAAGCAGGCAGGCCGGCCATTTGTTTCACGCTCATTGGACTTGTTTAATGCAATGCACCTTTGTATATTCACATGCATTCGCTTCATGCTGTAACCACTGTGCATAAAAATTTGGAAACATGGCATACAGTGTATCATTTGCTGTCTAAGTCATGTTTCCCATATTTTCATTTGCAAGATACAAGCCGGTTTGAGTGTTTGGGGCACATTTTAGCTAAAATCATCCTACGGGGCCTAACTGCTTATGCTAAAGCCTGCCTATTTTGAATGGCGTAGTGGTCACTGCAACATCCAAAAAAATCAGGACTTACTACCCCAATAACCTGCTAACTCACCCCTGAAATACTTACTTATTCACACTATTTTGTTCATTTGACTTGTTTCTAATTTGAAATGCCCATTTTTGTGGGGCCAGAAAGGTGCGTCTTTAAAAGGCGATTTCTACGATACCCCACTTTTGCGCATCGGACCGCGACTTTTTCCGGAAACGCAGAAAAACCGCAATTTTCAGGAGAAACGAGACGTACATCCTCCCCCTCTGCCGCCCACCCACCCAACTGACAGCCAGCCAGCAGACAAGCACAGAGAGTTCCGTGGGTCTGTCTGTGATGTCATAAAGGGCCTGCTGATCAATGGCCAGCTCTCTGATTGGCTGCTGTGTTTGATTGACAGATTGAATCTGGCAGCTGATTGGCTGTCTACCCTAAAGTGCATTACACACCCCTGATGGTACCACTGGCTAAGACTCCACCTCAGCTCATTGATTAATTATAAATTTAGAACAAATGATGGATGAAAGCAGGCAGGCCGGCCATTTTTTTCACGCTCATTGGACTTGTTTAATGCAATGCACCTTTGTATATTCACATGCATTCGCTTCATGCTGTAACCACTGTGCATAAAAATTTGGAAACATGGCATACAGTGTATCATTTGCTGTCTAAGTCATGTTTCCCATATTTTCCATTGCAAGATACAAGCCGGTTTGAGTGTTTGTGGCACATTTTAGCTAAAATCATCCTACGGGGCCTAACTGCTTATGCTAAAGCCTGCCTATTTTGAATGGCGTAGTGGTCACTGCAACCTCCAAAAAAATCAGGACTTACTACCCCAATAACCTGCTAACTCACCCCTGAAATACTTACTTATTCACACTATTTTGTTCATTTGACTTGTTTCTAATTTGAAATGCCCATTTTTGTGGGGCCAGAAAGGTGCGTCTTTAAAAGGAGATTTCTACGATACCCCACTTTTGCGCGTCGGACCGCGACTTTTTCCGGAAACGCCAAAAAAACGCAATTTTCAGGAGAAACGAGACGTACATCCTCCCCCTCTGCCGCCCACCCACCCAACTGACAGCCAGCCAGCAGACAAGCACAGAGAGTTCCGTGGGTCTGTCTGTGATGTCATAAAGGGCCTGCTGATCAATGGCCAGCTCTCTGATTGGCTGCTGTGTTTGATTGACAGATTGAATCTGGCAGCTGATTGGCTGTCTACCCTAAAGTGCATTACACACCCCTGATGGTACCACTGGCTAAGACTCCACCTCAGCTCATTGATTAATTATAAATTTAGAACAAATGATGGATGAAAGCAGGCAGGCCGGCCATTTTTTTCACGCTCATTGGACTTGTTTAATGCAATGCACCTGTGTATATTCACATGCATTCACTTCATGCTGTAACCACTGTGCATACAAATTTGGAAACATGGCATACAGTGTATCATTTGCTGTCTAAGTCATGTTTCCCATATTTTCCATTGCAAGATACAAGCCGGTTTGAGTGTTTGGGGCACATTTTAGCTAAAATCATCCTACGGGGCCTAACTGCTTATGCTAAAGCCTGCCTATTTTGAATGGCGTAGTGGTCACTGCAACCTCCAAAAAAATCAGGACTTACTACCCCAATAACCTGCTAACTCACCCCTGAAATACTTACTTATTCACACTATTTTGTTCATTTGACTTGTTTCTAATTTGAAATGCCCATTTTTGTGGGGCCAGAAAGGTGCGTCTTTAAAAGGCGATTTCTACGATACCCCACTTTTGCGCGTCGGACCGCGACTTTTTCCGGAAACGCCGAAAAACCGCAATTTTCAGGAAAAACGAGACGTACATCCTCCCCCTCTGCCGCCCACCCACCCAACTGACAGCCAGCCAGCAGACAAGCACAGAGAGTTCCGTGGGTCTGTCTGTGATGTCATAAAGGGCCTGCTGATCAATGGCCAGCTCTCTGATTGGCTGCTGTGTTTGATTGACAGATTGAATCTGGCAGCTGATTGGCTGTCTACCCTAAAGTGCATTACACACCCCTGATGGTACCACTGGCTAAGACTCCACCTCAGCTCATTGATTAATTATAAATTTAGAACAAATGATGGATGAAAGCAGGCAGGCCGGCCATTTTTTTCACGCTCATTGGACTTGTTTAATGCAATGCACCTGTGTACATTCACATGCATTCGCTTCATGCTGTAACCACTGTGCATAAAAATTTGGAAACATGGCATACAGTGTATCATTTGCTGTCCAAGTCATGTTTCCCATATTTTCCATTGCAAGATACAAGCCGGTTTGAGTGTTTGGGGCACATTTTAGCTAAAATCCTCCTACGTGGCCTAACTGCTTATGCTAAAGCCTGCCTATTTTGAATGGCGTAGTGGTCACTGCAACCTCCAAAAAAATCAAGACTTACTACCCCAATAACCTGCTAACTCACCCCTGAAATACTTACTTATTCACACTATTTTGTTCATTTGACTTGTTTCTAATTTGAAATGCCCATTTTTGTGGGGCCAGAAAGGTGCGTCTTTAAAAGGCGATTTCTACGATACCCCACTTTTGCGCGTCGGACCGCGACTTTTTCCGGAAACGCCGAAAAACCGCAATTTTCAGGAGAAACGAGACGTACATCCTCCCCCTCTGCCGCCCACCCACCCAACAGACAGCCAGCCAGCAGACAAGCACAGAGAGTTCCGTGGGTCTGTCTGTGATGTCATAAAGGGCCTGCTGATCAATGGCCAGCTCTCTGATTGGCTGCTGTGTTTGATTGACAGATTGAATCTGGCAGCTGATTGGCTGTCTACCCTAAAGTGCATTACACACCCCTGATGGTACCACTGGCTAATACTCCACCTCAGCTCATTGATTAATTATAAATTTAGAACAAATGATGGATGAAAGCAGGCAGGCCGGCCATTTTTTTCACGCTCATTGGACTTGTTTAATGCAATGCACCATTGTATATTCACATGCATTCGCTTCATGCTGTAACCACTGTGCATAAAAATTTGGAAACATGGCATACAGTGTATCATTTGCTGTCTAAGTCATGTTTCCCATATTTTCCATTGCAAGATACAAGCCGGTTTGAGTGTTTGGGGCACATTTTAGCTAAAATCATCCTACGGGGCCTAACTGCTTATGCTAAAGCCTGCCTATTTTGAATGGCGTAGTGGTCACTGCAACCTCCAAAAAAATCAGGACTTACTACCCCAATAACCTGCTAACTCACCCCTGAAATACTTACTTATTCACACTATTTTGTTCATTTGACTTGTTTCTAATTTGAAATGCCCATTTTTCTGGGGCCAGAAAGGTGCGTCTTTAAAAGGCGATTTCTACGATTACCCACTTTTGCGCGTCGGACCGCGACTTTTTCCGGAAACGCCGAAAAACCGTAATTTTCAGGAGAAACGAGACGTACATCCTCCCCCTCTGCCGCCCACCCACCCAACAGACAGCCAGCCAGCAGACAAGCACAGAGAGTTCCGTGGGTCTGTCTGTGATGTCATAAAGGGCCTGCTGATCAATGGCCAGCTCTCTGATTGGCTGCTGTGTTTGATTGACAGATTGAATCTGGCAGCTGATTGGCTGTCTACCCTAAAGTGCATTACACACCCCTGATGGTACCACTGGCTAATACTCCACCTCAGCTCATTGATTAATTATAAATTTAGAACAAATGATGGATGAAAGCAGGCAGGCCGGCCATTTTTTTCACGCTCATTGGACTTGTTTAATGCAATGCACCTTTGTATATTCACATGCATTCGCTTCATGCTGTAACCACTGTGCATAAAAATTTGGAAACATGGCATACAGTGTATCATTTGCTGTCTAAGTCATGTTTCCCATATTTTCCATTGCAAGATACAAGCCGGTTTGAGTGTTTGGGGCACATTTTAGCTAAAATCATCCTACGGGGCCTAACTGCTTATGCTAAAGCCTGCATATTTTGAATGGCGTAGTGGTCACTGCAACCTCCAAAAAAATCAGGACTTACTACCCCAATAACCTGCTAACTCACCCTTGAAATACTTACTTATTCACACTATTTTGTTCATTTGACTTGTTTCTAATTTGAAATGCCCATTTTTGTGGGGCCAGAAAGGTGCGTCTTTAAAAGGCGATTTCTACGATACCCCACTTTTGCGCGTCGGACCGCGACTTTTTCCAGAAACGCCGAAAAACCGCCATTTTCAGGAGAAACGAGACGTACATCCTCCCCCTCTGCCGCCCACCCACCCAACTGACAGCCAGCCAGCAGACAAGCACAGAGAGTTCCGTGGGTCTGTCTGTGATGTCATAAAGGGCCTGCTGATCAATGGCCAGCTCTCTGATTGGCTGCTGTGTTTGATTGACAGATTGAATCTGGCAGCTGATTGGCTGTCTACCCTAAAGTGCATTACACACCCCTGATGGTACCACTGGCTAAGACTCCACCTCAGCTCATTGATTAATTATAAATTTAGAACAAATGATGGATGAAAGCAGGCAGGCCGGCCATTTTTTTCACGCTCATTGGACTTGTTTAATGCAATGCACCTTTGTATATTCACATGCATTCGCTTCATGCTGTAACCACTGTGCATAAAAATTTGGAAACATGGCATACAGTGTATCATTTGCTGTCTAAGTCATGTTTCCCATATTTTCCATTGCAAGATACAAGCCGGTTTGAGTGTTTGAGGCACATTTTAGCTGAAATCATCCTACGGGGCCTAACTGCTTATGCTAAAGCCTGCCTATTTTGAATGGCGTAGTGGTCACTGCAACCTCCAAAAAAATCAGGACTTACTACCCCAATAACCTGCTAACTCACCCCTGAAATACTTACTTATTCACACTATTTTGTTCATTTGACTTGTTTCTAATTTGAAATGCCCAATTTTGTGGGGCCAGAAAGGTGCGTCTTTAAAAGGCGATTTCTACGATACCCCACTTTTGCGCGTCGGACCGCGACTTTTTCCGGAAACGCAGAAAAACCGCAATTTTCAGGAGAAACGAGACGTACATCCTCCCCCTCTGCCGCCCACCCACCCAACTGACAGCCAGCCAGCAGACAAGCACAGAGAGTTCCGTGGGTCTGTCTGTGATGTCATAAAGGGCCTGCTGATCAATGGCCAGCTCTCTGATTGGCTGCTGTGTTTGATTGACAGATTGAATCTGGCAGCTGATTGGATGTCTACCCTAAAGTGCATTACACACCCCTGATGGTACCACTGGCTAAGACTCCACCTCAGCTCATTGATTAATTATAAATTTAGAACAAATGATGGATGAAAGCAGGCAGGCCGGCCATTTTTTTCACGCTCATTGGACTTGTTTAATGCAATGCACCTTTGTATATTCACATGCATTCGCTTCATGCTGTAACCACTGTGCATAAACATTTGGAAACATGGCATACAGTGTATCATTTGCTGTCTAAGTCATGTTTCCCATATTTTCCATTGCAAGATACAAGCCGGTTTGAGTGTTTGGGGCACATTTTAGCTAAAATCATCCTACGGGGCCTAACTGCTTATGCTAAAGCCTGCCTATTTTGAATGGCGTAGTGGTCACTGCAACCTCCAAAAAAATCAGGACTTACTACCCCAATAACCTGCTAACTCACCCCTGAAATACTTACTTATTCACACTATTTTGTTCATTTGACTTGTTTCTAATTTGAAATGCCCATTTTTCTGGGGCCAGAAAGGTGCGTCTTTAAAAGGCGATTTCTACGATACCCCACTTTTGCGCGTCGGACCGCGACTTTTTCCGGAAACGCCGAAAAACCGCAATTTTCAGGAGAAACGAGACGTACATCCTCCCCCTCTGCCGCCCACCCACCCAACTGACAGCCAGCCAGCAGACAAGCACAGAGAGTTCCGTGGGTCTGTCTGTGATGTCATAAAGGGACTGCTGATCAATGGCCAGCTCTCTGATTGGCTGCTGTGTTTGATTGACAGATTGAATCTGGCAGCTGATTGGCTGTCTACCCTAAAGTGCATTACACACCCCTGATGGTACCACTGGCTAAGACTCCACCTCAGCTCATTGATTAATTATAAATTTAGAACAAATGATGGATGAAAGCAGGCAGGCCGGCCATTTTTTTCACGCTCATTGGACTTGTTTAATGCAATGCACCTTTGTATATTCACATGCATTCGCTTCATGCTGTAACCACTGTGCATAAAAATTTGGAAACATGGCATACAGTGTATCATTTGCTGTCTAAGTCATGTTTCCCATATTTTCCATTGCAAGATACAAGCCGGTTTGAGTGTTTGGGGCACATTTTAGCTAAAATCATCCTACGGGGCCTAACTGCTTATGCTAAAGCCTGCCTATTTTGAATGGCGTAGTGGTCACTGCAACCTCCAAAAAAATCAGGACTTACTACCCCAATAACCTGCTAACTCACCCCTGAAATACTTACTTATTCACACTATTTTGTTCATTTGACTTGTTTCTAATTTGAAATGCCCATTTTTGTGGGGCCAGAAAGGTGCGTCTTTAAAAGGCGATTTCTACGATACCCCACTTTTGCGCGTCGGACTGCGACTTTTTCCGGAAACGCTGAAAAAACGCAATTTTCAGGAGAAACAAGACGTACATCCTCCCCCTCTGCCGCCCACCCACCCAACTGACAGCCAGCCAGCAGACAAGCACAGAGAGTTCCGTGGGTCTGTCTGTGATGTCATAAAGGGCCTGCTGATCAATGGCCAGCTCTCTGATTGGCTGCTGTGTTTGATTGACAGATTGAATCTGGCAGCTGATTGGCTGTCTACCCTAAAGTGCATTACACACCCCTGATGGTACCACTGGCTAAGACTCCACCTCAGCTCATTGATTAATTATAAATTTAGAACAAATGATGGATGAAAGCAGGCAGGCCGGCCATTTTTTTCACGCTCATTGGACTTGTTTAATGCAATGCACCTTTGTATATTCACATGCATTCGCTTCATGCTGTAACCACTGTGCATAAACATTTGGAAACATGGCATACAGTGTATCATTTGCTGTCTAAGTCATGTTTCCCATATTTTCCATTGCAAGATACAAGCCGGTTTGAGTGTTTGGGGCACATTTTAGCTAAAATCATCCTACGGGGCCTAACTGCTTATGCTAAAGCCTTCCTATTTTGAATGGCGTAGTGGTCACTGCAACCTCCAAAAAAATCAGGACTTACTACCTCAATAACCTGCTAACTCACCCCTGAAATACTTACTTATTCACACTATTTTGTTCATTTGACTTGTTTCTAATTTGAAATGCCCATTTTTCTGGGGCCAGAAAGGTGCGTCTTTAAAAGGCGATTTCTACGATACCCCACTTTTGCGCGTCGGACCGCGACTTTTTCCGGAAACGCCGAAAAACCGCAATTTTCAGGAGAAACGAGACGTACATCCTCCCCCTCTGCCGCCCACCCACCCAACTGACAGCCAGCCAGCAGACAAGCACAGAGAGTTCCGTGGGTCTGTCTGTGATGTCATAAAGGGACTGCTGATCAATGGCCAGCTCTCTGATTGGCTGCTGTGTTTGATTGACAGATTGAATCTGGCAGCTGATTGGCTGTCTACCCTAAAGTGCATTACACACCCCTGATGGTACCACTGGCTAAGACTCCACCTCAGCTCATTGATTAATTATAAATTTAGAACAAATGATGGATGAAAGCAGGCAGGCCGGCCATTTTTTTCACGCTCATTGGACTTGTTTAATGCAATGCACCTTTGTATATTCACATGCATTCGCTTCATGCTGTAACCACTGTGCAAACAAATTTGGAAACATGGCATACAGTGTATCATTTGCTGTCTAAATCATGTTTCCCATATTTTCCATTGCAAGATACAAGCCGGTTTGAGTGTTTGGGGCACATTTTAGCTAAAATCATCCTACGGGGCCTAACTGCTTATGCTAAAGCCTGCCTATTTTGAATGGCGTAGTGGTCACTGCAACCTCCAAAAAAATCAGGACTTACTACCCCAATAACCTGCTAACTCACCCCTGAAATACTTACTTATTCACACTATTTTGTTCATTTGACTTGTTTCTAATTTGAAATGCCCATTTTTGTGGGGCCAGAAAGGTGCGTCTTTAAAAGGCGATTTCTACGATACCCCACTTTTGCGCGTCGGACCGCGACTTTTTCCGTAAACGCCGAAAAACCGCAATTTTCAGGAGAAACGAGACGTACATCCTCCCCCTCTGCCGCCCACCCACCCAACTGACAGCCAGCCAGCAGACAAGCACAGAGAGTTCCGTGGGTCTGTCTGTGATGTCATAAAGGGACTGCTGATCAATGGCCAGCTCTCTGATTGGCTGCTGTGTTTGATTGACAGATTGAATCTGGCAGCTGATTGGCTGTCTACCCTAAAGTGCATTACACACCCCTGATGGTACCACTGGCTAAGACTCCACCTCAGCTCATTGATTAATTATAAATTTAGAACAAATGATGGATGAAAGCAGGCAGGCCGGCCATTTTTTTCACGCTCATTGGACTTGTTTAATGCAATGCACCTTTGTATATTCACATGCATTCGCTTCATGCTGTAACCACTGTGCATAAAAATTTGGAAACATGGCATACAGTGTATCATTTGCTGTCTAAGTCATGTTTCCCATATTTTCCATTGCAAGATACAAGCCGGTTTGAGTGTTTGGGGCACATTTTAGCTAAAATCATCCTACGGGGCCTAACTGCTTATGCTAAAGCCTGCCTATTTTGAATGGCGTAGTGGTCACTGCAACCTCCAAAAAAATCAGGACTTACTACCCCAATAACCTGCTAACTCACCCCTGAAATACTTACTTATTCACACTATTTTGTTCATTTGACTTGTTTCTAATTTGAAATGCCCATTTTTGTGGGGCCAGAAAGGTGCGTCTTTAAAAGGCGATTTCTACGATACCCCACTTTTGCGCGTCGGACCGCGACTTTTTCCGGAAACGCCGAAAAAACGCAATTTTCAGGAGAAACGAGACGTACATCCTCCCCCTCTGCCGCCCACCCACCCAACTGACAGCCAGCCAGCAGACAAGCACATAGAGTTCCGTGGGTCTGTCTGTGATGTCATAAAGGGACTGCTGATCAATGGCCAGCTCTCTGATTGGCTGCTGTGTTTGATTGACAGATTGAATCTGGCAGCTGATTGGCTGTCTACCCTAAAGTGCATTACACACCCCTGATGGTACCACTGGCTAAGACTCCACCTCAGCTCATTGATTAATTATAAATTTAGAACAAATGATGGATGAAAGCAGGCAGGCCGGCCATTTTTTTCACGCTCATTGGACTTGTTTAATGCAATGCACCTTTGTATATTCACATGCATTCGCTTCATGCTGTAACCACTGTGCATAAAAATTTGGAAACATGGCATACAGTGTATCATTTGCTGTCTAAGTCATGTTTCCCATATTTTCCATTGCAAGATACAAGCCGGTTTGAGTGTTTGGGGCACATTTTAGCTAAAATCATCCTACGGGGCCTAACTGCTTATGCTAAAGCCTGCCTATTTTGAATGGCGTAGTGGTCACTGCAACCTCCAAAAAAATCAGGACTTACTACCCCAATAACCTGCTAACTCACTCCTGAAATACTTACGTATTCACACTATTTTGTTCATTTGACTTGTTTCTAATTTGAAATGCCCATTTTTGTGGGGCCAGAAAGGTGCGTCTTTAAAAGGCGATTTCTACGATACCCCACTTTTGCGCGTCGGACCGCGACTTTTTCCGGAAACGCCGAAAAAACGCAATTTTCAGGAGAAACGAGACGTACATCCTCCCCCTCTGCCGCCCACCCACCCAACTGACAGCCAGCCAGCAGACAAGCACAGAGAGTTCCGTGGGTCTGTCTGTGATGTCATAAAGGGCCTGCTGATCAATGGCCAGCTCTCTGATTGGCTGCTGTGTTTGATTGACAGATTAAATCTGGCAGCTGATTGGCTGTCTACCCTAAAGTGCATTACACACCCCTGATGGTACCACTGGCTAAGACTCCACCTCAGCTCATTGATTAATTATAAATTTAGAACAAATGATGGATGAAAACAGGCAGGCCGGCCATTTTTTTCACGCTCATTGGACTTGTTTAATGCAATGCACCTTTGTATATTCACATGCATTCGCTTCATGCTGTAACCACTGTGCATAAAAATTTGGAAACATGGCATACAGTGTATCATTTGCTGTCTAAGTCATGTTTCCCATATTTTCCATTGCAAGATACAAGCCGGTTTGAGTGTTTGGAGCACATTTTAGCTAAAATCATCCTACGGGGCCTAACTGCTTATGCTAAAGCCTGCCTATTTTGAATGGCGTAGTGGTCACTGCAACCTCCAAAAAAATCAGGACTTACTACCCCAATAACCTGCTAACTTACCCCTGAAATACTTACTTATTCACACTATTTTGTTCATTTGACTTGTTTCTAATTTGAAATGCCCATTTTTGTGGGGCCAGAAAGGTGCGTCTTTAAAAGGCGATTTCTACGATACCCCACTTTTGCGCGTCGGACCGCGACTTTTTCCGGAAACGCCGAAAAACCGTAATTTTCAGGAGAAACGAGAAGTACATCCTCCCCCTCTGCCGCCCACCCACCCAACAGACAGCCAGCCAGCAGACAAGCACAGAGAGTTCCGTGGGTCTGTCTGTGATGTCATAAAGGGCCTGCTGATCAATGGCCAGCTCTCTGATTGGCTGCTGTGTTTGATTGACAGATTGAATCTGGCAGCTGATTGGCTGTCTACCCTAAAGTGCATTACACACCCCTGATGGTACCACTGGCTAAGATTCCACCTCAGCTCATTGATTAATTATAAATTTAGAACAAATGATGGATGAAAGCAGGCAGGCCGGCCATTTTTTTCACGCTCATTGGACTTGCTTAATGCAATGCACCTTTGTATATTCACATGCATTCGCTTCATGCTGTAACCACTGTGCATACAAATTTGGAAACATGGCATACAGTGTATCATTTGCTGTCTAAGTCATGTTTACCATATTTTCCATTGCAAGATACAAGCCGGTTTGAGTGTTTGGGGCACATTTTAGCTAAAATCATCCTACGGGGCCTAACTGCTTATGCTAAAGCCTGCCGATTTTGAATGGCGTAGTGGTCACTGCAACCTCCAAAAATATCAGGACTTACTACCCCAATAACCTGCTAACTCACCCCTGAAATACTTACTTATTCACACTATTTTGTTCATTTGACTTGTTTCTAATTTGAAATGCCCATTTTTGTGGGGCCAGAAAGGTGCGTCTTTAAAAGGCGATTTCTACGATACCCCACTTTTGCGCGTCGGACCGCGACTTTTTCCGGAAACGCCGAAAAACCGCAATTTTCAGGAGAAACGAGACGTACATCCTCCCCCTCTGCCGCCCACCCACCCAACTGACAGCCAGCCAGCAGACAAGCACAGAGAGTTCCGTGGGTCTGTCTGTGATGTCATAAAGGGCCTGCTGATCAATGGCCAGCTCTCTGATTGGCTGCTGTGTTTGATTGACAGATTGAATCTGGCAGCTGATTGGCTGTCTACCCTAAAGTGCATTACACACCCCTGATGGTACCACTGGCTAAGACTCCACCTCAGCTCATTGATTAATTATAAATTTAGAACAAATGATGGATGAAAGCAGGCAGGCCGGCCATTTTTTTCACGCTCATTGGACTTGTTTAATGCAATGCACCTGTGTATATTCACATGCATTCGCTTCATGCTGTAACCACTGTGCATAAAAATTTGGAAACATGGCATACAGTGTATCATTTGCTGTCTAAGTCATGTTTCCCATATTTTCCATTGCAAGATACAAGCCGGTTTGAGTGTTTGGGGCACATTTTAGCTAAAATCATCCTACGGGGCCTAACTGCTTATGCTAAAGCCTGCCTATTTTGAATGGCGTAGTGGTCACTGCAACCTCCAAAAAAATCAGGACTTACTACCCCAATAACCTGCTAACTTACCCCTGAAATACTTACTTATTCACACTATTTTGTTCATTTGACTTGTTTCTAATTTGAAATGCCCATTTTTGTGGGGCCAGAAAGGTGCGTCTTTAAAAGGCGATTTCTACGATACCCCACTTTTGCGCGTCGGACCGCGACTTTTTCCGGAAACGCCGAAAAACCGCAATTTTCAGGAGAAACGAGACGTACATCCTCCCCATCTGCCGCCCACCCACCCACCTGACAGCCAGCAGACAAGCACAGAGAGTTCCGTGGGTCTGTCTGTGATGTCATAAAGGACCTGCTGATCAATGGCCAGCTCTCTGATTGGCTGCTGTTTGACAGATTGAATCTGGCAGCTGATTGGCTGTCTACCCTAAAGTGCATTACACACCCCTGATGGTACCACTGGCTAAGACTCCACCTCAGCTCATTGATTAATTATAAATTTAGAACAAATGATGGATGAAAGCAGGCAGGCCGGCCATTTTTTTCACGCTCATTGGACTTGTTTAATGCAATGCACCTTTGTATATTCACATGTATTCGCTTCATGCTGTAACCACTGTGCATACAAATTTGGAAACATGGCATACAGTGTATCATTTGCTGTCTAAGTCATGTTTCCCATATTTTCCATTGCAAGATACAAGCCGGTTTGAGTGTTTGGGGCACATTTTAGCTAAAATCATCCTACGGGGCCTAACTGCTTATGCTAAAGCCTGCCTATTTTGAATGGCGTAGTGGTCACTGCAACCTCCAAAAAAATCAGGACTTACTACCCCAATAACCTGCTAACTCACCCCTGAAATACTTACTTATTCACACTATTTTGTTCATTTGACTTGTTTCTAATTTGAAATGCCCATTTTTGTGGGGCCAGAAAGGTGCGTCTTTAAAAGGCGATTTCTACGATACCCCACTTTTGCGCGTCGGACCGCGACTTTTTCCGGAAACGCCGAAAAACCGCAATTTTCAGGAGAAACGAGACGTACATCCTCCCCCTCTGCCGCCCACCCACCCAACTGACAGCCAGCCAGCAGACAAGCACAGAGAGTTCCGTGGGTCTGTCTGTGATGTCATAAAGGACCTGCTGATCAATGGCCAGCTCTCTGATTGGCTGCTGTGTTTGATTGACAGATTGAATCTGGCAGCTGATTGGCTGTCTACCCTAAAGTGCATTACACACCCCTGATGGTACCACTGGCTAAGACTCCACCTCAGCTCATTGATTAATTATAAATTTAGAACAAATGATGGATGAAAGCAGGCAGGCCGGCCATTTTTTTCACGCTCATTGGACTTGTTTAATGCAATGCACCTGTGTATATTCACATGCATTCACTTCATGCTGTAACCACTGTGCATAAAAATTTGGAAACATGGCATACAGTGTATCATTTGCTGTCTAAGTCATGTTTCCCATATTTTCCATTGCAAGATACAAGCCGGTTTGAGTGTTTGGGGCACATTTTAGCTAAAATCATACTACGGGGCCTAACTGCTTATGCTAAAGCCTGCCTATTTTGAATGGCGTAGTGGTCACTGCAACCTCCAAAAAAATCAGGACTTACTACCCCAATAACCTGCTAACTCACCCCTGAAATACTTACTTATTCACACTATTTTGTTCATTTGACTTGTTTCTATTTTGAAATGCCCATTTTTGTGGGGCCAGAAAGGTGCGTCTTTAAAAGGCGATTTCTACGATACCCCACTTTTGCGCGTCGGACCGCATATTTTTCCGGAAACGCCGAAAAACCGCAATTTTCAGGAGAAACGAGACGTACATCCTCCCCCTCTGCCGCCCACCCACCCAACTGACAGCCAGCCAGCAGACAAGCACAGAGAGTTCCGTGGGTCTGTCTGTGATGTCATAAAGGGCCTGCTGATCAATGGCCAGCTCTCTGATTGGCTGCTGTGTTTGATTGACAGATTGAATCTGGCAGCTGATTGGCTGTCTACCCTAAAGTGCATTACACACCCCTGATGGTACCACTGGCTAAGACTCCACCTCAGCTCATTGATTAATTATAAATTTAGAACAAATGATGGATGAAAGCAGGCAGGCCGGCCATTTTTTTCACGCTCATTGGACTTGTTTAATGCAATGCACCTGTGTATATTCACATGCATTCGCTTCATGCTGTAACCACTGTGCATAAAAATTTGGAAACATGGCATACAGTGTATCATTTGCTGTCTAAGTCATGTTTCCCATATTTTCCATTGCAAGATACAAGCCGGTTTGAGTGTTTGGGGCACATTTTAGCTAAAATCATCCTACGGGGCCTAACTGCTTATGCTAAAGCCTGCCTATTTTGAATGGCGTAGTGGTCACTGCAACCTCCAAAAAAATCAGGACTTACTACCCCAATAACCTGCTAACTTACCCCTGAAATACTTACTTATTCACACTATTTTGTTCATTTGACTTGTTTCTAATTTGAAATGCCCATTTTTGTGGGGCCAGAAAGGTGCGTCTTTAAAAGGCGATTTCTACGATACCCCACTTTTGCGCGTCGGACCGCGACTTTTTCCGGAAACGCCGAAAAACCGCAATTTTCAGGAGAAACGAGAAGTACATCCTCCCCCTCTGCCGCCCACCCACCCAACAGACAGCCAGCCAGCAGACAAGCACAGAGAGTTCCGTGGGTCTGTCTGTGATGTCATAAAGGGCCTGCTGATCAATGGCCAGCTCTCTGATTGGCTGCTGTGTTTGATTGACAGATTGAATCTGGCAGCTGATTGGCTGTCTACCCTAAAGTGCATTACACACCCCTGATGGTACCACTGGCTAAGATTCCACCTCAGCTCATTGATTAATTATAAATTTAGAACAAATGATGGATGAAAGCAGGCAGGCCGGCCATTTTTTTCACGCTCATTGGACTTGTTTAATGCAATGCACCTTTGTATATTCACATGCATTCGCTTCATGCTGTAACCACTGTGCATACAAATTTGGAAACATGGCATACAGTGTATCATTTGCTGTCTAAGTCATGTTTCCCATATTTTCCATTGCAAGATACAAGCCGGTTTGAGTGTTTGGGGCACATTTTAGCTAAAATCATCCTACGGGGCCTAACTGCTTATGCTAAAGCCTGCCGATTTTGAATGGCGTAGTGGTCACTGCAACCTCCAAAAAAATCAGGACTTACTACCCCAATAACCTGCTAACTCACCCCTGAAATACTTACTTATTCACACTATTTTGTTCATTTGACTTGTTTCTAATTTGAAATGCCCATTTTTGTGGGGCCAGAAAGGTGCGTCTTTAAAAGGCGATTTCTACGATACCCCACTTTTGCGCGTCGGACCGCGACTTTTTCCGGAAACGCCGAAAAACCGCAATTTTCAGGAGAAACGAGACGTACATCCTCCCCATCTGCCGCCCACCCACCCACCTGACAGCCAGCAGACAAGCACAGAGAGTTCCGTGGGTCTGTCTGTGATGTCATAAAGGACCTGCTGATCAATGGCCAGCTCTCTGATTGGCTGCTGTTTGACAGATTGAATCTGGCAGCTGATTGGCTGTCTACCCTAAAGTGCATTACACACCCCTGATGGTACCACTGGCTAAGACTCCACCTCAGCTCATTGATTAATTATAAATTTAGAACAAATGATGGATGAAAGCAGGCAGGCCGGCCATTTTTTTCACGCTCATTGGACTTGTTTAATGCAATGCACCTTTGTATATTCACATGCATTCGCTTCATGCTGTAACCACTGTGCATAAAAATTTGGAAACATGGCATACAGTGTATCATTTGCTGTCTAAGTCATGTTTCCCATATTTTCCATTGCAAGATACAAGCCGGTTTGAGTGTTTGGGGCACATTTTAGCTAAAATCATCCTACGGGGCCTAACTGCTTATGCTAAAGCCTGCCTATTTTGAATGGCGTAGTGGTCACTGCAACCTCCAAAAAAATCAGGACTTACTACCCCAATAACCTGCTAACTCACCCCAGAAATATTTACTTATTCTTACTATTTTGTTCATTTGACTTGTTTCTAATTTGAAATGCCCATTTTTGTGGGGCCAGAAAGGTGCGTCTTTAAAAGGCAATTTCTACGATACCCCACTTTTGCGCGTCGGACCACGACTTTTTCCGGAAACGCCGAAAAACCGCAATTTTCAGGAGAAACGAGACGTACATCCTCCCCCTCTGCCGCCCACCCACCCAACTGACAGCCAGCCAGCAGACAAGCACAGAGAGTTCCGTGGGTCTGTCTGTGATGTCATAAAGGGCCTGCTGATCAATGGCCAGCTCTCTGATTGGCTGCTGTGTTTGATTGACAGATTGAATCTGGCAGCTGATTGGCTGTCTACCCTAAAGTGCATTACACACCCCTGATGGTACCACTGGCTAAGACTCCACCTCAGCTCATTGATTAATTATAAATTTAGAACAAATGATGGATGAAAGCAGGCAGGCCGGCCATTTTTTTCACGCTCATTGGGCTTGTTTAATGCAATGCACCTTTGTATATTCACATGCATTCGCTTCATGCTGTAACCACTGTGCATAAAAATTTGGAAACATGGCATACAGTGTATCATTTGCTGTCTAAGTCATGTTTCCCATATTTTCCATTGCAAGATACAAGCCGGTTTGAGTGTTTGGAGCACATTTTAGCTAAAATCATCCTACGGGGCCTAACTGCTTATGCTAAAGCCTGCCTATTTTGAATGGCGTAGTGGTCACTGCAACCTCCAAAAAAATCAGGACTTACTACCCCAATAACCTGCTAACTCACCCCTGAAATACTTACTTATTCACACTATTTTGTTCATTTGACTTGTTTCTAATTTGAAATGCCCATTTTTGTGGGGCCAGAAAGGTGCGTCTTTAAAAGGCGATTTCTACGATACCCCACTTTTGCGCGTCGGACCGTGACTTTTTCCGGAAACGCCGAAAAAACGCAATTTTCAGGAGAAACGAGACGTACATCCTCCCCCTCTGCCGCCCACCCACCCAACTGACAGCCAGCCAGCAGACAAGCACAGAGAGTTCCGTGGGTCTGTCTGTGATGTCATAAAGGGCCTGCTGATCAATGGCCAGCTCTCTGATTGGCTGCTGTGTTTGATTGACAGATTGAATCTGGCAGCTGATTGGCTGTCTACCCTAAAGTGCATTACACACCCCTGATGGTACCACTGGCTAAGACTCCACCTCAGCTCATTGATTAATTATAAATTTAGAACAAATGATGGATGAAAGCAGGCAGGCCGGCCATTTTTTTCACGCTCATTGGACTTGTTTAATGCAATGCACCTTTGTATATTCACATGCATTCGCTTCATGCTGTAACCACTGTGCATAAAAATTTGGAAACATGGCATACAGTGTATCATTTGCTGTCTAAGTCATGTTTCCCATATTTTCCATTGCAAGATACAAGCCGGTTTGAGTGTTTGGGGCACATTTTAGCTAAAATCATCCTACGGGGCCTAACTGCTTATGCTAAAGCCTGCCTATTTTGAATGGCGTAGTGGTCACTGCAATCTCCAAAAAAATCAGGACTTACTACCCCAATAACCTGCTAACTCACCCCAGAAATACTTACTTATTCACACTATTTTGTTCATTTGACTTGTTTCTAATTTGAAATGCCCATTTTTGTGGGGCCAGAAAGGTGCGTCTTTAAAAGGCGATTTCTACGATACCCCACTTTTGCGCGTCGGACCGCGACTTTTTCCGGAAACGCCGAAAAACCGCAATTTTCAGGAGAAACGAGACGTACATCCTCCCCCTCTGCCGCCCACCCACCCAACTGACAGCCAGCCAGCAGACAAGCACAGAGAGTTCCGTGGGTCTGTCTGTGATGTCATAAAGGACCTGCTGATCAATGGCCAGCTCTCTGATTGGCTGCTGTGTTTGATTGACAGATTGAATCTGGCAGCTGATTGGCTGTCTACCCTAAAGTGCATTACACACCCCTGATGGTACCACTGGCTAAGACTCCACCTCAGCTCATTGATTAATTATAAATTTAGAACAAATGATGGATGAAAGCAGGCAGGCCGGCCATTTTTTTCACGCTCATTGGACTTGTTTAATGCAATGCA
The DNA here is from genome assembly GCF_055691185.1 of Crinia signifera. Taxonomy (NCBI): domain Eukaryota; kingdom Metazoa; phylum Chordata; class Amphibia; order Anura; family Myobatrachidae; genus Crinia; species Crinia signifera. The sequence continues at coordinate 620,595 of NW_028142514.1, read as the reverse complement.
CCTGTGTATATTCACATGCATTCGCTTCATGCTGTAACCACTGTGCATAAAAATTTGGAAACATGGCATACAGTGTATCATTTGCTGTCTAAGTCATGTTTCCCATATTTTCCATTGCAAGATACAAGCCGGTTTGAGTGTTTGGGGCACATTTTAGCTTAAATCATCCTACGGGGCCTAACTGCTTATGCTAAAGCCTGCCTATTTTGAATGGCGTAGTGGTCACTGCAACCTCCAAAAAAATCAGGACTTACTACCCCAATAACCTGCTAACTCACCCCAGAAATACTTACTTATTCACACTATTTTGTTCATTTGACTTGTTTCTAATTTGAAATGCCCATTTTTGTGGGGCCAGAAAGGTGCGTCTTTAAAAGGCGATTTCTACGATACCCCACTTTTGCGCGTCGGACCGCGACTTTTTCCGGAAACGCCGAAAAACCGCAATTTTCAGGAGAAACGAGACGTACATCCTCCCCCTCTGCCGCCCACCCACCCAACTGACAGCCAGCCAGCAGACAAGCACAGAGAGTTCCGTGGGTCTGTCTGTGATGTCATAAAGGACCTGCTGATCAATGGCCAGCTCTCTGATTGGCTGCTGTGTTTGATTGACAGATTGAATCTGGCAGCTGATTGGCTGTCTACCCTAAAGTGCATTACACACCCCTGATGGTACCACTGGCTAAGATTCCACCTCAGCTCATTGATTAATTATAAATTTAGAACAAATGATGGATGAAAGCAGGCAGGCCGGCCATTTTTTTCACGCTCATTGGACTTGTTTAATGCAATGCACCTTTGTATATTCACATGCATTCGCTTCATGCTGTAACCACTGTGCATACAAATTTGGAAACATGGCATACAGTGTATCATTTGCTGTCTAAGTCATGTTTCCCATATTTTCCATTGCAAGATACAAGCCGGTTTGAGTGTTTGGGGCACTGGCGTAACTAGTGTAAGGCAGCCCCCGCTGCTGCTTGGGGGAGCGGGGGCTGCCTGGGCGCCGGAGTGAGTGTGACAGACATTCATCTCTGAGTCTGTCACACTGCACCAGGGATGCGGCCTGCGACGCTATCCGGACCGCTCCGTACTGTGCGCTGTGTTAGGAGCGGAGTGCTCGGCATCCGTCTCCTAGCAACAGCCAGCTCCCGGCAGCAGCCCCTGGACTGTGCGCTCCATCGGCAGACTGACAGCGCGCTCAGCGTATAGCGCAGCTGCGCGCCTTCCCCACTGCCCGTGTCAGCTTCCTCCGGATAGTGTCCTGCTGCAGATGCTAAGTCCTGATCCATTGCTGCAGGTGAGCCTGGGGACATGATGCGGATGTGGTACCTATGCTGTGGGGTGTTTAAAGTTGGAGAAGGAGCAGCAGTATGGGGAGCACTGACCACAGACAGTGGTCAGTATGGGACTTGTCTGTGGAGGGGGAACACACATTAAGCACCCACTGCCTCTTCCTATTCACCTAACATTACCATCTGCCTCTCACTGACACTTTCTTTTCATCTACCTGTCACGCTCTTCCTCCCCTGACACCCTTTGGGCTATTTCACATTCGCACACTCCGGCTCCTGCCGGACGTGGTCAGTGTGAGGAGCATTATGGTGTTTGGATAATGTGTACTGGGCATTGTGGTGTAATGTGTAAGTGGCATTACAGCATGTGGCATATACTGTAGTGTAAGTGGCATTACGGTGCGTGGCGCAATGCGTAAGGGGCATTATGGGGGGGGGGCGCCCCAAACTATTTTGGCTTGGGGGAGCAAAATTTATAGTTACGCCACTGGTTTGGGGCACATTTTAGCTAAAATCATCCTACGGGGCCTAACTGCTTATGCTAAAGCCTGCCTATTTTGAATGGCGTAGTGGTCACTGCAACCTCCAAAAAAATCAGGACTTACTACCCCAATAACCTGCTAACTCACCCCTGAAATACTTACTTATTCACACTATTTTGTTCATTTGACTTGTTTCTAATTTGAAATGCCCATTTTTGTGGGGCCAGAAAGGTGCGTCTTTAAAAGGCGATTTCTACGATACCCCACTTTTGCGCGTCGGACCGCGACTTTTTCCGGAAACGCCGAAAAACCGCAATTTTCAGGAGAAACGAGACGTACATCCTCCCCCTCTGCCGCCCACCCACCCAACTGACAGCCAGCCAGCAGACAAGCACAGAGAGTTCCGTGGGTCTGTCTGTGATGTCATAAAGGGCCTGCTGATCAATGGCCAGCTCTCTGATTGGCTGCTGTGTTTGATTGACAGATTGAATCTGGCAGCTGATTGGCTGTCTACCCTAAAGTGCATTACACACCCCTGATGGTACCACTGGCTAAGACTCCACCTCAGCTCATTGATTAATTATAAATTTAGAACAAATGATGGATGAAAGCAGGCAGGCCGGCCATTTTTTTCACGCTCATTGGACTTGTTTAATGCAATGCACCTGTGTATATTCACATGCATTCGCTTCATGCTGTAACCACTGTGCATAAAAATTTGGAAACATGGCATACAGTGTATCATTTGCTGTCTAAGTCATGTTTCCCATATTTTCCATTGCAAGATACAAGCCGGTTTGAGTGTTTGGGGCACATTTTAGCTAAAATCATCCTACGGGGCCTAACTGCTTATGCTAAAGCCTGCCTATTTTGAATGGCGTAGTGGTCACTGCAACCTCCAAAAAAATCAGGACTTACTACCCCAATAACCTGCTAACTTACCCCTGAAATACTTACTTATTCACACTATTTTGTTCATTTGACTTGTTTCTAATTTGAAATGCCCATTTTTGTGGGGCCAGAAAGGTGCGTCTTTAAAAGGCGATTTCTACGATACCCCACTTTTGCGCGTCGGACCGCGACTTTTTCCGGAAACGCCGAAAAACCGCAATTTTCAGGAGAAACGAGAAGTACATCCTCCCCCTCTGCCGCCCACCCACCCAACAGACAGCCAGCAAGCAGACAAGCACAGAGAGTTCCGTGGGTCTGTCTGTGATGTCATAAAGGGCCTGCTGATCAATGGCCAGCTCTCTGATTGGCTGCTGTGTTTGATTGACAGATTGAATCTGGCAGCTGATTGGCTGTCTACCCTAAAGTGCATTACACACCCCTGATGGTACCACTGGCTAAGATTCCACCTCAGCTCATTGATTAATTATAAATTTAGAACAAATGATGGATGAAAGCAGGCAGGCCGGCCATTTTTTTCACGCTCATTGGACTTGTTTAATGCAATGCACCTTTGTATATTCACATGCATTCGCTTCATGCTGTAACCACTGTGCATACAAATTTGGAAACATGGCATACAGTGTATCATTTGCTGTCTAAGTCATGTTTCCCATATTTTCCATTGCAAGATACAAGCCGGTTTGAGTGTTTGGGGCACATTTTAGCTAAAATCATCCTACGGGGCCTAACTGCTTATGCTAAAGCCTGCCTATTTTGAATGGCGTAGTGGTCACTGCAACCTCCAAAAAAATCAGGACTTACTACCCCAATAACCTGCTAACTCACCCCTGAAATACTTAGTTATTCACACTATTTTGTTCATTTGACTTGTTTCTAATTTGAAATGCCCATTTTTGTGGGGCCAGAAAGGTGCGTCTTTAAAAGGCGATTTCTACGATACCCCACTTTTGCGCGTCGGACCGCGACTTTTTTCGGAAACGCCGAAAAACCGCAATTTTCAGGAGAAACGAGACGTACATCCTCCCCATCTGCCGCCCACCCACCCAACTGACAGCCAGCAGACAAGCACAGAGAGTTCCGTGGGTCTGTCTGTGATGTCATAAAGGACCTGCTGATCAATGGCCAGCTCTCTGATTGGCTGCTGTTTGACAGATTGAATCTGGCAGCTGATTGGCTGTCTACCCTAAAGTGCATTACACACCCCTGATGGTACCACTGGCTAAGACTCCACCTCAGCTCATTGATTAATTATAAATTTAGAACAAATGATGGATGAAAGCAGGCAGGCCGGCCATTTTTTTCACGCTCATTGGACTTGTTTAATGCAATGCACCTGTGTATATTCACATGCATTCGCTTCATGCTGTAACCACTGTGCATAAAAGTTTGGAAACATGGCATACAGTGTATCATTTGCTGTCTAAGTCATGTTTCCCATATTTTCCATTGCAAGATACAAGCCGGTTTGAGTGTTTGGGGCACATTTTAGCTAAAATCATCCTACGGGGCCTAACTGCTTATGCTAAAGCCTGCCTATTTTGAATGGCGTAGTGGTCACTGCAACCTCCAAAAAAATCAGGACTTACTACCCCAAAAACCTGCTAACTCACCCCTGAAATACTTACTTATTCACACTATTTTGTTCATTTGACTTGTTTCTAATTTGAAATGCCCATTTTTGTGGGGCCAGAAAGGTGCGTCTTTAAAAGGCGATTTCTACGATACCCCACTTTTGCGCGTCGGACCGCGACTTTTTCCGGAAACGCCGAAAAACCGCAATTTTCAGGAGAAACGAGACGTACATCCTCCCCCTCTGCCGCCCACCCACCCAACTGACAGCCAGCCAGCAGACAAGCACAGAGAGTTCCGTGGGTCTGTCTGTGATGTCATAAAGGGCCTGCTGATCAATGGCCAGCTCTCTGATTGGCTGCTGTGTTTGATTGACAGATTGAATCTGGCAGCTGATTGGCTGTCTACCCTAAAGTGCATTACACACCCCTGATGGTACCACTGGCTAAGACTCCACCTCAGCTCATTGATTAATTATAAATTTAGAACAAATGATGGATGAAAGCAGGCAGGCCGGCCATTTTTTTCACGCTCATTGGACTTGTTTAATGCAATGCACCTGTGTATATTCACATGTATTCACTTCATGCTGTAACCACTGTGCATAAAAATTTGGAAACATGGCATACAGTGTATCATTTGCTGTCTAAGTCATGTTTCCCATATTTTCCATTGCAAGATACAAGCCGGTTTGAGTGTTTGGGGCACATTTTAGCTAAAATCATCCTACGGGGCCTAACTGCTTATGCTAAAGCCTGCCTATTTTGAATGGCGTAGTGGTCACTGCAACCTCCAAAAAAATCAGGACTTACTACCCCAATAACCTGCTAACTCACCCCAGAAATACTTACTTATTCACACTATTTTGTTCATTTGACTTGTTTCTAATTTGAAATGCCCATTTTTGTGGGGCCAGAAAGGTGCGTCTTTAAAAGGCGATTTCTACGATACCCCACTTTTGCGCGTCGGACCGCGACTTTTTCCGGAAACGCCGAAAAACCGCAATTTTCAGGAGAAACGAGACATACATCCTCCCCCTCTGCCGCCCACCCACCCAACTGACAGCCAGCCAGCAGACAAGCACAGAGAGTTCCGTGGGTCTGTCTGTGATGTCATAAAGGGCCTGCTGATCAATGGCCAGCTCTCTGATTGGCTGCTGTGTTTGATTGACAGATTGAATCTGGCAGCTGATTGTCTGTCTACCCTAAAGTGCATTACACACCCCTGATGGTACCACTGGCTAAGATTCCACCTCAGCTCATTGATTAATTATAAATTTAGAACAAATGATGGATGAAAGCAGGCAGGCCGGCCATTTTTTTCACGCTCATTGGACTTGTTTAATGCAATGCACCTTTGTATATTCACATGCATTCGCTTCATGCTGTAACCACTGTGCATACAAATTTGGAAACATGGCATACAGTGTATCATTTGCTGTCTAAGTCATGTTTCCCATATTTTCCATTGCAAGATACAAGCCGGTTTGAGTGTTTGGGGCACTGGCGTAACTAGTGTAAGGCAGCCCCCGCTGCTGCTTGGGGGAGCGGGGGCTGCCTGGGCGCCGGAGTGAGTGTGACAGACATTCATCTCTGAGTCTGTCACACTGCACCAGGGATGCGGCCCGCGACGCTATCCGGACCGCTCCGTACTGTGCGCTGTGTTAGGAGCGGAGTGCTCGGCATCCGTCTCCTAGCAACAGCCTGCTCCCGGCAGCAGCCCCTGGACTGTGCGCTCCATCGGCAGACTGACAGCGCGCTCAGCGTATAGCGCAGCTGCGCGCCTTCCCCACTGCCCGTGTCAGCTTCCTCCGGATAGTGTCCTGCTGCAGATGCTAAGTCCTGATCCATTGCTGCAGGTGAGCCTGGGGACATGATGCGGATGTGGTACCTATGCTGTGGGGTGTTTAAAGTTGGAGAAGGAGCAGCAGTATGGGGAGCACTGACCACAGACAGTGGTCAGTATGGGACTTGTCTGTGGAGGGGGAACACACATTAAGCACCCACTGCCTCTTCCTATTCACCTAACATTACCATCTGCCTCTCACTGACACTTTCTTTTCATCTACCTGTCACGCTCTTCCTCCCCTGACACCCTTTGGGCTATTTCACATTCGCACACTCCGGCTCCTGCCGGACGTGGTCAGTGTGAGGAGCATTATGGTGTTTGGATAATGTGTACTGGGCATTGTGGTGTAATGTGTAAGTGGCATTACAGCATGTGGCATATACTGTAGTGTAAGTGGCATTACGGTGCGTGGCGCAATGCGTAAGGGGCATTATGGGGGGGGGGGCGCCCCAAACTATTTTGGCTTGGGGGAGCAAAATTTATAGTTACGCCACTGGTTTGGGGCACATTTTAGCTAAAATCATCCTACGGGGCCTAACTGCTTATGCTAAAGCCTGCCTATTTTGAATGGCGTAGTGGTCACTGCAACCTCCAAAAAAATCAGGACTTACTACCCCAATAACCTGCTAACTCACCCCTGAAATACTTACTTATTCACACTATTTTGTTCATTTGACTTGTTTCTAATTTGAAATGCCCATTTTTGTGGGGCCAGAAAGGTGCGTCTTTAAAAGGCGATTTCTACGATACCCCACTTTTGCGCGTCGGACCGCGACTTTTTCCGGAAACGCCGAAAAACCGCAATTTTCAGGAGAAACGAGACGTACATCCTCCCCCTCTGCCGCCCACCCACCCAACTGACAGCCAGCCAGCAGACAAGCACAGAGAGTTCCGTGGGTCTGTCTGTGATGTCATAAAGGACCTGCTGATCAATGGCCAGCTCTCTGATTGGCTGCTGTGTTTGATTGACAGATTGAATCTGGCAGCTGATTGGCTGTCTACCCTAAAGTGCATTACACACCCCTGATGGTACCACTGGCTAAGACTCCACCTCAGCTCATTGATTAATTATAAATTTAGAACAAATGATGGATGAAAGCAGGCAGGCCGGCCATTTTTTTCACGCTCATTGGACTTGTTTAATGCAATGCACCTGTGTATATTCACATGCATTCACTTCATGCTGTAACCACTGTGCATAAAAATTTGGAAACATGGCATACAGTGTATCATTTGCTGTCTAAGTCATGTTTCCCATATTTTCCATTGCAAGATACAAGCCGGTTTGAGTGTTTGGGGCACATTTTAGCTAAAATCATCCTACGGGGCCTAACTGCTTATGCTAAAGCCTGCCTATTTTGAATGGCGTAGTGGTCACTGCAACCTCCAAAAAAATCAGGACTTACTACCCCAATAACCTGCTAACTCACCCCTGAAATACTTACTTATTCACACTATTTTGTTCATTTGACTTGTTTCTATTTTGAAATGCCCATTTTTGTGGGGCCAGAAAGGTGCGTCTTTAAAAGGTGATTTCTACGATACCCCACTTTTGCGCGTCGGACCGCAAATTTTTCCGGAAACGCAGAAAAACCGCAATTTTCAGGAGAAACGAGACGTACATCCTCCCCCTCTGCCGCCCACCCACCCAACTGACAGCCAGCCAGCAGACAAGCACAGAGAGTTCCGTGGGTCTGTCTGTGATGTCATAAAGGGCCTGCTGATCAATGGCCAGCTCTCTGATTGGCTGCTGTGTTTGATTGACAGATTGAATCTGGCAGCTGATTGGCTGTCTACCCTAAAGTGCATTACACACCCCTGATGGTACCACTGGCTAAGACTCCACCTCAGCTCATTGATTAATTATAAATTTAGAACAAATGATGGATGAAAGCAGGCAGGCCGGCCATTTTTTTCACGCTCATTGGACTTGTTTAATGCAATGCACCTGTGTATATTCACATGCATTCGCTTCATGCTGTAACCACTGTGCATAAAAATTTGGAAACATGGCATACAGTGTATCATTTGCTGTCTAAGTCATGTTTCCTATATTTTCCATTGCAAGATACAAGCCGGTTTGAGTGTTTGGGGCACATTTTAGCTAAAATCATCCTACGGGGCCTAACTGCTTATGCTAAAGCCTGCCTATTTTGAATGGCGTAGTGGTCACTGCAACCTCCAAAAAAATCAGGACTTACTACCCCAATAACCTGCTAACTTACCCCTGAAATACTTACTTATTCACACTATTTTGTTCATTTGACTTGTTTCTAATTTGAAATGCCCATTTTTGTGGGGCCAGAAAGGTGCGTCTTTAAAAGGCGATTTCTACGATACCCCACTTTTGCGCGTCGGACCGCGACTTTTTCCGGAAACGCCGAAAAACCGCAATTTTCAGGAGAAACGAGAAGTACATCCTCCCCCTCTGCCGCCCACCCACCCAACAGACAGCCAGCCAGCAGACAAGCACAGAGAGTTCCGTGGGTCTGTCTGTGATGTCATAAAGGGCCTGCTGATCAATGGCCAGCTCTCTGATTGGCTGCTGTGTTTGATTGACAGATTGAATCTGGCAGCTGATTGGCTGTCTACCCTAAAGTGCATTACACACCCCTGATGGTACCATTGGCTAAGATTCCACCTCAGCTCATTGATTAATTATAAATTTAGAACAAATGATGGATGAAAGCAGGCAGGCCGGCCATTTTTTTCACGCTCATTGGACTTGTTTAATGCAATGCACCTTTGTATATTCACATGCATTCGCTTAATGCTGTAACCACTGTGCATACAAATTTGGAAACATGGCATACAGTGTATCATTTGCTGTCTAAGTCATGTTTCCCATATTTTCCATTGCAAGATACAAGCCGGTTTGAGTGTTTGGGGCACATTTTAGCTAAAATCATCCTACGGGGCCTAACTGCTTATGCTAAAGCCTGCCTATTTTGAATGGCGTAGTGGTCACTGCAACCTACAAAAAAATCAGGACTTACTACCCCAATAACCTGCTAACTCACCCCTGAAATACTTACTTATTCACACTATTTTGTTCATTTGACTTGTTTCTAATTTGAAATGCCCATTTTTGTGGGGCCAGAAAGGTGCGTCTTTAAAAGGCGATTTCTACGATACCCCACTTTTGCGCGTCGGACCGCGACTTTTTCCGGAAACGCCGAAAAACCGCAATTTTCAGGAGAAACGAGACGTTCATCCTCCCCATCTGCCGCCCACCCACCCAACTGACAGCCAGCAGACAAGCACAGAGAGTTCCGTGGGTCTGTCTGTAATGTCATAAAGGACCTGCTGATCAATGGCCAGCTCTCTGATTGGCTGCTGTTTGACAGATTGAATCTGGCAGCTGATTGGCTGTCTACCCTAAAGTGCATTACACACCCCTGATGGTACCACTGGCTAAGACTCCACCTCAGCTCATTGATTAATTATAAATTTAGAACAAATGATGGATGAAAGCAGGCAGGCCGGCCATTTTTTTCACGCTCATTGGACTTGTTTAATGCAATGCACCTGTGTATATTCACATGCATTCGCTTCATGCTGTAACCACTGTGCATAAAAGTTTGGAAACATGGCATACAGTGTATCATTTGCTGTCTAAGTCATGTTTCCCATATTTTCCATTGCAAGATACAAGCCGGTTTGAGTGTTTGGGGCACATTTTAGCTAAAATCATCCTACGGGGCCTAACTGCTTATGCTAAAGCCTGCCTATTTTGAATGGCGTAGTGGTCACTGCAACCTCCAAAAAAATCAGGACTTACTACCCCAATAACCTGCTAACTCACCCCTGAAATACTTACTTATTCACACTATTTTGTTCATTTGACTTGTTTCTAATTTGAAATGCCCATTTTTGTGGGGCCAGAAAGGTGCGTCTTTAAAAGGCGATTTCTACGATACCCCACTTTTGCGCGTCGGACCGCGACTTTTTCCGTAAACGCCGAAAAACCGCAATTTTCAGGAGAAACGAGACGTACATCCTCCCCCTCTGCCGCCCACCCACCCAACTGACAGCCAGCCAGCAGACAAGCACAGAGAGTTCCGTGGGTCTGTCTGTGATGTCATAAAGGGCCTGCTGATCAATGGCCAGCTCTCTGATTGGCTGCTGTGTTTGATTGACAGATTGAATCTGGCAGCTGATTGGCTGTCTACCCTAAAGTGCATTACACACCCCTGATGGTACCACTGGCTAAGACTCCACCTCAGCTCATTGATTAATTATAACTTTAGAACAAATGATGGATGAAAGCAGGCAGGCCGGCCATTTTTTTCACGCTCATTGGACTTGTTTAATGCAATGCACCTTTGTATATTCACATGCATTCGCTTCATGCTGTAACCACTGTGCATAAAAATTTGGAAACATGGCATACATTGTATCATTTGCTGTCTAAGTCATGTTTCCCATATTTTCCATTGCAAGATACAAGCCGGTTGGAGTGTTTGGGGCACATTTTAGCTAAAATCATCCTACGGGGCCTAACTGCTTATGCTAAAGCCTGCCTATTTTGAATGGCGTAGTGGTCACTGCAACCTCCAAAAAAATCAGGACTTACTACCCCAATAACCTGCTAACTCACCCCTGAAATACTTACTTATTCACACTATTTTATTCATTTGACTTGTTTCTAATTTGAAATGCCCATTTTTGTGGGGCCAGAAAGGTGCGTCTTTAAAAGGCGATTTCTACGATACCCCACTTTTGCGCGTCAGACCGCGACTTTTTCCGGAAACGCCGAAAAACCGCAATTTTCAGGAGAAACGAGACGTACATCCTCCCCCTCTGCCGCCCATCCACCCAACTGACAGCCAGCCAGCAGACAAGCACAGAGAGTTCCGTGGGTCTGTCTGTGATGTCATAAAGGGCCTGCTGATCAATGGCCAGCTCTCTGATTGGCTGCTGTGTTTGATTGACAGATTGAATCTGGCAGCTGATTGGCTGTCTACCCTAAAGTGCATTACACACCCCTGATGGTACCACTGACTAAGACTCCACCTCAGCTCATTGATTAATTATAAATTTAGAACAAATGATGGATGAAAGCAGGCAGGCCGGCCATTTTTTTCACGCTCATTGGACTTGTTTAATGCAATGCACCTTTGTATATTCACATGCATTCGCTTCATGCTGTAACCACTGTGCATAAAAATTTGGAAACATGGCATACAGTGTATCATTTGCTGTCTAAGTCATGTTTCCCATATTTTCCATTGCAAGATACAAGCCGGTTTGAGTGTTTGGGGCACATTTTAGCTAAAATCATCCTACGGGGCCTAACTGCTTATGCTAAAGCCTGCCTATTTTGAATGGCGTAGTGGTCACTGCAACCTCCAAAAAAATCAGGACTTACTACCCCAATAACCTGCTAACTCACCCCAGAAATACTTAATTATTCACACTATTTTGTTCATTTGACTTGTTTCTAATTTGAAATGCCCATTTTTGTGGGGCCAGAAAGGTGCGTCTTTAAAAGGCGATTTCTACGATACCCCACTTTTGCGCGTCGGACCGCGACTTTTTCCGGAAACGCCGAAAAACCGCAATTTTCAGGAGAAACGAGACGTACATCCTCCCCCTCTGCCGCCCACCCACCCAACTGACAGCCAGCCAGCAGACAAGCACAGAGAGTTCCGTGGGTCTGTCTGTGATGTCATAAAGGGCCTGCTGATCAATGGCCAGCTCTCTGATTGGCTGCTGTGTTTGATTGACAGATTGAATCTGGCAGCTGATTGGCTGTCTACCCTAAAGTGCATTACACACCCCTGATGGTACCACTGGCTAAGATTCCACCTCAGCTCATTGATTAATTATAAATTTAGAACAAATGATGGATGAAAGCAGGCAGGCCGGCCATTTTTTTCACGCTCATTGGACTTGTTTAATGCAATGCACCTTTGTATATTCACATGCATTCGCTTCATGCTGTAACCACTGTGCATACAAATTTGGAAACATGGCATACAGTGTATCATTTGCTGTCTAAGTCATGTTTCCCATATTTTCCATTGCAAGATACAAGCCGGTTTGAGTGTTTGGGGCACATTTTAGCTAAAATCATCCTACGGGGCCTAACTGCTTATGCTAAAGCCTGCCTATTTTGAATGGCGTAGTGGTCACTGCAACCTCCAAAAAAATCAGGACTTACTACCCCAATAACCTGCTAACTCACCCCTGAAATACTTACTTATTCACACTATTTTGTTCATTTGACTTGTTTCTAATTTGAAATGCCCATTTTTGTGGGGCCAGAAAGGTGCGTCTTTAAAAGGCGATTTCTACGATACCCCACTTTTGCGCGTCGGACCGCGACTTTTTCCGGAAACGCCGAAAAACCGCAATTTTCAGGAGAAACGAGACGTACATCCTCCCCCTCTGCCGCCCACCCACCCAACTGACAGCCAGCCAGCAGACAAGGACAGAGAGTTCCGTGGGTCTGTCTGTGATGTCATAAAGGGACTGCTGATCAATGGCCAGCTCTCTGATTGGCTGCTGTGTTTGATTGACAGATTGAATCTGGCAGCTGATTGGCTGTCTACCCTAAAGTGCATTACACACCCCTGATGGTACCACTGGCTAAGACTCCACCTCAGCTCATTGATTAATTATAAATTTAGAACAAATGATGGATGAAAGCAGGCAGGCCGGCCATTTTTTTCACGCTCATTGGACTTGTTTAATGCAATGCACCTTTGTATATTCACATGCATTCGCTTCATGCTGTAACCACTGTGCATAAAAATTTGGAAACATGGCATACAGTGTATCATTTGCTGTCTAAGTCATGTTTCCCATATTTTCCATTGCAAGATACAAGCCGGTTTGAGTGTTTGGGGCACATTTCAGCTAAAATCATCCTAACTGCTTATGCTAAAGCCTGCCTATTTTGAATGGTGTAGTGGTCACTGCAACCTCCAAAAAAATCAGGACTTACTACCCCAATAACCTGCTAACTCACCCCTGAAATACTTACTTATTCACACTATTTTGTTCATTTGACTTGTTTCTAATTTGAAATGCCCATTTTTGTGGGGCCAGAAAGGTGCGTCTTTAAAAGGCGATTTCTACGATACCCCACTTTTGCGCGTCGGACCGCAAATTTTTCCGGAAACGCCGAAAAACCGCAATTTTCAGGAGAAACGAGACGTACATCCTCCCCCTCTGCCGCCCACCCACCCAACTGACAGCCAGCCAGCAGACAAGCACAGAGAGTTCTGTGGGTCTGTCTGTGATGTCATAAAGGGCCTGCTGATCAATGGCCAGCTCTCTGATTGGCTGCTGTGTTTGATTGACAGATTGAATCTGGCAGCTGATTGGCTGTCTACCCTAAAGTGCATTACACACCCCTGATGGTACCACTGGCTAAGACTCCACCTCAGCTCATTGATTAATTATAAATTTAGAACAAATGATGGATGAAAGCAGGCCGGCCGGCCATTTTTTTCACGCTCATTGGACTTGTTTAATGCAATGCACCTGTGTATATTCACATGCATTCGCTTCATGCTGTAACCACTGTGCATAAAAATTTGGAAACATGGCATACAGTGTATCATTTGCTGTCTAAGTCATGTTTCCCATATTTTCCATTGCAAGATACAAGCCGGTTTGAGTGTTTGGGGCACATTTTAGCTAAAATCATCCTACGGGGCCTAACTGCTTATGCTAAAGCCTGCCTATTTTGAATGGCATAGTGGTCACTGCAACCTCCAAAAAAATCAGGACTTACTACCCCAATAACCTGCTAACTTACCCCTGAAATACTTACTTATTCACACTATTTTGTTCATTTGACTTGTTTCTAATTTGAAATGCCCATTTTTGTGGGGCCAGAAAGGTGCGTATTTAAAAGGCGATTTCTACGATACCCCACTTTTGCGCGTCGGACCGCGACTTTTTCCGGAAACGCCGAAAAACCGCAATTTTCAGGAGAAACGAGAAGTACATCCTCCCCCTCTGCCGCCCACCCACCCAACAGACAGCCAGCCAGCAGACAAGCACAGAGAGTTCCGTGGGTCTGTCTGTGATGTCATAAAGGGCCTGCTGATCAATGGCCAGCTCTCTGATTGGCTGCTGTGTTTGATTGACAGATTGAATCTGGCAGCTGATTGGCTGTCTACCCTAAAGTGCATTACACACCCCTGATGGTACCACTGGCTAAGATTCCACCTCAGCTCATTGATTAATTATAAATTTAGAACAAATGATGGATGAAAGCAGGCAGGCCGGCCATTTTTTTCACGCTCATTGGACTTGTTTAATGCAATGCACCTTTGTATATTCACATGCATTCGCTTCATGCTGTAACCACTGTGCATACAAATTTGGAAACATGGCATACAGTGTATCATTTGCTGTCTAAGTCATGTTTCCCATATTTTCCATTGCAAGATACAAGCCGGTTTGAGTGTTTGGGGCACATTTTAGCTAAAATCATCCTACGGGGCCTAACTGCTTATGCTAAAGCCTGCCTATTTTGAATGGCGTAGTGGTCACTGCAACCTCCAAAAAAATCAGGACTTACTACCCCAATAACCTGCTAACTCACCCCTGAAATACTTACTTATTCACACTATTTTGTTCATTTGACTTGTTTCTAATTTGAAATGCCCATTTTTGTGGGGCCAGAAAGGTGCGTCTTTAAAAGGCGATTTCTACGATACCCCACTTTTGCGCGTCGGACCGCGACTTTTTCCGGAAACGCCGAAAAACCTCAATTTTCAGGAGAAACGAGACGTACATCCTCCCCCTCTGCCGCCCACCCACCCAACTGACAGCCAGCCAGCAGACAAGGACAGAGAGTTCCGTGGGTCTGTCTGTGATGTCATAAAGGGACTGCTGATCAATGGCCAGCTCTCTGATTGGCTGCTGTGTTTGATTGACAGATTGAATCTGGCAGCTGATTGGCTGTCTACCCTAAAGTGCATTACACACCCCTGATGGTACCACTGGCTAAGACTCCACCTCAGCTCATTGATTAATTATAAATTTAGAACAAATGATGGATGAAAGCAGGCAGGCCGGCCATTTTTTTCACGCTCATTGGACTTGTTTAATGCAATGCACCTGTGTATATTCACATGCATTCGCTTCATGCTGTAACCACTGTGCATAAAAGTTTGGAAACATGGCATACAGTGTATCATTTGCTGTCTAAGTCATGTTTCCCATATTTTCCATTGCAAGATACAAGCCGGTTTGAGTGTTTGGGGCACATTTTAGCTAAAATCATCCTACGGGGCCTAACTGCTTATGCTAAAGCCTGCCTATTTTGAATGGCGTAGTGGTCACTGCAACCTCCAAAAAAATCAGGACTTACTACCCCAATAACCTGCTAACTCACCCCTGAAATACTTACTTATTCACACTATTTTGTTCATTTGACTTGTTTCTAATTTGAAATGCCCATTTTTGTGGGGCCAGAAAGGTGCGTCTTTAAAAGGCGATTTCTACGATACCCCACATTTGCGCGTCGGACCGCGACTTTTTCCGGAAACGCCGAAAAACCGCAATTTTCAGGAGAAACGAGACGTACATCCTCCCCCTCTGCCGCCCACCCACCCAACTGACAGCCAGCCAGCAGACAAGCACAGAGAGTTCCGTGGGTCTGTCTGTGATGTCATAAAGGGCCTGCTGATCAATGGCCAGCTCTCTGATTGGCTGCTGTGTTTGATTGACAGATTGAATCTGGCAGCTGATTGGCTGTCTACCCTAAAGTGCATTACACACCCCTGATGGTACCACTGGCTAAGACTCCACCTCAGCTCATTGATTAATTATAAATTTAGAACAAATGATGGATGAAAGCAGGCAGGCCGGCCATTTTTTTCACGCTCATTGGACTTGTTTAATGCAATGCACCTTTGTATATTCACATGCATTCGCTTCATGCTGTAACCACTGTGCATAAAAATTTGGAAACATGGCATACAGTGTATCATTTGCTGTCTAAGTCATGTTTCCCATATTTTCCATTGCAAGATACAAGCCGGTTTGAGTGTTTGGGGCACATTTTAGCTAAAATCATCCTAACTGCTTATGCTAAAGCCTGCCTATTTTGAATGGTGTAGTGGTCACTGCAACCTCCAAAAAAATCAGGACTTACTACCCCAATAACCTGCTAACTCACCCCTGAAATACTTACTTATTCACACTATTTTGTTCATTTGACTTGTTTCTAATTTGAAATGCCCATTTTTGTGGGGCCAGAAAGGTGCGTCTTTAAAAGGCGATTTCTACGATACCCCACTTTTGCGCGTCGGACCGCAAATTTTTCCGGAAACGCCGAAAAACCGCAATTTTCAGGAGAAACGAGACGTACATCCTCCCCCTCTGCCGCCCACCCACCCAACTGACAGCCAGCCAGCAGACAAGCACAGAGAGTTCTGTGGGTCTGTCTGTGATGTCATAAAGGGCCTGCTGATCAATGGCCAGCTCTCTGATTGGCTGCTGTGTTTGATTGACAGATTGAATCTGGCAGCTGATTGGCTGTCTACCCTAAAGTGCATTACACACCCCTGATGGTACCACTGGCTAAGACTCCACCTCAGCTCATTGATTAATTATAAATTTAGAACAAATGATGGATGAAAGCAGGCAGGCCGGCCATTTTTTTCACGCTCATTGGACTTGTTTAATGCAATACACCTTTGTATATTCACATGCATTCGCTTCATGCTGTAACCACTGTGCATAAAAATTTGGAAACATGGCATACAGTGTATCATTTGCTGTCTAAGTCATGTTTCCCATATTTTCCATTGCAAGATACAAGCCGGTTTGAGAGTTTGGGGCACATTTTAGCTAAAATCATCCTACGGGGCCTAACTGCTTATGCCAAAGCCTGCCTATTTTGAATGGCGTAGTGGTCACTGCAACCTCCAAAAAAATCAGGACTTATTACCCCAATAACCTGCTAACTCGCCCCTGAAATATTTACTTATTCACACTATTTTGTTCATTTGACTTGTTTCTAATTTGAAATGCCCATTTTTGTGGGGCCAGAAAGGTGCTTCTTTAAAAGGCGATTTCTACGATACCCCACTTTTGCGCGTCGGACCGCGACTTTTTCCGGAAACGCAGAAAAACCGCAATTTTCAGGAGAAACGAGACGTACATCCTCCCCCTCTGCCGCCCACCCACCCAACTGACAGCCAGCCAGCAGACAAGCACAGAGAGTTCCGTGGGTCTGTCTGTGATGTCATAAAGGGCCTGCTGATCAATGGCCAGCTCTCTGATTGGCTGCTGTGTTTGATTGACAGATTGAATCTGGCAGCTGATTGGCTGTCTACCCTAAAGTGCATTACACACCCCTGATGGTACCACTGGCTAAGACTCCACCTCAGCTCATTGATTAATTATAAATTTAGAACAAATGATGGATGAAAGCAGGCAGGCCGGCCATTTTTTTCACGCTCATTGGACTTGTTTAATGCAATGCACCTTTGTATATTCACATGCATTCGCTTCATGCTGTAACCACTGTGCATAAAAATTTGGAAACATGGCATACAGTGTATCATTTGCTGTCTAAGTCATGTTTCCCATATTTTCCATTGCAAGATACAAGCCGGTTTGAGTGTTTGGGGCACATTTTAGCTAAAATCATCCTACGGGGCCTAACTGCTTATGCTAAAGCCTGCCTATTTTGAATGGCGTAGTGGTCACTGCAACCTCCAAAAAAATCAGGACTTACTACCCCAATAACCTGCTAACTCACCCCTGAAATACTTACTTATTCACACTATTTTGTTCATTTGACTTGTTTCTAATTTGAAATGCCCATTTTTGTGGAGCCAGAAAGGTGCGTCTTTAAAAGACGATTTCTAAGATACCCCACTTTTGCGCGTCGGACCGCGACTTTTTCCGGAAACGCAGAAAAACCGCAATTTTCAGGAGAAACGAGACGTACATCCTCCCCCTCTGCCGCCCACCCACCCAACTGACAGCCAGCCAGCAGACAAGCACAGAGAGTTCCGTGGGTCTGTCTGTGATGTCATAAAGGGCCTGCTGATCAATGGCCAGCTCTCTGATTGGCTGCTGTGTTTGATTGACAGATTGAATCTGGCAGCTGATTGGCTGTCTACCCTAAAGTGCATTACACACCCCTGATGGTACCACTGGCTAAGACTCCACCTCAGCTCATTGATTAATTATAAATTTAGAACAAATGATGGATGAAAGCAGGCAGGCCGGCCATTTTTTTCACGCTCATTGGACTTGTTTAATGCAATGCACCTTTGTATATTCACATGCATTCGCTTCATGCTGTAACCACTGTGCATAAAAATTTGGAAACATGGCATACAGTGTATCATTTGCTGTCTAAGTCATGTTTCCCATATTTTCCATTGCAAGATACAAGCCGGTTTGAGTGTTTGGGGCACATTTTAGCTAAAATCATCCTACGGGGCCTAACTGCTTATGCTAAAGCCTGCCTATTTTGAATGGAGTAGTGGTCACTGCAACCTCCAAAAAAATCAGGACTTACTACCCCAATAACCTGCTAACTCACCCCTGAAATACGTACTTATTCACACTATTTTGTTCATTTGACTTGTTTCTAATTTGAAATGCCCATTTTTGTGGGGCCAGAAAGGTGCGTCTTTAAAAGGCGATTTCTACGATACCCCACTTTTGCGCGTCGGACCGCGACTTTTTCTGGAAACGCCGAAAAACCGCAATTTTCAGGAGAAACGAGACGTACATCCTCCCCCTCTGCCGCCCACCCACCCAACTGACAGCCAGCAGACAAGCACAGAGAGTTCCGTGGGTCTGTCTGTGATGTCATAAAGGGCCTGCTGATCAATGGCCAGCTCTCTGATTGGCTGCTGTGTTTGATTGACAGATTGAATCTGGCAGCTGATTGGCTGTCTACCCTAAAGTGCATTACACACCCCTGATGGTACCACTGGCTAAGACTCCACCTCAGCTCATTGAATAATTATAAATTTAGAACAAATGATGGATGAAAGCAGGCAGGCCGGCCATTTTTTTTACGCTCATTGGACTTGTTTAATGCAATGCACCTGTGTATATTTACATGCATTCGCTTCATGCTGTAACCACTGTGCATAAAAATTTGGAAACATGGCATACAGTGTATCATTTGCTGTCTAAGTCATGTTTCCCATATTTTCCATTGCAAGATACAAGCCGGTTTGAGTGTTTGGGGCACATTTTAGCTAAAATCATCCTACGGGGCCTAACTGCTTATGCTAAAGCCTGCTTATTTTGAATGGCGTAGTGGTCACTGCAACCTCCAAAAAAATCAGGACTTACTACCCCAATAACCTGCTAACTCACCCCTGAAATACTTACTTATTCACACTATTTTGTTCATTTGACTTGTTTCTAATTTGAAATGCCCATTTTTGTGGGGCCAGAATGGTGCGTCTTTAAAAGGCGATTTCTACGATACCCCACTTTTGCGTGTCGGACCGCGACTTTTTCCGGAAACGCCGAAAAACCGCAATTTTCAGGAGAAACGAGACGTACATCCTCCCCCTCTGCCGCCCACCCACCCAACTGACAGCCAGCCAGCAGACAAGCACAGAGAGTTCCGTGGGTCTGTCTGTGATGTCATAAAGGGCCTGCTGATCAATGGCCAGCTCTCTGATTGGCTGCTGTGTTTGATTGACAGATTGAATCTGGCAGCTGATTGGCTGTCTACCCTAAAGTGCATTACACACCCCTGATGGTACCACTGGCTAAGACTCCACCTCAGCTCATTGATTAATTATAAATTTAGAACAAATGATGGATGAAAGCAGGCAGGCCGGCCATTTTTTTCACGCTCATTGGACTTGTTTAATGCAATGCACCTTTGTATATTCACATGCATTCGCTTCATGCTGTAACCACTGTGCATAAAAATTTGGAAACATGGCATACAGTGTATCATTTGCTGTCTAAGTCATGTTTCCCATATTTTCCATTGCAAGATACAAGCCGGTTTGAGTGTTTGGGGCACATTTTAGCTAAAATCATCCTACGGGGCCTAACTGCTTATGCTAAAGCCTGCCTATTTTGAATGGCGTAGTGGTCACTGCAACCTCCAAAAAAATCAGGACTTACTACCCCAATAACCTGCTAACTCACCCCTGAAATACTTACTTATTCACACTATTTTGTTCATTTGACTTGTTTCTAATTTGAAATGCCCATTTTTGTGGGGCCAGAAAGGTGCGTCTTTAAAAGGCGATTTCCACGATACCCCACTTTTGCGCGTCGGACCGCGACTTTTTCCGGAAACGCTGAAAAACCGCAATTTTCAGGAGAAACGAGACGTACATCCTCCCCCTCTGCCGCCCACCCACCCAACTGACAGCCAGCCAGCTGTTAATGGCGATAGAATATGACCAAAGAAACAATAAGTGAAAAGCGCAGGTTACGTATTGTGTCCGTAACCTGCGTACCCTTTATACCTAACTACGTGCGAACAAAACGTAGCACAGCGTAGCGTACCTTTA